>NC_088353.1:41370000-41687500 GCF_036884655.1 Musa acuminata AAA Group | reverse complement strand
GTATGTTTATTATTTTTGTTCAAACTGACAAGGATTTGGAGAGTTCTAGATGTTCTGTCTGGAGATCTCTCCATAAGAATGACAATGAGTTTGGTTACATTAGCATTCATTTATTATCATGATAAATTTGTATTTTGTAACAGGTTCATTATACTGCACGGTTTGCTGATGGCACTGTGTTCGATAGCAGCTATAAGCGTGGAAGACCTCTTACAATGCGTATAGGTGTTGGTAAGGTACGTCTATCAACTAATTGAAATACTGAAGGATGAAAAATGAAGAAGGTTGGACAGCATGAACATTACAGGAAAAAGTGGTTTTGAATGTCGGTACAGGAGAATCACTGACATGTGCATAACTGTCATAAATATTAGATCATTTTTTAGGATGGTATGGTATATGAGATTTTCTGTGTTTCTTGGATCAAATGGTTGCATAGGAGAAATCATGCAACAATCGAGTCTCACAAGGATCAAAATGCAGATCACATGCTGAAACAGATTTTGCTGTTCCATACAAAGAGGAAGCAACTGTGTGAAATCATATATGGTCTAGTAAATCATCAAAGAATAAAGCAATATTATGTAAATATCGACAAAGTTCTAGTCATCTTTCGAACTGATCAATAAGAGGTCAAAAGATAAAAATGATGTAGAAGTATAAAGGTTTTGAACTTTTGCTCTTAGGAAATATATCATTACCAGCCCAATGTTACTTCTTTATATTTACAAAAGCGGAACATAGTGTAGACAAAAGTAAATAGTCATGTTATGGCTACAGACAGATAAGCATTGCAACAATTGTTTCTGCAACATTTATCCATGTTATAGAAAATTAACATTTCATATTTACATAGAAAGGAGAAGATAGAATAAAACCACAAGAACTGGTGAAATTCTGCATTTGTAAATAAATTTTAGATTTTTTAGTTTAAACTATCCTATGTCTGCAGTTAATTGTAGGCATAGTTTTTTCGTGTTTCTGACTGATCGTTGACACCATAATCTCAAATGCTCACTTTTTATGATTTGCTCATTTGTCTATCTTACTTAAAGGTCCTACCAGGACTCGATCAGGGAATTCTAGGTGGTGGTGGTGTACCCCCAATGCTTGTTGGTATGTCATCGACTAAGCAAGCCTTGAGACTTTTAGCTTCTTCCTATCTATGTGCATTCTTGGTTTCTCAGACATGTTGTTCATCTCTTAACACTTCCAGGGGGTAAGCGTAAACTTCTCATACCGCCATTGTTAGCTTATGGGCCAGAACCAGCAGGATGCTTTCAAGGTAAACTTCCACATTTTCAATCGTAATATCTTAACGTTTTCATTTATGTGTTGAAACAAGATTATTCGCGTGATTGTAATGTTCTAGAACTGTAATCCTGTGTATGGACTCAGATTTTACGGTTCAAATGTTCATGACAGTAATTTGCTTGAAGATTGGTAGATGATTTAGTGACTGCATCTTAGTAATGGTAGTAACTGCATTATTTGATTGTCACTCTTTTGTGACCATTTCCTCGCAAATTCTCCATTCATCCTATATAAAATGGCCTAATTTGGGAAGCCTAGTATATAACTTTTCCCTAGTGTAAGTTGTCCTGTCTGCAGCACTACTAAAAAGATGGTTGTTGCTTGTAGCAACTTGACTTATTATTATTATTATTATTATTATTATTATTATTATTATTATTATTAACTACTACTACTACTATGATTGTGAGAAGTTTAATTTGTATGCTAATTTTTTTTAATCTGTTCTCATTAAATCTTATTAGAACATGATAAAATAAAATATCAGGTCTGTTGAAACTTTGGAAGGTTTGCTGAAGTCTCAGTAATTTCCTTGGCCCAAGTATGTAATCTGAACATGAAGAGTTCACAAATAATGTCTTTCTAGTTTAGTGATCTCACAAGTAGAAAGTTTGTCCTCCATTATACTTAAACTATGTGGTGAAATCCCAATCATGACAGTTGCATGGTATTATAGATGAAATTATTTGAAAACTAATATTGAGTTCGAACATATCCTACTGTCAACAATTTTTTTAATTATGTTTATACTGAATATGCATAATTTCTGTAGGAGATTGCAACATTCCAGCCAATGCAACTCTTCTCTATGACATTCTTTTTGTTGGAGTGTACAAGTAAACATCATTGCAGCAATCTTCATGGCTCCCGGTAAACGAAGGGCTCACTATGCTAGTAGAAGTTCTGTACTTTTATTTCCTTCTTCACTAATATCTACAATTCTTTAGATTGTTACTCATGACAAAGGCAGCAGAACAAGATTTATTGTAAGCAGAGCGAAACAAGTTGCTTTGAAGCTCACTTCTGTTTTCACAATCTGTTCTTCAGCAGTATCTTCAACCAAATGAAATTTTTTGAACCAGCATTATGTTTTAGTCTTCAGCTTGTATCCTGAATCCTACCCCGGTGATTTATGTACATAGAAACGACAAATCATTTTATGTAAAAGTTGTACTGATGCACCATGAATGATGACAACACTCTATCCTAACTTTGCACAAGAAAATGATAAGCGAATGATGCTTAGCGTGCTTTTATCCTTACAGTGTCCATCACTATTCAGAGACTGCACCCATAGCAGATCATTTGTCCTGTTTGAAGCCTGCATCAGTCTCTTTTGTATTTATTTTATTTAATTATATTTATGTAATATCATTTTTTTTCTATTTAACTGGCCTCATGCACTTGAATTACTAACTATTTGTATTCTTTTAATGAGTTTGACACAAATCATTAGGTTTCAAAAATTAAGCAAAATTCTCTGCCGATATGTTTATACATGAATCATAGTGTCTAAAGAGAAATCCCAGTGCCCAGTGTCTAAAGATGTTTCATAATTAACTTCAAAGACATAGAAAAAATTATTTACTATATATATATATATATATATATATATATATTCACTGTTACCAAATTCCTTCTTGTCTAACCTAGAATGTTCTTTGGAAAAAGTTAGTCATCATGCTCTACCTTCTAAAAACCTGGTTAGGCACTGGCTATGATCAAAATAATGCAATAATAACATGTCTACAGAGTATCCCATGAGAAGTAGAATATTTTCCTCCCCCAGATCTGATTGCTCTGCACCATATTGTTGTTGTTGTCTTCTGATACATGAAATCCTCTCCCAGTAAGTATTCAATAAGAATACTTGAATCCGATTGTTCTGCATCAAACTTCTAGTTTCCTATCTGAACTCATCCCAAAACCCAACTTGTTCTATTTTGCTGCTCAAATTGGTTTCAATCCTAACTAAAGAGTATTGGAAGCATTTTAAGTGCACTGCAAAACCTGACCCACCACTATCCTACTTCTCATGTTAGTAGAAACTCTTCTTGCTGTCTACTAGTAAGTTGGTATATATTTATTTTAACTGCTTTGTTAAGCATTCCTTTTGCTTATTAGGTAAAATTTGGTTTCATATCAATGTCTACTTTGTTTGTTTATTTGTTAAAATTTCTGCACTCCCAATCAGCAAATTCTGGATTGCAGATTCAACTCACTTCATTTTGTATTTCCTGCTTCTCAGCTCTTATCAAACTCCTGGTTATTTGTGAGCTCTTGCAGATGATCTGAATGTTTCTTTGTGTGAAAAGCAGCTTGATTATTTGCAATCTCAATCTTAGATGGACATGCCACCTGGGCAATGATTATTTTAATAGACTTAATTCTATGTCTACTTTGTATAGCTGATCCCAATGCATGTTTCTATGGTTAGGAGGTGAATCAGTCTCAATGAGACCCATGTTTTCCATCACTGGAAGGAAAAAACAATAGTGATAAAGGAAAAAAAAATTGAGGGTTGCTGATGTTGGTTTGATGTTTGTTGCCAACAACAGCAATAGAAAATGGGCATGGAGGTGGTGGGTGGATGTTGTAAGGCCCTCCAAATCATCAGGTCAACTTCATTTGTCTGTATCTCATGGCTTTCTATTGCATTTGTAATACAAACAGTACACCAGTGGGTCACAATTACCAAGCAAAACCTCTCCTCAACAGAGGGAATCAGAACATGCTAAGCTCCCTAATGTTGCATCTTCCTTTTGCTTGGACTGGTGGGTGCTTTGAACATTATACAGTACCAAGAAGAACTAATTCTTCTGCCTTGATGCAAACAAAAACTTTTCTTTTCTTTTTTCTTCTTTTATAGTATCATTTTCCAGCTTTTGAATTTTATCTCTTAAGATCAGGATTCTTGTTCCAGCTTTCTTATGCAAGTCCCTCTGTGACATACAAATGCAATGCTTCATTTTGATTTTATCTGAAGTTTATCTGGCATGGTTCTATTTAGATTCTTGACTTCACCTTTGATTGCATGATTAAATTCTAAATTAGTTGCTTGTCTCTTTTCCAGTACAGTAGCATCTAGGTGTTAGCTCCAGTATCAGCACTCTTGCCTCAGCTTCCTTGTATCAGTGCAACAATGCAAATGCAATGCTTCACTTGATCTGTTTAAAGTTTAGTTTGGCATCATTTCAGTTTTGATTCTCATTTCAGCTTCAACAGGGAATGTTTATTGATTAAATTTCTATTCACTCTTATTCTTTTTTCATTTTGTTTTTGTTGCAACACACCACCCTACTCAAGTACTAATATTGTCTTGTTTAACCAAAACATGAACACTTTTGATGGTCTCCCCTTGTGTCTGATCAGAGATGAGGTTTTTTCCTAGCAAATGCTTTGCTAATACTATTCTGCTGATTGCTTTGGCTGCCTGCAAGAGAGCAGAAAGACAAAAAAAAAAACCCTGCAATTATAACTGAGAAAGAACAGTTTTAGGTTCATCTGAAAACCTGCCCTTTTGCTGCTGCTGGAGTTCCCACTGTGATGGTCCCAAACATTTGATTCTTCAAGAATTCTTGGAAGGGTCAACCAACTGAACTGGCTGCTATCTTGATAGAACATTACATTTGTTAGATTGTTGCAAAAATCAGCCAAAATTGTGAGACAAATTAATGTTTTTGCACATTCTTAAATGTGCAGTAACAGAAGGAAAACAATGGAGAATGTATTATTACCTCTATGCAGTTCCCACATCTCTAGAAATCATTCTCTAAAAGATTTTCCACTAGAAAATCTTATTCCTTGCTCTCATCAATCAATTTAGCTCATCATTGAAGGTGTCATTCTTTATGGGGAAACTCCTGCCTTTTTTTTTTCTTTATATTTTCATGACAGTGATATCATAAACATACATTTAATACATTGGCAATGTAATTAGCTGCTTTAGAAACCAGTGGTAACACCATCATCTTATTTTGGTTTGTTTTTGCTGTAGAACTCTCATCATGTTACAGAAACCAAGATCTGTAAAAACATGCTTGGTTAATAAATAAATAAATAAATAATATATATATATTAATGACAGGGATCATTTTGCCTTTGGAGTGGATGATGATGATGATGGTGTCCTGGTTTTGACCATGAAAGGAACACAAAGAACTTGATATGGTAAGTTCATTGCAAGATGTTCATTTTGCCTAGTTTTGTAGGATTGCATTCAGTCAACCCTCTCGGTTGTTAAAGAGTCGTTTGAATTGGCTTTTCTCTTTTCATCCACGCATTTGTATTATTGTAAAATGGACGTCGCAGTGAGAGGTCGAAGAGGAAAAATAAAAGGAGAAAAATAAGGGAAAAAGAAGGGAGAAGCGTCCGCGCCCTTAAAAATCGGTTTTTTGGCTCCTCCGCAGCCTGTATCGACAGGGGAAGACTCCCAATTGGGGATTCCCTGTTTGGCATGCGCGAACCCATCAAGACCCAATCTTGGTGCGAGGAACGCCCTCCTAGGACGGGTTGGCATCGGCCTCCTGAGCTGGAGTCGGGAGATTTCGATCTGGTTGATCGTTGTGTTCCCTGCTCTTTGGTCCTGGAGTCGAAATTTCTGGAGGGGAAAGGGGGTTATCTGCAGCCAAGCTCGAAGGTCTGGTTGCTTGGAGATAAGGGGGGCTTCCGGATTCGTTGTCAAAATCTCTTCTTGGTTGAGGGCCTGTATCGATTTGTTTGTAGAATTTTAATCATCCGTTTCTTCTGGGGGGATTGAAAGAAAGTTTCAATCCCCCATGCAGAACTAGATCAAAAGTCCTTTTTTTTCTTGGGGGTGTTTCGGAATGGCAGAAGAGGAATCGATCGAGCTCAAATTTAGGCTCTTTGATGGCACCGACATCGGCCCGAACAAGCATGATCCTTCCACCACCGTGGCATCTCTCAAAGAATTCATAATCGCTCGATGGCCGCAAGGTGAGAGCTCGACCGTCGTGGTGTCTGTTTGTAGAATTCTTTCCTTATTATAAATCTCTTTCTTTCTTCTCTGCATTAAGTATTGTCGATTTGCGATTATGTTCAGGATTTAATTACTCTCGCTGGATGGTTTCTTTCTTAGACTAATTATTCCTTGCAGGTTTCTCAATTGGTAGATTTAAGTTAAGCTTTTGGGCACACACAATTCTTTTTTGATATTCAACTAAATGGTTGGTATCTTATAACTCATTGAGAGATTGTGTCTACATGATGAATGTTGTGGTGTTATATTATAATTTAAATGTAGACATCAGTGATAGTTTTCTTAATGATGTCTGCTTATAAACTGTCCTTTGTTCAACTTCTTTACAGAATCCTAAAAGGAGATAGTCAGCTGTTCTTTTTTTTTTTTTCTGCTTTTCTGTTTGTGATTGGTCTTGTGGCAGGTTCTTATTTGATTTCTGATACATGTGGGAGACATTACTACTTCTTGTGAATCGGTTAAAACGGCATCGTTTAGTGCTGTACATTTAGCCTTGAATATTTCCATACAAAATCATATGATTCTAGTTGCATTCTGTGGACACCAATCAAGTAATTTTAGAATAGATGATCTTGTAGTTACATAAGCAACTTACACAGAGCCAACTGTTGACTTGTTTTACATGTTAGATAAATATCTTTTCGATCCATTGGTATGAGGATTGCCATTAGCTACTAAGGCTTTCTATTGCGTAAACTCTTCATTCAGTTGTTATGCTTTGAAGCATTCAACTTCATGTATCGTTCTTGTTTCTTTTTTTTTTTTCCTGCTAAACTTTACTACCGAAGATGGTTTTCTTTTTGGCTTTGTTTGTAGACAAAGAAATTGCTCCAGGAACAATAAATGATGTGAAGCTCATAAATGCGGGAAAAATACTGGACAACAACCAGACTGTTGCTGAGTCCACGGTGTCAGTTGGCGGGCTTTCTGGTGGGGTAATCACTATGCACGTTGTGGTTCGGCCTCCTGTGTTTGACAAAAACAATGGTATTTCATTTGATTCCTAACTGCATTTGACAAAAACAATGATGCTTTACTCCACAATATATATCATGTTGGTAGTTTAAGCTTTAATTATATATATAATAATATAAAGTGACAATGCATTCTCCATGCGGACCACTTCTGTTGCTCATTGTAAATTACGCTTGAGTTTGATTATCATCACAATGTGATGCTGATTGCTGCTCTATGTATTCATTATTCCAGCACTTCAGATCTATTTGCCAGTTTAGACTGTGTGTCATACCGATGGATCCAATGTCTTCTATACCACCATGATATTTCTCATTATTTAAAATTGTGACTTTCGTTTATCCATAAAAAAACAAAGTGATTGTGACTGCATCTTCTGGACTGTGGATTATGCTCTTACTTTGGCTACAAGTTTGGAATTTTTGTATCACTGTCATGCTTTTAATTGATAATTTGACTTAGTTTGACCAGATGCTAATTCATAACACTGTCAACTTGCTGGAGTCAGGCACTACCCAGCCAATATGACCAGGTAGCTGCTCACAGCTCTACTGTTCTTCTTCTTGTGCGTGTTGTTGGGGCAAATAGCTCCCTAGATTTGTTTTATGCCGTTGCATCGTGGAGCTATATTAGTGTGCCCATGGCCTGCCCTAGTGGCACGACTTGAGCTGGATACGGCCCCTTTGAACTGGGTGGTCTGGCTCCTATATCTGCTTAGCTGAGCTTGAAGAGTGGTCATTTGGGTTTAAAATCCTAGAACCTGTCCAGGCTTTGTAAGAGAGAAAGAATAGATACCATAAGAGCAGTAGATTGCTCTCTTAATCAGTGATCTCTCTTTCCTTTTCTTTATCGTGGATGCTTGTGAGCTTTATTTAAATAAACATGGAAGGACACTTCTTATTAGATAAACTAGTGTCCGTGAGCTTCTTTTATTGCACTTGTTTTTTGTGCATCTAAGAGCAGTTGGTGCTACTGATCGCATGCATATTGTCCGACTACATAAATAGGAAACAAGAGAACAGGTGGGCTCTTTAGTTATGGATGGCTGACACTCTGAGCAGTGAAGTTGGCTCACCTGAAATAGTCATTGGCCATGAGCTTTTTCAAGGAAATACCAGAGGTCATCTAATATATTATATGTGCTAACCTCCATTTCGAGAACTAGCTGCCGTTGTAGTGTCATGTATAAATCATGACCCTTGTGACACATAATCTTGTTTATTCTTCCCGGACTGACTTCTGAAGTCCAAGATACTTCAGATCTTGTGAATGGCATTGCTACCATAGGACATTCTAGTAGGTGCTAGTTCTATGAAATTGTCATCTTTGTATATCTGTAATGCTGGTGATGTTTCTTTCAGTGCTTCATTCGGCAAATACTCATGTTATCACTTTTATAGCTCATAGCTCAAAATGTGCCCCAAATGTATAATGCTATCTATTTTACTGGATATATTTTGTAGAAAATTTCAAGTATACTTGTCAGGAGTTATTTCCTTTATGCACTACTATTGACGACGTGTTCTAAATGTAAACATGCTGATTCGTAGTCTTATCATACAAATCTGTGGTCCAGTACTGATATGGTTCTTCTTTACAGAGAAAAAGCAAGTCAAATCCCCAAAGCATAACAGATGTGGCTGCTCAATCCTCTGACTCAACAAATTGCTATATTTTGGATCTCTTTTGTTCAGCTCACTTTGTGCTCAAATCCTAGCTTAACGTTTAGCTGACCGTGGAATCAAATTTAACAGCTCTGGTTTGGATCTCTTCGGCTTGTCTCGTGCGAACAACAGTCCCTAACAATGCGGAGGAAAGTCGACAAAATCTTTTGTAAACATGCAACATTAATCGTTGTATAAATTGGAGTCTGAAACAAGGCCATTTGTTGCTACTTTGCTATGAAGATAGTATGATTGGGTGATTCTTTCCACGATTTGTTCTGTTCATTTGAGTCACAAGTTTGACAATATTACATGTCTTAAAATGGAAGCAAGCTAAAGTCTAAAGGTTTTGGGACAAATCAGCAACTCAAATGGAATACTTGGAAACCAAGAAACACTGTCCATGAATTGTTTGTCCTGCCCACCTTAACACTTGATTGTTGGTGGAATGTCAAATCTTGCCATGCATTTGCTATTTTACATCACCCCTTAGATGATTATTAATAATCAATCATCTAATCTTTTAAGTGTATATATCCTTCATTTCCACTTTCTCTTTCCCATTGTGTAAGTAATCAAGAGAGATGTAATGTGTAGTTGCTGCAGCATCAACCTACTCTTTGGTCTTGAGTGCATTCAGATCACCTTCTCTCTCTCTCTCTCTCTCTCTCTCTATATATATATATATATATATATATATATATATATATATTTACTAGTTAGTATGGACGCTTTCTCTAAGAACAAAAAGAGAAGATAATCCCTTCTTCTTTAACTCTATATATTTTACATTTTTGGCTTTTCTACTGTGATTAAAGCTTTGAACCAAATAGTGGTAGTGAATTACTGATGGTTTGGTGGGGTTTTTGCATATGAGGAAGCTTCAGAAATTAGATGAGTCATAAATGAAGTCCTTTCAGCATGCATATTTCTGCACTCATCCACTCTATTATCTTCATGAACATTACTTTCATCTTACTTGCCCCTCCCTTGCTGATGAACTCACACTTCGGCTCATACCCAATGATTCAAAATCATTGAAGTGGCGAAAGCAGAATTTGATTAAATGAGTTTTACTTGCTAAGATGAGCTGATAGATACATCATCATACAACATCGATCACATACAGAAACTGGAGAGAAGGGTAAGCCTGTACTTGCGATTTCTTATTTAGTTCCACGTCGTAGTAGTACATGGATATGGAGGTTTAGTATGACGTATTATCGTACATGGCTTCACCATCGTGGCGGCGGTGGTGGAGCAGGTGTCCCAGGATGGCCATGAGGAGGAGCGAAGGGGCCGGGACGTGGTGGTGGTGGCGGCGGAGGGCCAGGAGGAGGCGAAAAGAGCCAGAGAGGTGGTGGTGGACCATGCTGTGCATGAGGCGGCGGCGGCGGCGGCGGCGGCGGCATGAAGAGAGGAGGAGGAGGAGGAGGAGGCGCATCTAGCCACGGCGGAGGAGGAGGTGGTGGAAGATCGGGAGGCTGCCGCCCTCTGCGGAAGAAAGGGCCACCGGGGTGACGGTGGGGGTACATCTTCTTCCTCCTCTCTCTCTCTCTCTCTCTCTCCCTGCGTCCTCTCGGTGGAGGAGAACTCAGAATAAATAGGCTCAATCGGCTCTCCGGAATGGACGAGAAGGTGGCGGTTTCCCGAACTCACAGTCAAAGCTACCGTTCAAAAGAAGAGAAAGGCTCCGTGAGATCACTGTAAGAAATTTCGATCACTGCTTTAAAATATTCTTAGATTTCATTCTTAAATTTTAAATTAAAAAAATTATTTTTTGGTGATTCTATATGAAATCTTTTGTTGATCATATATATATATATATATATATATTGGTATCGAGATAGATTGAGCTAAAATGGTTTCTTTTTGTTGTATTATAGACATCCAGTCCCAGTCAGCTTTGAAGGCTGTCACTTCAGCGTGAGAATGTATCTGTCACGACGGAGAATTGAGGCGGCCAACTCAGGATGAGGACATTCTTCGCTGCGGAGATAAGACATGTCTCTCTCCATTTATTTCCTCGTTCTCACCAACCCCTCACTGTGTCTCCCGTACTTTTTGTTGGATTTCCTCATTCCCAACAAGGATCAGTGGGTGTCTCAATATGATCATCTTGCTGGTCCATAGCTTAAGGGTTCTTACACGGGCTAAGAACTGTCATGTTGCTCCGAGATTGTGGTTTTTGTACCTCTCAAATAGCGTCTGTAATCTGCCGATGCTCGTTGTTTGGATGATTAAAGCAATAAAAAAGTAATGTTAGAAGCTCAGTGGTCAGCTGCAATGACAGGAATATTGATCGATCCATCCTTGAATTGTGGATGAAGAAGAAGAAACATAGTTCTAAAAGGGAACGGCCACTTACACAATCAAACTATTATAGCACAAAGGTAACGACTACATCATGTCTTACAAAGACGAGGCGACATGGATAGATGATCGATTTATGTTAAGTTCATCCACAACATGAACAGCTGCAGAGACTTTATTTGGACCCTTAGAACATGAGCACCCGCACGATCATAGTCAGGCGATCCTTCAAGGAGGTGGCGGGCCATGTCGGCCAGGAGGAGGAGGCGCGAAGGGGCCTGGAGGCGGCGGCAGTGGAGGGCCGCCGGGTGGAGGTGGGAAGAGCCCAGGAGGTGGCGGTGGACCGTGCGGTCCAGGAGGATGCGGCGGTGGCGGCGACGGTGGTGCAAAGGGAGGTGGAGGACCGGGAGCCGGCGGTCCCCTGGGCGGGTCAGGACCTCCGGGTCCTGGACCATGCGGGTGGTGGCGGTGATCGTGCATCTTGTGGTTCTTCTTGTTCCTTCTAGAGATGAAGTCTGAATGGTTATATAGACTGCAGACTGGACCGGAAGGTGGGATTTCTGTCAAACCTACGAGTCATGGCTATCTTCTCAGTGAAGTTTGCTGCTTGCTTCGTCTGTATGTCTTCCGATGTCGGTCAATAAATGCAACTGGATATGACAATCTTTGTCAAACATCGCCAATCGATATGATTGTGTTCGGCACACCAATTCCAAAAGTCTTCTTGAGATAGGAAACATTATACTCAGTTACGTCTCTTAGTGCACGGAGAAATCTATTGGGAAGAAGGCCAGTGACAATGATGTTGATGATATGAAGAGGAAGAGAAACCAACTTGAGATAACAGCTCTATGTGCTCATGAGACAGATGATGACAATATAGTGCTATCGAATTATTATGCATGGACGGAAAACTGCTCACTGTAATGATCATCTTTATCTCACAGCATTGCTTATGGATCCATGATGATGCTTATTACACTAAATAGCTAAAAAAGTCAGAGATCCATAATGCACACGATATTAGAAGATATCAAATATACAGGCATAAATGACAGACTCGCCACTTACCCTAATTAGTTTTTGGTCACCATCAGGTCCTGCATAAACTGCTGCTTAGTTTACATTGAAGTTTAATACCCCATGCATGCTTAGAACCAAAACTAAGAGAGGAACGAAGGTGTGCATCACACATCTTTGCCATACTTGGTATTACTTCTGCCATGGATAAGGGGAATTATATTTAATCAGCATCCTCTGCAGTGAAATCAGGCTCTGGTGGTTTTTGCAATCTCACCAACTCCATGACACTTCTGTTCCGGAGTCGATGAACGCTGCGGAGAGCATTTACTGCAAATCGCGATGCGTAGATGGCTGCAGCTAGGCTTGATGTGCCTCTGACCAAGTTCTTCCTGAGTCCTGCCTCTTCTTCCTTCCGTCGGAGTTCTGCTATCTTCCGCTTGCTGTAGCGCCGCCATGCAGCTTGGATAAAGCAAGCAGCCCAGGTCCTCCACTGCGGCGAATAGAAGCGAAATGTATGCTGCACTTGTCTGCTATGGAGGCGCCTGAACTGGCTTGCCACAAATTTTAATTCATCAGCATTTAATGCAAAAGCTTCGACCTCCTTCAAGGCTTTCACTGTCCTAGTGGAAGTTGGCAGATTACCACCGGACTTTGGATCCAAAGCCCAGGTCAACAACTCTTCACCACAGAAATCACGTTCTTTCAAAAGAATTCGATTGAAAAATCCACTTCTTCCACCATCGGTGGTTATACTCTCCAAGCGTCCTCGGATGATGAAGAGCATCTCATCTACAGGATCACCCTCCCTCAAGATATAAGTATTCTCTGTATAAAGAGTAGGTTTTAGCCGTTCACAAATCGCATCTAGCAAACGCTCATCCATGTTCTCGAACAGAGGGACCTGCACACCAGAGAGCCTACAAAATTCCAGATATCTGAATGATAAAGAAAGTACTGATGATCAGACAGACAAACCTACCCTCGTCACCAAAGCTAAACAGAGATGACGTTTGATATCCCGCCTAAGGTCCTTGGGAAGGCTCTGAACCAGACCTTCTTCATCCACTCCTCTCGTCTCCAACCACTTATACTGATCATATCGTCTAACTCGTTCCCTGAGTTCTGATGGTAACATCCGGTGGTGCATCCACTGCTCTGAATCACGTCTTTTAACTCTCATCTCTTCAAGTCGTATTGTTATCGACTGAAGATATGTCTGAAATGATAGTAGAAAGTATCAGATAATAAGTGTCCATTTAACTGAGAGCCGCTGAAACAGAGATGATTGTCGCAAAACAAAAAGCCATTTATAAAGAAACATCAACGTCGCCAACTTTACCTGCATGTTACCTATAAGGAGGGCAAAAAGAATGAGTCCAAACACAGCAATTGCAATTGAGAAGATAACCTCCTCCAGAAAAGTACTTGTTTGCAGCCCTTGGCCAAGGGTACTGTAGGCAAGTATGAATGGTAAACATTACATAGCAGAATACTAGAAAATTCAAGGCAATTTCTATGTGCCGATGTAAAAGAAAATCATTACCTCAGATTCTGCAAACCCCACCAGAAACAATAAGCAAGTTTGGAAAAGAACTTTCTTGATGCAACAACACCAGAGGTCAAAGACTGTGCAAAGATTCCAAAATTGAAGGACTGATTGTTATCATCAGGTGAACAGTAATTCAGAAGATCCTGTCCACTGGCATTCTTCCATTTGTCATAACCATCAAGATGCTCATTACCACAATACAAGTAATTTATGTTACAGACAGTGCTGTTATTCTTACAAGCTGAATGCCAACAATCATCTTCACGCTTAACAGACAACAAGTACCAGCAAGCACCAACTATCTGCACAAATGCTAATAACTACAATGAGAACAATAATTATTCATGTAATATAAATACCAAATAGTCCAAATTTATACAAGACCTAGAAATATCAGACGGAATGTGTTTCTCAACCCGACTCTTCAAATTCAAGATTTACCGAGCCCTTAGAAAATGGGCCCATGCTCAACATGTTATAACCATAGGCATAATTCCAAGATCTGACCTAGACTGACATACATCCTGAGGCTCTTGATACAGCCACCAGACAAGTCAACCATCACCAATTACCAATTTCAAGGAAACACAAAGAACTAACTAATCAGTATATAGTCACAAATTTAGATTAGTTGTCATAGAAGTATCAACACTAAATCCCCAACATGGTTAGAGACAAACAATCTATGATTCTGATGGATAATAGAAAACTAATACAGAAGCTAGAAAGACAAACTGCTGTCAAACTCAATCCAGCATGAAAATAAGAAAAGCCTATACTATTAAAAATAGTAGCCTATGTCCTATGTCCAACCAAAGAACAAACAAGTAAAAGGTTATGCATAAGAATATAGAGAGCAAGGATTGAAATATAGTACCGTACCGGAGTTTCGATATTCGCTCGGTATGGTACGGTACTACTGTATACCGAGTGGTATACTGTTCGGTATATATATATTTATATATATATATAAATAAATATATATATATATATACCGTTCGATATATATATTTATATAGATATATATAATAAAATCGTTCAGTATACCGTTCGGTATATATATGTGTATATATATATATATACCGTTTGGTATACCGTTCGACGACGTCGCCTCTCTCTTCTCCCCACGGGGCAACGTCACCAAAATCTTTTATATATATATATATATATATATATATATATATATATATATATATATACCGCCCGGTAACGTACCGGTCTGCTAACGGACCGGTACGTATCGGGCGATATTATTCAAAATTGAAGACCTTGATAAAGAGCACCTAATCCAACAATTATCTACAATTACAGGTACCAAGAAGTATCCTTGATCTAGTCTTAAGTCTGAGGATTTAATTTCCACGGTACAAGGAGTTACCAATAATATGCCAACAAGATAATTGGCCATTGACATTGATCCGTCGTCGAGGCTTCTTCTCCCCGCGCGGATGAGGAGAAGTTGCCGACGATGCCTCGTTTCTTCTGCCCGCATGGGGAGAAGAAACGGTTTCTTCTCGGTTTCTTCTGCTCATTTTCTTCTCCCCACGAAGCCTCGGCGGTTTCTTCTGCTCGGTTTCTTCTCCCCATGACTTCTTCTCCCCGCGCAGATGAGGAGAAGTCGCTGACGATGCCTCGGCTTCGACGACTTCTTCTCCCAGGTCCTTCGCTCCTCGCGGAGAGTAACCAACTTCTCGTTCATCATGTTCGCTACCACACTCCTCCTGAGTGACTCCAACAGCATGAGAGCGAGTATGCATTTGCAACCCACCTGCGGTTGCTTAGGGCAAGGGTCCGACTTGCCCCATCTTGCTTGATTCGCCATGATGCTTTGCCATGGCGAGATTGCAAAGTTCCTTCGTTGCTTGCTCGAATTGCTTGTCGGCTCTGATACCACAATGTCACAGACTTAGCTGGAATTGCCTAAGTCGTGAGGCACCCTTGCGGCAAAGACGCGAACTTAACTTGAGTTGCCTGAGTCGTGAAGTGCCCTTGCGCCAACTTTTCGGACTTAGCTGGGATTGCCTAAGTCATGACGCGCCCTTGCGATATGCGTCTATAAAGGGTCAGCCAATTTGCAACCTCACTCAGGTCGCGAAGGACCTGTAAAAGAGAAGGTTGATTAGTTCAAAAACGAGCGGCGGACAAGTCCTGACGTCTCGCAGAAAAGGAAGCTTTACAAGCAATTCAGCGAGCACCTTGCATGCATAAGAGAAAAGAGGGGAGGGAGAAAAACAAAGACTTTAGAAGGTAGAACGAACAGTTACAAGTCCATAAACAACTGCTCACCGGATGCTGGGCGCGAAAGCAAGTTCCCGTCAAGTTAACGTGCGAACTTGTGAAGATTGTTCAATGCCCGACAATATACTAAAGCCCCATCCAGCCTTGTGCCACCCAGGGGGTTCCAAAGTGCTAAGATGGCTGACGTTTCACGTGCAGTTGCGGCTTGCAGAAAACAAGTCGTGGCACGCGAAAACGGAGCCATTTTGGGGCAGTTCGACCCGACGCGGCGAGCGGTCACACTGCAGCGTTGCAACCTGGTCGAATATGCATTTTTACAAGCAAAAACACACAAAACCAAGGCAAAGTAGGCTGTCATATCTCTGTACAAGCATGCAAGAGCGACGAACAATTCGTTAAACGAAGTTGTTGCGGGTGGCGACAATCGTTCGTGACAGTACGCTACCTCGGCGACGTCGCCTCCTCTTCTCTTCGTCGCCTTAGATGAGGAGAAGAACATAGTCTTTTTCATCTCCTCATCTACGGTGTTCAACGAAGAAGGCGACGAAGACGTTGAAGGCCGCAAACGTCTCCGGCCTTCAGCAAAGAAGAAGCCGCAGAATCGCAAATAAGGCGACAAAGGAGACCACCTCTTCCGTTGCTCTAGCCGTCGCTTGGATGTTACCTCCTAGATCGGGATCGTTGAGGGAGGGTGGTGCCGGATCGGACGCGTTGAGGTTCTCCTAATTCTTCCTCTTTTTCTCTCTCTTCTTCGAATGCTCTCTATTTCTTCTTCTCTCTCGACGCTTCTTCTTCCCTCGTCGTAGCCAGGCTGATACTGCCTAGTAGCAGGCGGTCACAGTCAAAATTTTGGCCATTACTGCCTGATACAGCCCCGTAGTCTGATACGTGGCTATATCAAGCGTTCCGCCCGGAACGGGTGGTATCATTCGAAATTTAAAACCTTGTTTTGTACCACATAAACACATCAAACACCCACAGTAAATAGCATGCAGTGAGATCTCAATCTAATGCCAAACAATCTAAAGTATTAATTAGTTGTCTACCACTGCCAACTCTTGGTTAGGAGAATTTAGAAGATCACACTATGGCTATGACATATATCATGTTAGTTATGCACCAGAATTCATCAAGAGAAATTCATAACCACCTATTATCTCCTTTAGGCATGATCTCTTGGTTATTCTACAAAAGGAATCAACAGGAGAAATAATATGTCATTAGTTAATTGGTTAGTTAAAAAGAAATGGAAAAGGATACTCACATGACAAGCTAGCATATACCACAATAGATAGTACGCAGCACCAGCCCAAGCACTTTCCGCAAAGACACCAGCTGTCCTTTTCAGTTCTGATGTTAAAGGAAGAATGCGAAGTAATCTAGGAATATACTGTAGCAGAACAATGGCCAACAATGCATTCTTTGTGGCCGATACATCAGAACCTTTAGATCTTTGAAGAAACCTCCAAACTACAATCTGCATGCAATTATTGAAACTGAATTCATCTTGCATAATGATATGAAAACCAACAACAAAAAAGATAGAGCTATTAATAGATAGAACAAGCACAAATAAGCAACAAAGAAGTTCAATAACCAAAGAGTAAACTGACACAAATGGGGAGCAAAAACAGTCTTTGTGAAATAAACCAAAATAAAAGGAAATCCTTTCAAGTTTACTCTCATATACAAAGCAAGAAACTAAAGATATATGCTTATATAATAAACACACACATGGACAGAAGAGAACTGGGATACACCAAAATGTATGACGGACTGTTTTAATGTTTAATTTTTTTTGAATAACTTTGACTAGTTTAGAGTGTCTTTTGCAAGTTTCATAAGTTGTCATATGACAACATATCCTAAAATCGTATATTAGTTATTAAGATTGCCCAAGAAGAGAATATTAAGAAACCAAACTAAAGGAAGAAGACCCTCATACTTTTGATTGAAGATTTTAAAGAAAAGAAACGAGATACCTTTTGGGCTTGATTGATTCAAGGGTTTTAATAAGATTTTACCCTATAAGAAAATTGATGTGCCTTAGTGGGAGTTATTGTATTCTTTCTTATTTTTACATTTTTTTATATTTTTTCTTTGTGCTTCGAGTCTATAAAAAGGGGAAACGGGATTATAACTAAAACATCATAAAATAAATGAATAAAAATATGTTTTCACACATTATCTATGAGCGGTATGAGACTATATTTGTTTTTCGATATATGATTTCATCATTCACGTGTGATACATGAGGAGATATGACGCTTCATCATCGGTGTTTTCTCCTTGAGATAGAACGAATCTAGTAATTATCTTTTTTTTTCTTTTTACTATATTATCTTTCTTTCCTCTCTCGTTTCCTTTCTCTATTCTCACAACTATAAGAAAATCTTCCTCTATTCATCGCGAACTTGTTCAACGTCAAAGTATCACAATAGACCCTCAATACTTCTTATCCAAAAATCAATGAAACACAGATCAAAATCAACATTGTTAAATATAATCAAGAATGCCTAGCTTGCAAAGAAACAATTTTTTTATCATTCATATGATCTCCTACTTGTCCATCATGCCATATCAAAATAAAAGATACCAATGGTATGATAAGCTACCTTGATTTGTCATTTACAACCAACCAAACAAATTTTTTTTCTCTCAAATATATGCTTTAAGATGTAGAGATTATGAACAATTTTTTGGATTCACAAGTTACATGGTTTATATTTTACTTCCAACTTTTTTAATTTGATTTATTCTTTAAAAAAATGTGAAGGAACATTTTCAATATAGTGAAGAAGCAAAAGAACCATAAATGAAATCCATGATTAAGTTATCAAACACACTCTATGTGTAATCAACAATGAAAGCTACAATAAACAATATAAGATAAAATAGATGGAAGGAAAACATTTTTCAGCAAAGTAATTGTGAATGAAGAGCTTTATGACTTCTATACAATAAATATCTAGCTGAATACATAAGAGTGCAACACACCTGTGGAAGTGGTAGCACCGAAAGAAAGTCAACAACAAAGTTGCTCCTTAGGTACTGCTTTGCAATCTGTGTAGGGTCAATAACAAGTTCACCTCTGCCAAAAACCCGGGTTGATGGAGCAATGTAAGCAGTGCGGAATTGAAGAGCCATTCGAATAAGATAGAAAAAATCAATGATTGTTCGCAATGTAGTTGATACAACTGCTAGCTTTCGGTCTATACCAAGACACATTGATTTTTCATTTTCATCTTTGATGGGAAGATAATAAAATAATGGATCCACTGATACTGCAAGAATACATGATATTAGAAAAAGCCTGTTCATATGGAAAAGAAATTTGTCTTGAGGATCAAAAATTTTCTTCTCAGATACTTTCAGATCTTCTGGAAAAACTTCCTTGGAAGCACCGAACCGAAGAGATCGACCTAGCAACTTAAATCCTTCAGATCCCTTTCTCAACCCTCCCTTGGAGGATTTTGTTGAGCTCTTTGATCCTCGACTAAGTCCCTCAACATTGAATGCACATCTATTCATTCTGCCAGTGTCAGAAGTACAGGAAAATGTAGGGCTTGATTCTTCCAGCCTATGAAGAAAAATCACAACATGAACAGTGGTAAAATGTAAATTCAGTAGAACAAAGAAAAAGAACATAGTAATTTCATGTTCTATAACAAGTTCACGCTGTCAAGTTGCATTAGAAAGTTTCAACTAAGAATTCATGGTTTGCTAAAGGAAACATTTTTCAGCACAAATGCACCTAGCCAGAGAACTTGTGGCCCCTTTATAGCGACATTGTATATATTCACCTCCTCACACAATCAATTCTCTAAATCCAGGTTTTAAATCTAAGTCCACTACTAGTTTCAATGATCTACATGGTAGCAGGATATCGGGAGGCATACTGCCATGCCATCTGGTATTAGTTGAAAAAAATTATTAAACAGATAAATACAAACCCAAACTATATGATCCAATACCAATCCCTGCTCAAATCAATACCGGTCGACATACTGACTGGTATTTGATAACATGATCCAAGCCATGGAAATTATCATGGAATTCTAACCATGTTTAGGACCTAAACTATAGGTGAGTTTATAATCCAAAAATAATCTGTTTTCCTCTTCCATTTCACAAGAAAACCACTGAGTCATTTTCCAGAATTATGAATTCAAGATGGCTTGCACTGTAGTTTATAAAGCTTAACCCTGTATGTTGCACATTACTGTACAAAATAATGTTTCTATGGGAAGTGTGAGAACTCTCTATAAATGAAGAATAAACAAAAGAAAAATGTACAGTAAGCATATAACCTCTAGAGAGAATGCCCTAAGATAACATTTTGACATGAAAATGTATCTAAATCAGGACCACTTTTAGTAAAAAATAAAAAATATAACATACATTTTGTTAATGGAGTAATGCAATATTAGATGGAAAAGAAACGGCCAATTAATATACAAATTGGCAAAATGGCTTCAAGTAACAAAAGATATTGTAAAATAGGTATACAATGATACAAACATTTAAAATTAGGCAACTTGTCAATAAACACACCTCACAAATTTCTCTTTCTGGCCATCCATATATTGTGCTTTGTAACCACAGTCAAGCATCTTGTATATCTTGTACCACGAAAACTACAAACTGTTGGCTATCATGACCTGCTGAATTATAGGATGTTGTAATCCAAGAACCAACCTGAGCATAAACAAAGAAAATACCAAGATCATGTGAGGCACCTACACAGAAAAGCAATTAGCCTTGTCAACCACAAAAAAACATAACCTACAAAGAGAAAATTGAAGTTTATAATACTAATAAGATGCCAAGATTTGCCTCATTATTCTATGTGAAGCCTCATTATTGGTTTACATATTTCAGAAATAGGATAGGATAAGATAGCTTTCCCAACATAAATGAGAAGAAGCTTTGCATGACCATGCATCATCTAGCAGAAAGAAAAAGTAAGCCACTGAACTGGACAACTAAGTACAAGAATCAAAAGAAATATAATTTTAGATTCAGATTAACTGAAGTGCCAAACTTCAACTTCAATGTACGTGCATATATTACATAAACACAAGAATATGCATATACTTCTTAAAGGAATTGAATGGTAATGAGACAATATCATAAGTTGGCAAAAATTTTATTTGAAATATGTTAGACATGTTGTCTTCATAATCGTGTTTAGCAGCTACAATCTATTGCAGTCAAGCATGTTTGCATATATACAACAAAAGAAGTTGCAGGATACACAAAGGAATAGCACCAAAAGCTTGCTATAACAGTAATCTTTGTAGGGTTGAATTTTTTTACTTAATTTATTCTGAGTCAAATTGTAAATGTGGATGGTTTTTTTTTCCCTCAAAGATAGATGCACTTGGTTTGTGAAAGAAATAAATTTCAAATTTTCTTTTTCTGTGTTGTGTGGCCATCACAGTATACAATCAACAAATCAAGTGCCTAAATAACCTCCTAGAAATCAGAGCAACACTAGGTGTACCACTCTGCAACAAGTTTCATGAGTTCTCAGGCCACTGCTCACAAAAACTTGATTCAACATGCTACTGACATCTAAAACTATGGGTCTTATTACAAGATATAACTGGATTGTGCTTATCACAAATCGGATCAGTAATAGTGCAAACTGACAAATAATGGATTTAAGTTTAACCATCAAAATCTTTGATCTTTAGGGTTAAAGATCTTTTGACAAGCAGCCACCACATGATGCCACATGGGTGGTGTCACTTCATCACTAAATATGGAAAGGAGGTCAGAAAAAATTGAACAACCTGTTAGATTATGTGGTCCTATCTAATTAGATAAGATATATTATAGATTTCATTAGATTTTGGTTATAGTTATCAGCTATAAAGGAAGTCCAACTATGATAGAATTTTTTAGGAGATGATCTTGATAGGAGAGACTTTCCTAATTACCATCCTAAACCCTCTGCTCTCGCCTATAAAAGGACATGACCTCCTAAGGACAAAACACCAAAAATTGATATTACTGTTCTATTATCAATCTCTCTTAGTGCCTCTTTCATCACTCATAGTGGTCTTGTGAAGGATTAGGAAGAAAAGAGAACGTGAGTCTAATTCTCCTTACAAAACGATATCGCTATAGTTTTTAGGTTCGACGGTGGTATATTTACAAATCAGATAAAGATTTTCTGAATGACATCCAAAGATACATAATTTTGATATATCGTTATTTGATTTATATTTTGATATTAAATTTTTTTGTAAAATAGTAGCATATTGCAGTTTTTATACTAACACAGACAACATGAAAGAAAGTGTGCTGGCATTTTATGTAGTGTGGTAATTCACAATGATGTGCCAGCAACACATTATATCACTAGCTAAAGCAAGAATATTTCCTTCCTCATCTTTTTGTTTAACATAGATTATAATCATTAGTTTTACAGTATATTGGAAATAACTGATTTTCTTAATAAAAAGTAAAAAAACCCAAAAACCAAATCGCAAGTTCTGAAAGGTTGAAACTAAGGTTTTCGGTACAAAGTCTCTGGTGTTCCGGATGCAATTGTTCGTGGCATGCTAAAGTGTAGAATAACGATTTCAATCCAAAATTTCCACCAACCAACGAAAACCCACATTAATACATGCCAAAAACACAAAAACCTAATCGGTCAACGAGCAAATTCAGGCGCGAAGTTTGAGATCCAAGATTAAATTCTAGAATACAAGCATTAGCAGTAAGATTTGACGGCCCAAAAGAAAAGGATTGGAAGGCGGTGATCGCGAAAATTACCTGGAGAAGCTTAGAGAGGATATAAGGGCTTTCTTGATTTTGCTCAAGAGGGAAACCAACTGAAGAAGATCTCGCACTCTCCACCGGCAAGGAGTGGAACTTGGAGCACCGGGAAACAGAGGCGTCCGAACCTGGAGGACCTGCGAAGCTAGGAAATGGCAGTCCGATGAGGCCGACGAGAAGTCTCAACTCTCGAAGCCCTCCATTCGATCCGACCCGAGTCGACTCGGAAACAAACTCAACTGAACGAGTTCAACAATTGGACAGCCGAGCCACCAGCAACCTCTTTTACGAGTGCGTAAATACAGTATTGCCCTCTGACTTTACAAAATTACATGGGAGTCCAACAACGGACACACTTCTCCCACCCAAATATAAATTACCAGGAAAGTACCTTTCTTGTTATTAGGTGAGAATTGGGCTCCCAGGCGGGGACCCACCAAACGCACAGCAGAAAATTACTGGAAAAAGTAAAATAAACGACACCTGGCATCACACGGTGGAGAGCTGCTGTCATGGAATGGCATCTCAGACGACAATCTTTGATCAGACGGTTGATGTTGATTCACAGGAGAGAACTCGGGATAGAGGGTTAGTTTGGTCATATAATAAGATAGCACGAAAAGAAAAGTCAACAGGACACCTTATTTTTCATATTTTATATGAATATTTTATTTTCATTGGGAAAATTATCTTTATCCTGCAAGACAAGTGCCAAGAAATCATAAATAAAATATATCTTAGAGAAAAAAAATGGATGTTTAAGGTTTATATTACAGTAAAAAGGATGATAGGGATGAAAGAGCAACAAATATAATATTTTTATTTTTATTTTATAAATTAAAATAAATACCATTAGCAAAATTAGGTGAATTCTTGAAAAGAAAATCTAAAAATTCGCATGCATCAATTTTTAAAAATTCCTATATATTATGTGAAAAGATATTGACCCTCGTCGAATCCACCGTTGCCCTACATCGTTGTCTCTCCTTCCTTTTGTCCTAATGGATTTATCGATGTTTTTATCGATTCCATCAAACCCGTCTTGCCTTCGTATGAAGAAGAAAGGGACATTATCTCTTTTCTCACTTAAGGGCTATAGGAGAGTATAGCAAAAGCAAGACACATAAGGGAATGTTTGACAAGGATTATTGAGATTTGCAAAGACAATAATGACTCTTATGCCATTGATTCCTTGTGTAAAGATTACGGATGATGATGTTAGTCATCTGTGCAGTACACGAGGATAGTGAGCATAAGGTGGCGGGTATGATGGGGGCCAAGGGGTGAAGGTAGGAGGGAACGATAAATTTATTAGATCAGACGAGAAGGAAGATGGTGATGAAGACGATGCAGAGATAATATGAAACGGAGGTAGAGGCATTTTTCTTAGAGGTATTTTTCAAGAATTTATCCATAGAAAATTTTAAATATTTTTAATAATAGAATTTTTTAAAAATAAAATTTAAAAGTATATAATTGGGGAGTCGAATCGCCACGTCGGAGCAGAAAACGGAAACGAACGACACCGGTACACGACACATAAGGAAATGTTTGATAAGGATTATTGAGATTTGCAAAGATAATAATGACTCTTATGCCATTGATTCATTGTGTAAAGATTACGGATGATGATGTTAGTCATCTGTGCAGTACACGAGGATAGTGAGCATAAGGTGGCGGGTATGATGGGGGCCAAGGGGTGAAGGTGGGAGGGAACGATAAATTCATTAGATCAGATGGGAAGGAAGATGGTGATGAAGACTAATAAGTGTAAAAATGGCGATGTAACACGCCATGACGTCAGCCATGCCTGGACAACACACTGCCCAAGGAAGTCGGCATTAACGCCTAACTTAGGCTTAGTTATTCACGCCACGCCAACCCCAGGTCAGACGCTATCAGCCTGCCTCCTGCAAGCAGCTACATCAGGTAACATCAAAACTCATCTATAAATACCCCAGAGTTCTAAACGAACAAAGGGGGGGAGGACGAACTCACACACAACACTTGTATGGAGGCATCTCTTCCTCCAAAACCCTCTCCACATCGCTAACTTGATCGTCGGAGGGGTCGGGCCGAGCTCCCGGTCTGACCTGTGTGCAGGTCCGAGACGGTGTCGCCTCTTCCCAGCGCTGCGGCGGAGCTTTCTGCCGACCCGACCTCCCGACCCGAACCACCGTGCTCGGCCTTCGGGAGACCTCGAGGGACGGAGCCCGAGATCCCTGACATCCGGACCCCCGAACCGAGCTGAGACGGCCTCGAAGCCACGGCTTAAACAGATGCCCCCCGCATCATTTTGGCACTAGAAGGAGGGCTCGAATGTCGAGGGATCCTCATACTGATCCCGACGAACTCCCTTTCGAGGGATCGTTCCTAGCAGAAGCGTAGGCCGTGCGTCCCTTGCGCGATGGGTCGCGGGCTGACGACCTCCCCATGACCTCGGAATGCTACTGGCGTTCATTCGACAACCCGGATCTGCTTCCGCCCGAGGGCGCTCCGAGCGCCCCCTCGCTAGTGTCATCTGAGGCTTTTCACGACCTCGCTCGTCAAGTCCGAGCTCTGATGGATATGGTGCAAACCATCATCCCGCTCATTTCCCAACCGACACCCCCACTTATGACTCAACTGCTACGGCAACAAGAGCCGCCCGCTTGGGCCCACGTGACACCTCCGGAGCCTCCCGCTTCGCCTCGAGTGCGACCGACCCCACTCGGGGATCCAGTGATGGCAGACCCGAGCGACCCCCCGAAGCCCGAAGTATAATCTCCGGAGTCAACGAACTCCCTACGAGCCCAACTACGCTTTCTTAGTCAGCGGCTCGACGAACTAGAGAAGGAGTTTCGCAACTCAGAGGGAGAGCTCGGGATGGACACACACCGAGGATCTCCGTTCGCACCAGAGATACGAGATCATGCCATTCCCCCGAACTTCCAGCTCCCTTCTTTGGACGCATACGACGACTCCACTGACCCGACGGACCATGTCGCCGCTTTCCGTGCCCATTTGGTACTGTACGGAACGTCTGACGCTTTAATGTGCAGGGCATTTCCCACGACCCTGAGGGGACCGGCCCACACATGGTACATCGGCCTGAAGATCGGAGCGATCACTTCCTTCGGCCAACTCGCCAAGGACTTCAAGCTCCACTTCGCAGCCCATGCCCGGTCGAAGCCCTCCGCGGCATTGCTCCTCGGATTTAAGCAAAAAGAGGACGAGCCCCTCTCACATTTCGTGGATCGCTTTGCCACGCAAATCCGGAGCTTACCGGACACTCACCCCTCTCTGTTAGTGCAGGAGTTCATGGTAGGCTTGCAACCTTCCAGATTCTGCTGGTCCCTCGTAGAGCGACCCCCCACCATAGTACCAGATATGCTCCAGCCAGCCAACCGGTACGTCACGACGGAAGCTTGGGTGACCGCAAGGAAGAAGAGTGATGCTGGGCGACGAGCCCCATAGCAACGGTCAAGCACCCGCGGTTGCTATTCGGTGTAATCCTCGTGCAAGGAATCTAGCCCCTTCCTTAGTCTCTTCCAAGCAAAGGCTCCATGTTTACCTGACCACCTCTTGGCTCACGGTTAGCTTCGGTCTAACCCCCCTCTTTTTTGCATTCGCACGGCTCGGTCGGAGAGGCCCGAGTCCACCTCAATGCGGCCTACCCGCTTGAGCGGTGCCCCTCGGCCGCAGCCTGCCTGCGCCGAGCTTCTCGGCCATACACCGCCGAGTTCACCTCAGTGCGGCCTGCCCGCTTGAGCGGTGTCCCTCGGCCGCAGCCTGCCTGCGCCAAGCTTCTCGGTCATACACTGTCGAGTTCACCAGCGCGGCCTGCCCGCCTGAGTTGGCTCTTGGCCCGAGCCACTTCCCTTGGTCATACAACGCCAAGTTCACCTCAGAGTGGCCTGCCCGCCTGAGCGGTGTCCCTCGATCGCAGCCTGCCTGCGCCGAGCTTCTCGGCCATACACTATCGAGTTCACCTCAATGCGACCTGCCCACCTGAGTTGTCTCTCAGCCCGAGCCACTTCCCTCGGCCATGCACTGCTCGAGTTCACCTCTCGCGGCCTGCCCGCCTATGTCGTGCTACTCGGTCACATGACCATCGCGACCACGCCTGCGCGGTCTGTCCGCCTGCGTCGTGCTACTCGGCCGCATGACCAACGCGACCATGCCTGCGCGGTCTGCCCGCATGCGTCGTGATCCTCGACCGCATAATGCCCGAGATCACACTTGCGCGGCCAGCCCGCCTGCGTCGTGCTCCTTGGCCCCATGTTCCCGAGACACACCTGCGCGGCCAGCCGCCTGCATCGTGCTCCTTGGCCCCATGCTCCCGAGACACGCCTGCGCGGCCAGCTCGCCTGCATCGCGCTCCTCGGCCGCATAATGCCTGAGGCCACCCCCTCGATCGCATAATGCCTGAGGCCACCTCCTCGGCCGCATGATGCCCAAGCCCACACTTGCACGGTCTGTCCGCCTGCGCCGTGCTACTCGGTCGCATGACCATTGCGACCACGCTTGCGTGGTCTGTCCACCTGCGTCGTGCTACTCGGCCGCATGACCAACGCGACCACGCCTGCGTGGTCTGTCCGCCTGCGTCGTGATCCTCGGCCGCATAATGCCCGAGACCACACCTGCGCGGCCTGCCCGCCTGCGTCGTGCTCCTTGGCCCCATGTTCCCGAGACACACCTGCGCGACCAGCCCGCCTGCGTCGTGCTCCTTGGCTCCATGTTCCCGAGACACGCCTACGCGGTACGCCTGCGTCGTGCTCCTTGGCCCCATGCTCCCGAGACACACCTGCGCGACCAAACCCGCCTGCATCGGGCTCCTCGGCCCTTCGGCTCCATGTTCCCCGAGACCTCGTCCGCGCGGCCAGCCCGTCTGAAGACAGAAGCCATGCATTAGACTCCTCTTATACAACAACCGACGCATAGCTCCTTTCGGGGGGGGAATATGATAAGGGTAAAAATGGTGATGTAACACGCCATGACGTCAGCCATGCCTAGACAACACACTGCCCGAGGAAGTCGGCATTAACGCCTAACTCAGGCTTAGTTCTTCACGCCACGCCAACCCCAAGTTAGACACTATCAGCCTGCCTCCTGCAAGCAGCCACATCAAGTAACATCAAAACTCATCTATAAATACCCTAGAGTTCTAAACGAACAAGGGGGGGAGGACGAACTCACACACAACACTTGTATGGAGGCATCTCTTCCTCCAAAACTCTCTCCACATCGCTAACTTGATCGTCGGAGGGGTCGGGCCGAGCTCCCGGCCTGACCTATGTGCAGGTCCGAGACGGTGTCGCCTCTTCCCGGCGCTGCGGCGGAGCTTTCTGCCGACCCGACCCGCCAACCCGACCCGCCGACCCGACCTCCCGACCTGAACCACTCTTCCCGGTGCTGAGGCGGAGCTTTCTCCCGACCTGACCTGTGTGCTGCGACGGAGCTTTCTGCCGACCCGACCTCTCGACCCGAACCACCGTGCTCGGCCTTCGGGAGACCCCGAGGGACGGAGCCCGAGATCCCCGACATCCGGACCCCCGAACCGAGCCGAGACGAGACGACCCTGAGGCCACGGCTTAAATAGATGCCCCCCGCATCAAAGACGATACAGAGATAATATGAAACAGAGGTAGAGGCATTTTTCTTACAGGTATTTTTCGAGAATTTATCCATAGAAAATTTTAAATATTTTTAATAATAGAATTTTTTTAAAATAAAATTTAAAAGTATATAATTGGGGAGTCGAATCGCCACGTCGGAGCGGAAAACGGAAACGAACGACACCAGGCTGACTTGTTTCCCTTCTTCTATAAGAACGCTTGCGGGTACTCCTCGCTACTTCTCTCTCTTAGACGCATGCGGCGTGCACGTGCGACGTCCCCAGGATCGGCGGAGAACGCCGGTCTATGACCTTGTTCCACCGAGTAACACTCTCTTCGAGATCGGAAGCAATGGACGGCCCCTCTTGCCCTCCCGTCCGGTGGAGATGCCGCCGAGAAAGCTGGGTTGATCCAATGGAAGAGGAGGTAAAAATTATAGTGTTCCCTCTCATTGATTGTTGGTGAAACTTCATTGATTGCATGGTTTAAATACTGTTATGACAGATCCATGTGGCCATCAATGGTAAGTAATGATACAACGGAAGTAGAGGAGGTAAAATAGCAACCATCTTCTTTGATTTCTGCTTAGAAACTATGTTCTTGCTATATCCCAAGTCTTACCAGCAATTTAAGCTATGCCCTAAAGTTGATTGTTTGGTGGAACCTTCATTGATTGCACGATTCGTTTAATGTCATGCACCGACCAATGTGATGATAAGCAGTGATTCAACCTGAAATTTCTTCGTTGGTCATCTTCTTAAGTTTTATTTTAGTAAACAAGCTAGAAATTGGATATGATGTTTGATCCAATGGAAGAGAAGGTAAAAAACATCCACCTATGGTTTCTTTAAGTTCTTTTAGAAAAAAAGAAAAAGAAAGGCCTGATGCACAAAGCTCACTGACATAGTCGGAGTGGCTGTTTCAGTTCTTTATGCTTTGAAATGCTATTGAGAAATGTTCTAGTGTTCCAATTCTCACCGGAATTTTAAGTGATGCCCCCTTTTCCAATGCTTTGGTCAACCTTTATTGATTGCATAATATGATTATACGATGTGCAGATCAATATAACCATTGAGTGGAAAGTAATAATCCAACATGCAGTTTCATCATTTGGTCCTCTATGAGTTTTGTTTGGTTCACAAGCTTGAAAGTGACATATTATGCATATGAAATCTTACATATATTTTTCCTTTTTCTTGGCAAATGTTTTCTTTCCAAGAAATGAAATTTGTCTCCCATGTAGAACTGCTCTGTATCACAATTTTGGAATTATTATCTCAAATGCCCTCTGTTAGTGTAAACACCTTTTTTTTAGTTAGTGTAAACACCCTTTTTTTCTTAGCCGTAACCCGGGAGGTCGTCTCGGCTCGTTCGGGGGTCCGAATGGTGGGGATCTCCCTGGGGCGGTACTCGTTTCCACCGGGGTGGTCGGGTGCGGCCTCAGACTCGGGGCGATGCGGCGACTCTTCCTGGGCGGGGGTCGCCGGCGCGTCCCGGACGGGAGACCACGGCTTGATACCTGCACGATGGTCGGGTCCGCTCGACCCGACCCCTCCGACGATCAAGTTAGAGAGATGCGATCGCGGTTGTTTGGGGAATCCAGCCTGACCTCTTCCCTCTGGCTTGAGGACGCTTATAGGGGAACCTGGCATTCTCGGGTGCGCCATCCCGTCGGTCGGGGCCGTATCTCTGATGGCGTCCGACATCGCTGAGGACGTTGCGTATGGGAACGGGGGATCGCAGGGTATGGGCGAGCTTCAACCGCTACCCACTTCTGTCTCGTCCTACTGTGCTGGGTCAACTGAAGGGGCTGCGGGCTCAGTGAGGCTAACGTCCGGACGCAGACCGTTGCCCTCGTTGCTCTCCCTGGGGCGCCGCACCTGTCCACGTGCGGGGGGGCGTCGCCGGGAGTGGGGTTTACCATTTTTTGCCATATCATATCCCCCCCCCAAAGGAAGCCATGGCTCGGCATCGGACGGTGGGGATTCGAGGCATGGTTTTTGATCGGTAAGCGGCGGTTCCTTTCGTGGGTCGCGATTGGGACTCAGGTCAGGGGCGAGCAGGCCGCGCTGCATAGGTGCTTTGGTCGGGGAACACGTCTCGGGTGGGCAGGCCGCGCCGAGGAGGTGGTCTCGGGAAATATGCGGCCGAGGAGCACGTCTCGGACGGGCTGGCCGCGCCGAGGAGGTGGTCTCGGGAACATGTGGCCGAGGAGCACGTCTCGGGTGGGCTGGCCGCGCCGAGGAGGTGGTCTTCGGGAAACATGCGGCCGAGGAGCACGTCTCGGACGGGCTGGACGCGCCGAGGAGGTGGTCTCGGGAGATATGCGGCCGAGGAGCACGTCTCGGACGGGCTGGCCGCGCCGAGGAGGTGGTCTCGGGAAACATGCGGCCGAGGAGCACGTCTCGGGCGGGCTGGCCGCGCCGAGGAGGTGGTCTCGGGAAAACATGCGGCCGAGGAGCACGTCTCGGGCGGGCTGGCCGCGCTGAGGAGGTGGTCTCGGGAACATGTGGCCGAGGAGCACGTCTCGGGCGAGCTGGTCGCGCCGAGGAGGTGGTCTCGGGAAAACATGCGGCCGAGGAGCTCGTCTCGGGCGGGCTGGCCGCGCCGAGGAGGTGGTCTCGGGAAATATGCGGCCGAGGAGCACGTCTCGGGCGGGCTGGCCGCGTCGAGGAGGTGGTCTCGGGAAAACATGCGGCCGAGGAGCACGTCTCGGGCGGGTTGGCCGCGCCGAGGAGGTGGTCTCGGGAAATATGCGGCCGAGGAGCACGTCTCGGGCGGGTTGGCCGCGCCGAGGAGGTGGTCTCGGGAACATGTGGCCGAGGAGCACGTCTCGGGCGAGCTGGCCGCGCCGAGGAGGTGGTCTCGGGAAACATGCGGCCGAGGAGCACGTCTCGGATGGGCTGGCCGCGCCGAGGAGGTGGTCACGGGAAACATGCGGCCGAGGAGCACGTCTCGGGCGGGCTGGCCGCGCCGAGGAGGTGGTCTCGGGAAAACATGCGGCCGAGGGGCACGTCTCGGGCGGGCTGGCCGCGCCGAGGAGGTGGTCTCGGGAAATATGCGGCCGAGGAGCACGTCTCGGGCGGGCTGGCCGCGCCGAGGAGGTGGTCTCGGGAAACATGCGGCCGAGGAGCACGTCTCGGGCGGGCTGGCCGCGCCGAGGAGGTGGTCTCGGGAAAACATGCGGCCGAGGAGCACGTCTCGGGCGGGCTGGCCGCGCCGAGGAGGTGGTCTCGGGAAATATGCGGCCGAGGAGCACGTCTCGGGCGGGCTGGCCGCGCCGAGGAGGTGGTCTCGGGAAATATGCGGCCGAGGAGCACGTCTCGGGCGGGCTGGCCGCGCCGAGGAGGTGGTCTCGGGAAAACATGCGGCCGAGGAGCACGTCTCGGGCGGGTTGGCCGCGCCGAGGAGGTGGTCTCGGGAAATATGCGGCCGAGGAGCACGTCTCGGGCGGGCTGGCCGCGCCGAGGAGGTGGTCTCGGGAAAACATGCGGCCGAGGAGCACGTCTCGGGCGGGTTGGCCGCGCCGAGGAGGTGGTCTCGGGAAATATGCGGCCGAGGAGCACGTCTCGGGCGGGCTGGCCGCGCCGAGGAGGTGGTCTCGGGAAAACATGCGGCCGAGGAGCACGTCTCGGGCGGGTTGGCCGCGCCGAGGAGGTGGTCTCGGGAAAACATGCGGCCGAGGGGCACGTCTCGGGCGGGCTGGCCGCGCCGAGGAGGTGGTCTCGGGAAATATGCGGCCGAGGAGCACGTCTCGGGCGGGCTGGCCGCGCCGAGGAGGTGGTCTCGGGAAACATGCGGCCGAGGAGCACGTCTCGGGCGGGCTGGCCGCGCCGAGGAGGTGGTCTCGGGAAAACATGCGGCCGAGGAGCACGTCTCGGGCGGGCTGGTCGCGCCGAGGAGGTGGTCTCGGGAAATATGCGGCCGAGGAGCACGTCTCGGGCGGGCTGGCCGCGCCGAGGAGGTGGTCTCGGGAAATATGCGGCCGAGGAGCACGTCTCGGGCGGGCTGGCCGCGCCGAGGAGGTGGTCTCGGGAAAACATGCGGCCGAGGAGCACGTCTCGGGCGGGTTGGCCGCGCCGAGGAGGTGGTCTCGGGAAATATGCGGCCGAGGAGCACGTCTCGGGCGGGCTGGCCGCGCCGAGGAGGTGGTCTCGGGAAAACATGCGGCCGAGGAGCACGTCTCGGGCGGGCTGGCCGCGCCGAGGAGGTGGTCTCGGGAAAACATGCGGCCGAGGAGCACGTCTCGGGCGGGCTGGCCGCGCCGAGGAGGTGGTCTCGGGAAATATGCGGCCGAGGAGCACGTCTCGGGCGGGTTGGCCGCGCCGAGGAGGTGGTCTCGGGAAAACATGCGGCCGAGGAGCACGTCTCGGGCGGGTTGGCCGCGCCGAGGAGGTGGTCTCGGGAAATATGCGGCCGAGGAGCACGTCTCGGGCGGGCTGGCCGCGCCGAGGAGGTGGTCTCGGGAAAACATGCGGCCGAGGAGCACGTCTCGGACGGGCCGGCCGCGCCGAGGCGGTGGTCTCGGGAAGCGTGAGGCAAGATCGTCGTTCTTTTTAGGCGTTGAGAAGTTGTAGTGGCCGTTCTCCACGTCGTTTCCCGCAGCGGCTTTGGGTCCGCATTTATGATGGGGTGTTCGTTGGTCTTCCCTGATGCGAGCGGGTGTGCGGATGAGCTGTCGGCCGCTAGGGGGAGACGAAGGGACGTCTCTTTCGGCGGGGTTTTTTTTTTTTCTTACATGAATGGCGTATCCTGCCCGTTTTATGATTTCTGCTGCTGAGTCTTGGACCTCGTCGTTTCTTTCTGCCATCGCACCTTCTCCTCTCCTACGCCACAATCCCACAGTCGCTCCCTCGTCGTCTCTCTTGTTCGTTCCAAAAGCCGGTAAGGAATGTCCTTCTCACCTGTCTCTTCGCCTTCGTCCCTCGACAGAGTTCGGGAGAGCATGCCTCCGTCTTCCCCGGACGAGGAGGCGGCGCGAGCCCTTGAGGCGCTAATGTGGCCGCACGACCTCGACTCGGTGGTGAGTGGGTCGTCGCTGGAAAAGCTCCGGGAGCGCTATTACATCCCAGAGGAGTTTGTCCTGGTTGCCCCTGATCCGGGGCAGCGGTCATACGACCCGATCCCCCGAGGTTTTGCGCTGACCCAAGATGCCCTAGAGGCTGGGTTGCGCCTTCCCCTCCACCCCACCATTGTTTCCTGCCTATCTCTCTGGCGGATTTCGCCTTCCCAGGTGACGCCTAACTCATGGCGGTACCTGGTAGCGTTCTTAGGGGAGTGTTACTATGCTAACATCACCCCTACCCGAAACCTCTTTCTCTCATGTTTCCGCCTTCGCAAGGGGCCGGGGGGCTATTTCGTGTCGGCCCGGGCTGGCTTTCGCGTCGGGGGAGCCCCTTTGAATAATAAAGGGTGGAAGGGGCGGTTTTTTTACGTTAGCTGGCCGAGGGATTGGGGCTTCGGGGTTCGGTGGGCGGAGAGGGTGATAGATAACACAGTCCCGGACTTGAACGACGAGGAGCGTCGGGATTTGAAGAGGCTTCGGGCAATCCTTCCCGGTTCTCAGGCCATCCGAGCTATGACCGAGGAGTGGCTAGCCGAGGCGGGTCTTAGCCCGGCTTTCGGGGGTATGTTTATAGAGGGTGTTCTCCACGTTTTATTTGTTTTTACAGTTTGTGACGGTTTTGCTTGTCTTCTTCGTAGGAATGAAGCTCCTGTCCCTCCGTGGTGGTCGCTCTTCGTCGGCTTCTTCCCCGCGCCAGTCCGCTGCTTCCCCTCCGCGTTCCCCAGCCGACCCGTTGTCCGGTTCGGCGGGTGCCCCATTGGAGATCCCCGAGGGACGTCCGTCAAAGAAGGCGAGGACGACGGGTCCGGGGAAAACCAAGGCGGGGACCACTCCTCCAACAATCGTGGGCGTCAAGCGGACCACTCGGGAGGAGGGGCCTTCCCGATTTGAAGGGCCTAGCCAGGGGGCGGCCGGGAAGAGGGCGAACCTGCCCACGGTGGATGATCTGTGCGGGCTACGCACGGGGGCCGACGAGCCCCTATGGGCAGCGGTGATGGGCGAGCTTCCGACAGGGGAGGCTTCCGACCCGCTGGTCGCCCGATGGAAGGGGCTGTCCCGAGGGGACAACGTATGGGCCGGGGGAGATCCCTCGGCCGCCTTCCTTCGAGGCGTGCTCCACCCCGACCTGGCTCGGGACCTGTACACCATGCCCTCGGAGACCATGCTCAGCAAGGCGGGGAGGTTTCTGACACTGGTAAGCATTTCGCTAACTCCGGGCATCCCTGCGACTGTGCGCTGACCCTTATTTTCTTGTGGCAGGGCCTCCATTATTCGACGGCGCTGATGGACCGAGTGCGCGACGCTGGCCAGATAATCTGGGACTTCAGCGAGCGCAACTCCGAGTTGTGTCGTCAGCTAGAGGAGATTCGGACTGGGTCGGGCCCCGAGGCGGTAGCGGCTGCGGAAAAACGCGCGACCGATTCCGAGGAAGAAGTGGCGCGTTTACGAGCCGAGCTCGAGCGGTCGGGCGATTCGGTCAAGGAGCTCCAGGAGTTCCTCCGCTTGGATCGGGCCGAGCTCCGCCAGTCGAAGTCAGAGGCACTTGGTCTCTCCAAGAGGGCGGGGAAGGCCGAGGCTGAAGCCCGCGCTGCTTCCGAGGCGTTGGCTGAGGAGGTTCGCCTCCGCCCGTCAAAGGACAAGGAGGCGATCGAAGCCTACAAGAAGTCCGAGAACTTTGAGCTCGGACTGACCCGAATGGGGCGAGTATCCTACGAGTACGGATACAGAATCGCCCTGGGTCGCTTCGGTTCGTGCCCTCCCGGCTCCGAGGTGGAAAGGGATCCGTTCGCCTCTCACCCCGTGGACCTGGAGGTGGACATGCCGGAGGACGTTCCGTTCGACGACCGCCCGAAGACTCCGGGAGAGGAGTGAGGGTCGTTTTTGTATGTCGAGGTCGAGGGTGTGAGGGTTTTGTGTATGGGTTTGTTTTTTAATAAGATGATCTTTTCCTCCGATTTTCTGTGTTTGCGTAATGTCTATGTCTTCAGACGAAATATTTCCTAAGGTTCTGTATGTTCCAAGTCCGGGGCACGGGGTCGCCATCCATTGTTGCGAGCCTGAATGTCCCCGGTCGGGATACTCCGATGACCCGATAGGGTCCCTCCCACTTTGGGGCAAGTTTCCCCCTTACTCGGGTGGGGTGGCTGACCTCGATTTTGCGCAGGACCAGGTCCTCTAACTTTATCGACCGGGGTCGCATGCTCCGGTTGTAGACCCTCGCTACGGCTCTTTTGTAAGAAAGGGCTTTCTGGTGTGCGTCGGCCCGTCTTTCCTCGAGCAGGTCCAGGTTTGATCGGAGCCCTTCGCCCGAGGCTTCTTCGCTGTAGTCTGCCGTCCGCGGAGTCGGGACGGCTACCTCGGGTGGCAACACGGCCTCGGTCCCGAACGTGAGGCTATAGGGAGACTCCCCGGTCGGGGTCTTGGGGGTAGTGCGAAGCGCCCACAGGACGCTCGGGAGCTCGTCGATCCAAGCCGATCGGGTAGCGGACACCCTTCTCTTGAGTCCGTCGACGATGGCCCGGTTGGTTACTTCAGCTAGCCCATTCGCCTGGGGGTAAGCCACCGAGCTGAACCTCAGTTGAACTTTGTGCTTGGCGCAAAACTCTTGGAATTTCCTGCCGGTGAACTGAGGTCCATTGTCGGCGATGATGGACTGGGGCAGGCCGAAACGGGTTATGAGGTTTCTCCATACGAACCTTTCCACTTGCGACTCCGTGATGGTTGCTAGGGGCTCGGCTTCGACCCATCTGGTAAAGTAGTCCACTCCCACGATGATGTACTTCCGCTGGCCGGAGGTGGGCGGGAGAGGCCCGAGTATGTCCAGTCCCCATTGCGCGAATGGCCAGGCACAGTCGACGGGGGTGAACAGGACCGCCGGCCGTCGGGCGGTACGGGCGTGCTCCTGGCACGCGCTGCATCGCCGCACGAGAGCTTTTGCGTCCTGGCGCATGGTCGGCCAGTAGTACCCCTGTCGGAGTACCTTGTGCGCCAGGGTTCGCTCGCCTATGTGTTCCCCGCAAGCCCCTTCGTGCATGTCGGACAGAACCGTCCAGGCTTCGCTCGGCTCCAGGCAGCGCAACAGGGGGCGCGAGAAAGACCGTTTGTACAGCCGTCCTCCTTCCTCGGTGTACCACGCCTGCGTCCGACGCAAGCGCCGAGCTGTAGTTGTATTGTCGGGCAGGGTCCCGTCCTGCTTGAAGCGTAACATCTCCTGTACCCAAGTGGCCGGCGCGCCGTGAGCGACGGTGGCGACGACCTCTATGGCTCGGCGGGGGAGTTCTTCGGTCTCGGGTCGAGCCCAGGGGGACGTGCCGGACGCCAGTTTAGCCAGGGTGTCGGCTCGCTGGTTCTCGCTCCTGGGAACATTCGACAATTCAAAATGGGCGAACTTGGCGGCGAGGCTTCTTACCTGTGCTAGGTATTTCGCCATAGTCGGGTCCCGGGCCTCGTATTCGCCGTCGAGCTGCCTAGCCACCAGCTGTGAGTCGGTGAGGACGCGTATGTCGGTCACCTGCATTTCCAGTGCCAACTGGAGCCCCGCCAGGAGAGCCTCGTATTCTGCCTCGTTGTTGGTGGCTCTGAACTCGAAGCGGAAGGAGCGCTCGATCGAGCGGCCGTCAGGTGTTGCCAGTACCAGACCCGCGCCGGCGCCTTTCGCGTTGGCCGAGCCATCTACGTGGAGGGTCCAGGTGTCGCGCAGCGGCTCGAGTTCTTCGCCGGAAGTCGGGGTCAGCTCCGCAATGAAGTCTGCCACGGACTGGGCTTTGATGGCGGTCCGAGGTATGTATTGTTTGTCGTGCTCGCCGAGCTCCACTGCCCATTTGAGGAGACGCCCTGCAACATCGAATTTGGACAGGACAAGCCGAAGCGGCTGATCGGTTATTACCTCTATCGGGTGGGCCTGGAAGTAGGGGCGGAGTTTCCGCGCCGACAGGACGAGCGCCAGCGCCAGCTTTTCGATCGGCGGGTAGCGTTCTTCTGGCCCGCTCAGCATGTGGCTGACGTAGTAGACCGGTAGTTGATCGCCGGAAATTTCTTTGACTAGAACCGAGCTGACCGCGTGCCGAGAGACGGCAAGGTAGAGACTCAGCCTCTCCCCCGGGGAGACCGAAGCGAGTCGAGGGAGGCTGGCCAGGTGTAGCTTCATCTGCTCGAAGGTCGTCTCGCATTCCGCCGTCCATCGGAAGTTCTTCGGATCCTTCAGGGCCCGGAAAAAAGAGTGGCAGCGATCTCCCGATCGGGAGAGGAAACGCGATAAAGCGACTAGCCTCCCGTTAAGGCGCTGCAGGTCTCTGATCGTCTGAGGAGGCCGCATGTCAATGATGGCCTGTATCTTTTCCGGGTTGGCGTCAATCCCTCTCTCGTGTATGATGAATCCGAGGAATTTTCCCGAGGTCACGCCGAAGGCGCACTTGGTGGGGTTGAGGCGCAGGCCGAACCTCCGCAGAGTGTCGAATGTTTCTGCCAGGTCGGAGGGATGAGCCTCCGCCGTTCGGCTCTTTACGATCATGTCGTCGACATATACCTCCATGTTTCGTCCGATCTGGCGGGCGAACATCTTGTTCACCGTCCTCTGGTAGGTTGCCCCGGCGTTTTTCAACCCGAACGACATAACTTTGTAAAAATATATCCCTTGCTCGGTGAGGAAGGCTGTATGTTTTTGATCTTCGGGTGCCATCCTGATCTGGTTGTACCCGGAGAAGGCGTCCATAAACGAGAGTCGGGCGTGGCCGGCCGTGGCGTCGACCAGCTGGTCGATCTTCGGCAGGGGGTAGCAATCTTTTGGGCAAGCATTGTTGAGACTGGTGTAGTCAACGCACATCCGCCAGCTTCCATTAGGTTTTTTGACGAGGACTACATTGGAGAGCCACTGTGGGTAACTTGCCTCTTCTATGAAACCGGCCGCCAGAAGCCGGTTTACTTCTTCTCGAATGGCCAGTTGCCGATCCGGGGCCTGCCGCCTGGGCCTCTGTTTCACCGGCCGGGCGTCGGACGAGATGTTCAGGTGGTGCAGCGCGACTTCCGGGTGGACTCCTACTAGGTCGGCTGGCGTCCAAGCGAAGATGTCGGCGTTGACTCGCAGAAGGCCGACAAGCTGCTGTTGTTCTTTTTCGGGGAGTCCCGACCCGATTTTGACTGTTTGATCGGGCCTTCCTTCGACCAGTGGCAAGTCGACGGTGGATTCCTTCGGCTCGGGGCGGGGGGTTGGTTTTTTTCCCTCCCGGGGGTCTTCCAGCGGGGATTGGATCCTTGCTCTCTTGTTTAATGACACAGCGGTCAAGTAGCAGCGCCTGGACTCCCAGGAGTTCCCCGCCACTTCCCCGACCCCATCGTGGGTCGGGAACTTGATGGTTTGATAGTAAGTTGAGATGACGGCTCGGGTGTTGTTGAGGGTTGGCCGTCCTAGGATGGTGTTGTATGCCGTGGGGAGGTCGACCACCAGAAAGGAGGTCATCACAGTTTTTGCCTTCGGGAAGGCTCCCAAAGTTAGGGGCAGGGTGATGACCCCTAGTGACGAGATTGAGGCGCCGGTGAACCCCGTGAGTATTGAGCATATCGGCTTCATGTTCTCCTTTACCAGGCCGAGCTTTTGGAAGGCGTCCCAATAAAGTATATCGGCCGAGCTTCCAGTGTCGACCATGATTCTTCTCACTTGCGCGTTGGCGATTCTGGCTGATATCACCAGTGCGTCATCATGCTCGGCTAGTTCAGATCCCTCGGTCGGGAAGGTGACTTCGGGGCCTTTTTCAGGTTTGGAATCCTCAGCCCGGGAGGCCCTGGCGTATGCCCTTCCACCCGCCGTGGAACTCCCTCCGGACGCCGGCCCGCCGGTTATGACATCTATGTGTCGCTCGATGGGGCCCTCCGGGCGTGGCGAGAGCTCCTTGTCTGGTCGGAGGTATGAACCGAGGTGCCCTCGGCGGATGAGCTCCTCAATTTGCCTTTTTAATTCTCGGCACTCCTCGGTGTCGTGACCGGGCTGCCGGTGGAAACGGCAGTATTTAGAGCGGTCCGCGAGCTCGCGCGGACTCCTCATTGGGTAGGGGTCTTTGAGAAGGCCTTTCTCCTTAATATGGAGAAATATCTCGGTCCGAGAGGAGTTCAGGCCCGGGGGGGGGGACCTAGGTACCGCATCGTTGAGGCCGCCGGCCCTGCGTCGGGAGGTGGCGGGCTGTTGCTGTTGGGACTGCTCTGGCTTGACCCTTTTGCGCTCGTCACGCTTCCCGACCATCCATGCCTCGGCAGCGACGTACTGGTTCGCACGCTGCAACATTTCGGGAACCGAAGTAGGGGGTCGCTCCACCAGAGACCAAAAGAATCGGGTAGGGCGCAGGCCCATCATGAATGCCTGCATCATCAAAGAAGGGTGAGCATCAGATAGCCCGCGGATTTGTGTGGTGAAGCGGTTCACAAAGTGAGAAAGGGGCTCATCCTCCCTCTGGTTGAGCCCGAGGAGCATCGCCACCGACGGTTTCGGCTTGGCATGAGCCAGGAAGTTAAGCTCAAAGTCCCTGGCCAACTGGTCGAAAGAGGCGATGGTCGCGGTCTTCAGATTGCTGTACCACGCTCGGGCTGGGCCCCGCAGGGTTGTCGGGAACGCCCTGCACATCAGGGCATCGGACGTCCCGTATAGCGCCATTTGGGCGCGGAAAGCAGCCACGTGGTCGGCCGGATCGGTGGCACCTTCATAGGCATCTAATGACGGGAGCCGAAAATGCGGCGGGATGGCCTGCTCTTGAATCTCGGGGATGAAGGGGGACCCCTGGTGTTGTTCGGCCCCCGGGTCTCCCCTGGTCCGGCGAACCTCGCGCTGCACCTCGTCCAGCCGGCGGCCTACGAGGCGTAACTGGGCCCACAGGCCCTCCGCCGAGTCTGAAAGTGGGGCTACGAGCGTCGGGTGCGCCGTTGGTTCCTCCGCTCCTCGGCTCCCGGGTTGGGTCAATCGGCGCGGAGGCGAAGCGGGAGACTCGGGGAGCGGTGCGGTGTTTTGAGCGGCGGGCCGTTGCCGCGGCGGGGGTAAGGTTGAGTGTGAAGACGTCGGGGGAGAGACCAGCGGGATGATGGTCTGCATTACTCCCATAAGGGCCCGAACCTGGTGCGTGAGGTCGTAGAAGGCTTCGGGTGGTACGGGTGACGGGCCACCGGGATTGGCAACGGGAGGCGATAGGCCCGGATCGTTGAATAATCGCCAATAGCGCTCCGAGGTCGCGGCGGGGCGCTCGTCCCGAATTCCCTCCTGTTGGGAGTGCTCCTCCGTCGCGTCGGTCGTGTGCGACCGGATGGCTGGGGGTTCGTCGGAGTGAGCCTGTGGATCGCTTGGCATTCGGACCGGCCCTCCTTCTAGCGCCATTATGTTAGTGTAAACACCTTTTTTTTAGTTAGTGTAAACACCCTTTTTTTCTTAGCCGTAACCCGGGAGGTCGTCTCGGCTCGTTCGGGGGTCCGAATGGCGGGGATCTCCCTGGGGCGGTACTCGTTTCCACCGGGGTGGTCGGGTGCGGCCTCGGACTCGGGGCGATGCGGCGACTCTTCCTGGGCGGGGGTCGCCGGCGCGTCCCGGACGGGAGACCACGGCTTGATACCTGCACGATGGTCGGGTCCGCTCGACCCGACCCCTCCGACGATCAAGTTAGAGAGATGCGATCGCGGTTGTTTGGGGAATCCAGCCTGACCTCTTCCCTCTGGCTTGAGGACGCTTATAGGGGAACCTGGCATTCTCGGGTGCGCCATCCCGTCGGTCGGGGCCGTATCTCTGATGGCGTCCGACATCGCTGAGGACATTGCGTATGGGAACGGGGGATCGCAGGGTATGGGCGAGCTTCAACCGCTACCCACTTCTGTCTCGTCCTACTGTGCTGGGTCAACTGAAGGGGCTGCGGGCTCAGTGAGGCTAACGTCCGGACGCAGACCGTTGCCCTCGTTGCTCTCCCTGGGGCGCCGCACCTGTCCACGTGCGGGGGGGCGTCGCCGGGAGTGGGGTTTACCATTTTTTGCCATATCACCCTCCATTTTACTCCTGGACCGTTGGGGGAGTTCATGATTGAACATATGTATGTTACATTCTGTTATATGTAGTTATTTTTGGCAGGCACCAAACATCAGCACCAGCAAAATCCCAATCCCCTTTGTGATCGTTCCTTTTTAGGAAAACAATAATGAATGTTGAATGTTCAAACCAGGAAATGTTTGTTCTCTTCTCAATTTGTAATAAGCATAGATGATATGGAGCACATGAAAGCTACTAGCATCCAGAATGTACTTATGCATGAGGCTGACTTGGGAGGGGTAATGTGTTGGTTTACAATCAGGATTTGATATTTAGCCTTCAGGGAATATGACAATGTGATGGATCATGCTACTCAGATCTTAAACAAGGTTTAATTTCTGAGTTGTATTTTTATCCTGATCTATGGAACCTAACTTTATTGTACAGGCTATTTGTCACACAAATGGAGGAAATTTTCCCGTGGAAGTGAAGCAGACAAAGAGGAATAAAGAAGCAGATTCAGTTGGCTTTGCTCAAGAGTTGACAATGACATCTAATAAGAAGTGCCAAAATGAACCAGTTATAGGGCATCAACCTGGCACAAATGGAGAATCAAGCAAGTTTCAAGACAGAAACAGTATGTTCTTAAGATCACAGTTACACTTACACCTATGGAGTTGGGTTCAACAACCAAGTTCAGGACATGTTATATTTCATATGTAGTGATTAACATCTTTCATAAACACAACCACACTCTTATAAATCATCTCACATTTACAGGAGTTCTAAGTACAAAAACAGCAAAGCTGCAGCTGCTTGAGATCTGTATTGCAAATTGCTGGAATCCTCCATCATTTATTTTGTCCAAGGAAGATGGATCTGACCTCCAAAAAAGGCAGGTTATGCTTAGTGTTTCTTAGCATTTCCAAGATACTAGTATGAGTAGTATCTATCTTTTTTGGATTGCTTACAATATAACATTGTTCCATTTAGATTAGTTTTTCATCTGTATATTAGAATGAAAGTTTTTCCTTCTGCATTTCATTGAATGATAAATCTACTCATATTAACTCAAATCAGTACCTTTTTTGTTTTTTCTCCTGAAAGTAGATTCACCATTCTTTTCTATTAAGTGTAAATGGAAACACTGGAGCAATTACACATGATGTTTCATGAGGGTTAAGGTGTTTCACAAAGGAGAAAAATTTGATAGCAGAACATTATACAATATACAACAGGACATAGGCGCAAACAGCCAAAAACCCAAACGACCCTCCGAAAAAAATACCAAACAAAAATACAAGATGCAGCAAATGTGACAAGTATCACTCAGATGATCTGTTCAGTCGTCCAAGAAATCTCTTATCTGCATTTGCTATGCAGCCTCAAGATATTGTTGGATTCTGGATTAGGACATGAAATGTTCGACTTTAATGCTGAAAATTCTCTGATTCTGTTCACTAAGATATTTCCAGCACAGAAAAAAGAAGTCTCAAATATTTTTATGCTTTCTATTGAGACCAGGTAGATAACAAGTGATGAAAAGTGAGTGGAACTCATTAGGAACTTTTATGAGATTTTATTTTTGGGTGGCACGATAATGACTTTGTATGGTGTACAAACAGCAGCAAATCAGGTCATCAATATTATTGATTGTTCATTAGTGGGTGGCACGATAATGACTTTGTATGGTGTACAAAACAGCAGCAAATGACTTTGTATGGAACTGACAGATCGACCATTAGTGGGTGCAGGTTTGTCAAGAACTTTGATGATTAAATCGGATAGACCAAGTAGTGGAAGAGACACCGGTGAAGATGAAATCATAGAACAAAGGCCTTTGGTAAGATTCAGCCTAGTACAGGTCTATTCTGGATTAAGAGTGAACCTTTTTTTTTATTAAGAGTGAACTTACTCTACTAAAGGTACTCTATGATTTAATTTGGTTATCTTTGTCCAGCTTGTAACAGATATCAACTTTTTAAATGCATCTTGTGCCTGAAGATCTTCCAAACACTTGGGTAGGCACCATTAAGGTTCTTATCAACCCTGCAGGAGTAATGATGGTAACTAAATTTACCACTCTCTTCAATGGTGCTTGAACTGAACAGAGGAGCTGCCACCAGCATTTTAATGCATTATAGATTTATAGTACCGAGGTCATCTTTCCTTTTATGTAGATGTGTAGGTTGCTGTTTTTGTGGGTGATGCTCTCTTGTAGAAATGCTCCTGTTTATGTTTTTTGTATGTATGTTTTTCTTGTTATGGTTTTACATTTGAAGGGTTTGAGATTAGATTATTAGATTTCTTGTGATTATTTGAATTCTAGTTTTTCCAGGGAATATTTGTAGGGTTTTTGTCAGATTGAATCTGGATCGAATCTAAGTATGATTTGGTTTATTGATCCAAAATGAGGATCTTTATCCGAAATTATGGTTTGAATAACCCATATTTTTCAATCTAAGTACATGTTTAGAATGAGCAATGAGAGATAAATTATAACTAAGAATAGTTGAAACCAAGGTTTGCTATACCGCCTGATACGACGTAGCTAATCAATACACGTGTCAAGGAAAATAACATTTTCTTTAACTCATTTCAGAATATTTTGAGAACTCGATAATTATGATATACCAACACTTAGTACACTGACACAAAACCCAAGGATGTACCAGTTCTATGAGACAGTTTTAGTTTCAATATTCAACAGTTCTAACTAATCCAACATGAATTTACAGCTCTTTTAATAGTAATTTATTGAATTTGTTATGTCGGTCACAAGACCAAAGACTATAACCACATTTTAGTGTTTAAACTAGCTGAACATGCTAGTGATAGTTGAAAGCACATTGAGAAGGAAGCTGAACAATCCAGGCTGAAGTCCCAAGTCTATTAGTAATAATAGGATATTGTCATACGTTACAACAGGATATTAGCTATCATTAATATTTGTTTGGTGTCTCAATGCTTCGCGTAAACACAAGCACATTCACTTAAAGCTGAAAGCACGATGCTTGCAAATTAACAAGATACACATGCGTCAATGTTCATTGGATGCCAATGGCAATGCTTGGCGGTTCCTCGATGGTCAAACTCAAGGGTAATGTTACTTCAAGAATCATGTCATCTTCATCTGAAAGTCCATCCTGGTGATACATTGGCAAAGAAAAAGGGTATATACTCGTATCTATCTGTCGATGAATCATGCTTAATATCGTGAAGCTGTCGAGCTAATTCTAGTAATTTTGATCCACCAATCAGGGATCCTGAAACAGAAGATGAGGAAAAATCATATCCAACAGCATAGATAGAAATAATTCTTAGTAACATACACAAATGAGATATAGGAAGCACCTCGGATTTCAGCAAGCACCTTCATGACTTCCATCTCCAGATTCTGGAGGTTAACAATAAAAGATAGCCAAGATATTGAAAACACTTGTCTTAAATAATTCTCCAAAAAAGGAAACTATGTGAGAGAAACAGTTTACCATGTATGGCTGCCAAACTCTCTTCTTTGTACACACCCAGAGGTGAACCATGAACAGACAAGAGCATCTCACCATTCTTTGGTAGCCTTAGGGTCTTCGGCGTCATGCCAAAAGATAACCTGTTACTAGTTGCCTACAGTATATATTATATGTTTCATTAGGCAACCAGAAAAAGGTATCGAAGAGAGTACAAGAACACAGCTTGGTGATTTCTAACAACAACTTAGAAGACCATTAATCCACATGGTAATGAAATGCATGTATGAGTAGAACCTTCAAATAAAAAGATAATAGAATGAAGAACAAACCCCAGGAGTTTCAAATGCATCTCGTCTTCCTCGAATCTGATTTTCGGATGGCTCATCTAAACCCTAGCATCGAGGAATATGAAGCAGTAAAATCTTCTAAGCACGACATATGTTATTCTACACCAATAAAGTTGGAATAATAATATTACATAAATAAGTGAACATACAAAATCAGGCATCTGAAGGTTTGCAGTCTCTAGGAGGTTCTTCTTCACTGCCAAAGTCATAAAGCAGAAAGAAACATATTAATATTCTCAGAAAATAAAAGACAACATAGAAAATAATGTCCCAACCTGAGTTGACTGAAAACTGAAGGCCACACATTGCTGGCATATTGAGAGCATTACTAATTGAAGCACGAGCAAATTTGCAACCACCAGGATTTTCAAGTAAATAATCCTCCCTGTTTTTCCATTGCAACTCAAAAACTTGGTACTTCTCATTCCTCGTCACTGTTACATTGGGCAAGTTCTCATGGAAAAATTTCAATGCAGGAGTCTCCAGCTGTTCTTTGCTGAGGTACGATCGAAGCAAGCGCAACCTCGAGAGCAAGTTTTCAGTCTCTGCTATACAAATAGCTTGGATTGCAGAAGTTCGCCGTTCAACTGCAAAAACGCAAAGGATAAACCAAACAAATTATAAAGGAGGATGCTTTCCAATGGAGGGGCAGATAGAAACCAAACCTAAACCTAACCAACTAACAATTATAAAAATATTAATTTAATGAAGTAACAAGCTTATGAACTTCAGAAGATGCACCATGCCATTAAACCCTTTGAAAGACTTGGAAAATATGTTGTCAACTAGAGCTATGAAATAAGAAGGTTAGGTCAGCAGAGGAAAGTGCAAAACAGAGTATAGAAGAGGGAGTGTTTCATTACACTCTCAGGTTGATTCATTCTACACGGAATTAAAAAGATAGTTTCAAATTACTGACAATCTTAGAAATTATGAGGGTACTTCCATCATCAACTTAGCAATTTGATGGTTGAATTTGATATAGATTTTAAACTTAAAGTCCTGAAACCCTAGCAGAAGCCAGATAGATAAAATCAGTTCAGCAAATGTTGACTTCCATGTAGTCGAAAAATGTCATATGTTCCTTGACGATGTCATTAACGATGTCATTATACCGAGAAGTGATGAAATGTCATCAAACTGTCAAACATTTTGGTGACTGAGCTACAATTTTCTCGCAATCAAATATTTCTTAAGTGAATCAACAAGCCATCAATCAGGCTTACTATTAGATAAACCACTAACGAGCTTGTGTTTAAAGAAGAAATGGAGCAAATGTGGTATAAAAAGCATTCAGCTCTCTCTCTGCCAACCAATATTGCAAGACAAAAAATCTACATAATTTTCCTGGCATTCTTACCAACAGCTATTGTAGCATGTACACTTCAGAATTCTTGAATGCCAATTCAGTTATTAAAACATGCAGTTCAAGGTCATTCTACCTTGTCAATTCAACCTTAATATCAGAAAATATCATAAACCAAGCAATCTAACAAATCTGCAATTGCCGAGTTGAGCTAAACTATGTCCCGATGATGCATTAACTATACTAAACCTACACCAGTTGTTCAACAGTTCTTGTAGAAGAGTAATTTAGCACTAGGAGAAGACATGCAAAAGAGTATAAACATCATCTTTTGGAGTGAGATAACTCATTAATGTTAAATGCACTACCGTCATAGGCATTGGATGAACATACGGATTCAAGATGAACTCAAATCATTGGTACCAATATGTACATTCGGAAGAATTTAGACAACCTACCAATTCATGTGCCAACTGAGAAGTGAATTTAACTAAAGAGGCTCTTAATTCCTACCCTTCAAATGCCTATCCAAGAGCGACCAACAAATAACAAAAGTTGTTACAAGATACAGATCAACGATTTCATTGAATAAGCTTGACAGATGAACCCATACCTTCTCGACTGTTGAATGCACGTTGTCGCTCCTCGAAATCGAGGGCACCATTCGTAACCGGAACAGCACTCCCGTCGTCCTTGGGCTTCAAGGGAGATTTTTTTACTGTTTTCTTCCTGCCCTTTCTCGGCATCCCAAGAATCTCGCATCAAACCTAAGCTTACAGTTTTCTGGAAAATCAAGATGAACTCGAACAAGACAGATCTTTGCTTTCGATTTCGTTTGATGAGCTGGTTTTCTGCTGCACCCTCGCTTTGACTGAGACGAGAAAAAGGAGGGTTTTTTCCTTCTAGACGATTGAACACAAGAAGAAAGAGAAAGTACCGTCCTCCGCCGCTCACTGCTACCAACCACCCCCGCGCCCGTTAGTTGTCGGGAGAGGAGGAGGAGGAGGAGTCGCCGCGTTCTGCCCTTCGAGACTGCGAGGAGGTTGGGAATTGGGTGGGAAACGGAAGCTAGGGCTTGATTTGAACCGTGCTACCAATTCTGATTCCTCTGCTACGTGATTGGCGGTCTCAGAGTCGGGCCCAATGTGGGCCCCATCCCTAAGCAGCGTGGCGAGACGGGCGAGCCTTGGGACCGCGTTACGTTAGTGTCCCTGTCACCGTTCCCGAGAGACCCAAATCGAACCGGGTTCATCTTTGAATAGCTCGAACCGGACAGACCGGGGGTTGCTCGTCTGCGCATCCGTTCGCCGATCGAGTTCCGACGCTCCGAATCCCCAGGCACTCTCCACTCATCTTCTCCCAACTCTCGATGTCGAGCTCGAGGTGCGGAGAGCGAAAGCGCGTCTTGGAAACAGGTGCCCGATCTTTGCCCTAACCCTAACTAAATCTCTCCTCTTCCTAGCTCTCCTTGGAGCCTCTTATTCTGCTTGAATTCTTGCATGATTTGGTGCCTCTATCATCGCTTGTGATCCAAGGTTAACTACATTGTTTGATAACTCGACGATAGGTTCTTTGCTTTGACGTCTAGTCCGCATCTGCTGTAGTAATAATCGCAAACCCTAACCGTCCCGAACCCTATTTAACAAAGCTCTTCCTCGACAATTCATCGGAATAAAATTTTTCGATAAGAACTACAGTCGAGTAACGAGGTTTTAATTTGGGCAAAACTCGACCAAGTATAAAAGAAAACATGTGATGAGCCTTATGAATCAGGATCATAAAGCAATGAATTAATTTAATTTCTAACAAATTGGCAATCGTAGGAGCCCTAAATGTTTTGATTTCATTGAAATTCAAGCATTGGTAAACCAGATATGCTCTTTTTATTTTGAAAAAAAAGGGATTTTCTTCATCAATTGTTTCTCAAGACAAAATTCAAGTCAAGGCTCGAATACTTGTTTGTCTCACCAATGCATCTAAAATAGTATTTAAAATCAAATCAGTCTGCTGAAACTCTGATATGCTTTTAGTATAGATTTAACAACTTAATTTTTTATTTAAAATTTATATTTAGAATGATAAAGCTATGTAACGAGAGGATTTCATATAAATTTGGGATAAGCTTTTCTTATAAACATGTAAGCTGAGAAAAAATAAATAAAGCAAGAGAGAGAGAGACCATAAATAAAAGTCGTGTAAGCTCCTAAAGACATCATAACTCGAGTTATTAATTCTAATACTTTATTTTTCTCCTTCCTTTCTTCTTTTTCTTCTTTCTCCTCTATTCTTTTTAAGGATATTCTTTCTCCCAAAAAAAAAACAATAATTTGCGTTTAAGTTGCACTTGATGGAGTGAGTTGTCTCGGAGCATCGCAGAGGAAGCATCAAGATGTCATAGATTTTATGCCATCAGTTAAAGTGTCTAAGCAACGATAATTCAAGATGTTTCTTTCAAATATGGATGAGATGCTTGTAACTAAAAGGGTTTTCAAGGCGAGGAGTGTAACACTATACATCCAATTTTAAGAACTTAACATTTTGTTAAGTTAATAGTGATATCATTTTTAACCCTATAAATCAATTGAAATCTCCTGCCTCTAGTGTGAGACTAAATTATGGTATCATTATCTTTTTACTTGACTTATCACCCCACCCTACATGAGATTCATCCCAATTGCATTTTTAAAAATAAAAGTGTTGAATGTTGAAAGTGTATTTTTAGGTAAAAGAAGATGGATTACATGAGATATTATGTAAAATTAGGGCAGGTTGTTTTACATAATAAAAGCATTACATTACCTAACAATTGACATCTTTATTTGAAATTAATGATTGATGTTTGAAATCTATTTGCTAACAAGATGGATTTGTTTTATCGGTTAAGAGCAATCGAATACCGATATTCGATTTTAGTTTGCATCCTTGTATATATTTTCCTTGTTGTAAATTAGTAACATTAGGGATTTTTAGTATCTTTTCATTTGTGATCATACTAAACAATTGTATAATCAAACATGTGTAATTAGCATGGACGCGTTCGCAACATTTTGCCAATAAAATTATCTATTGACCTTATTGTTTTCTTAGTTTTATCGGTTATTTTTCTGCTCATGTTCTCCGTTGATCTTATGATAGGCAAGGAAAGAAGCCACAGATCTGCAAGTAGTTGATGAAGATAAGCCATGAGGTTTTGAACCTATAGGACACATGCTATGTAATTGAACATGCATTAGGGTTTTCATCACTGAACAAGCTGAGACCTGCTACCAGAGTCTGATCAAAGTGGTCAGGAATGACTGCACTCGCTTCACTTGTGTTGCTGCTGCATTCACCAGCTGCTGGAGCCATCTCATTCTTTCTGGTGATGATTTCTGCTCTTTTACCAGTCTTCTTCTTGAGCTTCTTCACAACCTTTTCTGGGTCAACTTCACCAGTTACGATGGCTCTGTGGCTGTTCATGTCCACTTTGACAGCTTCCACACCTACAAGGAGTTTGATTCATGTTGCTGAATCCAGTTTGATATGTTGTATATGCTCACCAAGCGAGTAGCCGATACGTATATTATACCTTCAAGTTTTCTGAGAGTGTTGTGTACTGATCTTTCACAGGCTTTGCAATGCATGTACACTTTCAGCTCCAAAACAGTTTCCTGTTGTTTATGAGAAGCATCATGAATTGATAGCACAGAATAGAAGAATGGGCACATTTTGGTATCAAACTCACCTTCTTAGAGCTGCTTTTGCTTTCACTCATGTCATCTGTTATGAAATGTGGTTGAGATATTGTTAGAATCACAAAAAAATAGACATACATTTTGTGGTCTTTCCTTTATTATTACCCTTTAAGAAAGATGTTATTAATTTTGTAGGGTGGCAAAGATGATTTCCTCAAAGAAAAGAAAGAAGTGATGGGGATGATGTTGATATTGATGATCATGATTATGGTAGAATACTCAAGTCAGATTTAGAATACTTTTTTGATACCAGTTTTTGCAATTAATCGAACTGATTTGATAGCGGTGATATCGGGTGGTATATTAGCCTATATCTTTCGATGTCATCAAAAAATAATAAAAGTGCTAATCGACATAATCTTATATCTGAATTCCATCCAAACTTACAAATATAACCTTAATTGGAGAACTATGAATAACTCATAGTAGTTCTAAATACAACTTTTCTTTATTTAAACAAAAATCTTTTGTTCACAATTAATAATGATTATAAAATGTGATCATTTTGAACTAATATTGAATTCTTATTACTTCGTCCTTTCTTTCACTTCCAATCCAACGTGTTCTTAAGCACTTACTAATTTATGGCAGACTATATATATATGTATATATATGTGTGGGAGAAACATTTATTGAAGACATATCATATGAGATGGAATCCATACCTGATTGATTAATTTGTCCCACTGATCCATTTCAACAAAAAAAACTTACATCTTCCAATAAGATAATGGAAGCTGAAGGACAACCAAACAAGAGAGAAGATTCAACTCCAACATCAAAAAGGCAAATGACAAATCCTGGAAGAACAAAGAGAATTGACAATGGCAAGACAAGTTCTACTCACTTGAAGGGTTTCCCCACAGTTAAGTCGCGTTCCATTCCCCATTCACCTTTCATTAGAAGAACACAACCATTTTATGGTGTGCAGTACATACAGATCATATCCTGTTCACAGAGATAGAAATGAACGTGGAAGCGTGTTTTGCGTGGCTACTTGAGGTTGACCACCTTTTGCAAATTAAGAGGAAGAACAACAAATGAGAGAGAGAAAAGAAAAGACTAATTGTCCCCATGACACAGCTGTCTCCATGCGTATGCTTATCTGCTGCAACTGTGTACAACAAGTGCAGCTAAAATTAGCTTTATGGATTCTAACACCTGGTTTAAATTATTCCGTCTGCCATTGTTTCTTATATATATATATATATATATATATATATATATATATATGATAATTTAAAAAAAAAAAAAGATTCATTTAGCATCCAAATTTTCAAAAATTCCTACAAATTATTTTTTTTCTAAATGATAATATTACTCCTACCAATCATCGATATCACCCAACACTACTACTTGTCACTCGCGCCAAAGTGATGCAAGGCAAAAGGGTGGCCCGCACGATCTCATCCTCGCCCAAAGGGCCATGAGAAAGGATGCCAGATGTAACCCCCTTCGCTTATGCCTTCATCATTGGTCATCCATGCAATGAGTGAGGACGACAAGGGTGAAATCCACCAAGAGCCACTAAGGTTTGTAGAGGCGAGAACAAGTCGAATGAAGATTAACAAGATTTGTTGAGACAAGGGTAAACCCAACTAGACAAACGAGAGTAGAGATAGAGCAACAATATTTATCACTTATACCATGAGCAAGAATGACAAGAACAAGATGCATTACATTAAAGCAAGAGTAGTGGTATAAGATGAAGGCAATGACAAACCCACAAAGGCAAAGGTAAAACTATCTCTTCATATAAAAGGCTACTCTACAAAAAATTTTAGAAGTTGAGACGCTTCGCAAAAATTTCTTTAAAATAAATATTTTTTAGTGTGTGTGTGTATATATATATATATATATATATATATATATATATATATATATATATATATATATATATATATATATATATATATATATATATATATATATATATATATATATATATATATATATAAACTTGCACATCTGGTACCTTAATTTCCACAAATATTAAGAAATCTGTTTGTCAATAGAAAACGATATAAGAAAGAAAGGCAATCAAAGTGCAAAACTTTGCAGAGTCAATACAGGTGGAGAAACTATTTCCATGATGACTAAGATCATCATCACCCAAATCACAATGCAGTAACTTTAATCTGATGCTAAGATCGGTTCTGCTGGACTGTAATGTATCTTTTAAGACCGTAGAAGCTACTTTGCTAAATACAACATTCTATCCTGCATGGAATTTATCAAACAGCGAGAATACAATGAGAACTTGCAATAAACCCTCTCGTAGCCAATTTTTCTGTCTCAATAACTAATGCAAGTGATTCTGGAATTTTGTTCCTTTCTTTTGTACTTCACTCTGACAGCTCTGAACCAAGAACATACGACGACATCAAATTGTCTCAGCAGTAATTAGCCCTTGTCTTGCAAACTCAGAACCATGACATGATTCCAACCAAGCCAAGATATGTTATCACTGGGGAGCAACCATGACAAGAGGTGCAACAGCATGGCACTACAGGAGAACTAGTAGGGAAAATCATCAGAGTGATACTTGAAGTTCTTAAATATTCAATTTTAATTTACAGCTTCACAAAAGCAATGGGAACAAGGAAGCATGATGTGATGTACGCACCTTCAAAGAAGCTATTGTTCGCTTCCCAACCCAAGAATGCATTGGGCAAGATGCGTCAGGTATGGTTCTGCTTGTGAACTGCTGCTTAGGATGGGAACTAAACTCTGGAGCTCATCATTGAACTCCTTTTCGAATTTCCTGCATGAAAGGAAGCAAACCCTAATTACAGATGCAATAGAAGGTGACGTCCAAAATAAGAATTTTCTGAAGTGTACTGTGCTTCATACATGATGGAATCACATATTATGGTATTCTCAGCTGCAAGTTTTAATTGCCGATTCTTATTCTTAGATCTCCATGGTTTAGATCTTCCCAGTCCAAAGGAACCAGTTCCATCATTTGTGCTAGCTACTTCTGGCACATACATTGATGGCACTAACAGCTGGATAGAAGCAGCATACTGAAGGCAAACTGATTTTAACTTCTCAATTTTCTGCACATTGGAAAAAATTTAATGTTAATGTTACTAATGAGTACTCATATTAAGTTCTAAACAACTAACAGTTCATCTATTTAGTATTTCCATTAGCTATGTTGGGACGTCTGCTTATTGTATCGTATGAGTACATAAAAGGCCTGAGATGCATGCTAAATATGGGCCAGCTTACAGTAGAGAGGGGCATCACAAAAATGAGCCCTCCATCAGCATATAATTGTCATTTGTTTGCCTGACCCTAAAAAGGAATTAAATAAATAATAACTCTGAGTTGAATATGGGACAACTCAAAACCAAGCCCTTCTATCAACTCCAATGCCCACTGAGAGAAATACTAGAACTTCAGTATAGATCCAAAAGAAAATGGTACAAAAGTCAAGCTTAAATAGAAATGGGAAGGCTGCACTTTCTTTCTATCCTGATGAGCTCTTCAATGGTGTAGCTGAACTAGTAAAATTCTGTTTCATGAGAAGCGAAGTGGCAAACCACCAAAATTGTATGTTATTCCCTTGGTCTGAAACTTGAAACTGTAGGTATATAGGTTAGGAACCACTCCTGCCAGTTCCTAGGTCTATTTTATTCGGACTGGACCAAAAAAATTGAAAAGGCTTGATGGTAGAATAGTTAATGCAGCTGCTAATTGATAGGGTTACAAAAAGATCAGAGTTCAGAAACATTAAACAAATGCTGAGCATAATTCATATTAATCCAAAAAAGAATGTAGAAGCACAAGGACACTATCAGTGACCAACAATTTTAGAATCATAAACAGAAAAAACCTGCAATAGAATCATACATATATATATATATATATATATATATACATACATACATACATACATATATATATCTCCAAAGAATAGAGATAGACCAACCTTAAAAACCTGAGGTAAAAGAAGCAAGCATTCTTTCAGACATTTCTGGAGGAAGAAGTCATGGAATTGGATTACCTGCAAGCATCACCTAATTGTGAAATAATAATGTACTAAATAGCATATTAAAGTTTCACAACTTCCATGTATTTTATTTGAGTAAAAATGTTCAAAACCTCATCTACACTCTTCACAGTTTGAAGTCTGTCATGCATCAAATGCCAATTTGGTTCAAGGACCTGAAAGAGTATACATCATTAGGGAATGAATTCCAACAAAGCCAGACTGTACATCAAAGGAAGATGGATTTTACCTCGAAAGTTAAATAATGCAAAAGGCTATTGATAAATTTAATCATGCTTCGGCAAAGAATAGAAGATCTGAGGATGGCCGTTCCAAGAATGTTGATGGCACGAAACCCCTGAATGATAATTACTGGTTTATCCAATGAAGTGGATAAGAATGATTCAGACAAATCATCCAGAAGAAAGAGAAGCAATCATACTTGATGTACTTGCCAGGCCATGCAAAGTTGACGGTTTACGTGTTTGCAGTGGAACAGGAGACGGAAAATCAACTGGTATTTTGTTAGAGCTTTTCTTGGAATAATTAGTGATAATGGCCATTGAACCTGAAATAACCAACATGATAAATTTTGTCTCCAAGAGGAGCTGCTAAATAAAAGAAATCAACTGAGAAAAAGTGAACAGAACCTTGTAACTAAGGCAGAATGTCTCCAAGCCAGTGATACTGAACAGCTCAGACTGAGGATCAGAATCAGGAAGTCTATTACCTTCTGAAGGTTCAGTGGAATCCAAATCTTTAAGTGTGCTTAGTCTTTTGAGCAATGAAACTCTTTCCTGGTTGGTGAAAAAATTTGGAACTCATAAATAATAATGCTCCCCAAAATCAGCAAATGCATGCCATAATATAAGCTTCATAAATTACCACACAACATGTCAACTCCTCATGACATGGATCTGAAGCAGCAGCTGTTGAACGCAAAGCCAGATCAAGAAGTGACTGTAAATCAAGTGACAGAGAAACCATATTAGAAATCTGATAGTGAATTTCACTGGTACATAAAAAGTACAGGTTCCAAATCACTAATAAATAACACGAAAGAACACCTGCAGCTTCTCAACAGAAATTTCCTCAGGTCTTTTAGCAAGCTCATCTCGAGAAATATCCATAAAATGAACCAAATAATCACCCTATGAGACCATGAGGAATGTTAGTAAATTTACAAAAACAGTAATTACCTCAAGAAAGAATGCACAACATGGAAACAAATAACAAGAGCACGAAGCATATAACACACTATTATATAAAACCAGCAATTTTTCTGCCATGTTGTAACGGACAAACTTCTAAACAAGATGTTGGATGTAATGCTTATGTCTGTCCGTTGTCTTTAGGCACGTTTATACTTTGTACAGCAGGTAGAGGGGCGGCCGTAGGCTAAATAGTCTCATGTTAGTTGGGTTTGTGGCCTCTTTAGGCTTGTAAATAAAGGTTGTGTCATGTAGACACGTGCGAGAGCTTTTCGGTCTATAATGGACCATTTTACCCTTTGTTGTGCAACTATTTAGAGCTTGTAAAGTCTGTTTGTAACTTGCATTGTCTATGAAGTGTTTTTCGGACATGTTTGCTTGTGGATCCCGATTGAGGCGTTCTCTTTAACCCGTTCTCTCTTTTGTTGGTCCTAAGGGACAATGGGAGGCTTCGGGGAGGCTGACCTTTGCGGACGGACGCGCGAGGGTGCCGCACGCCTTAGGCAAAACCAGCTAAGGTCGTGACATTATGGTATCAGAGCGGGACAAGCACTCATAGAAACACTTGACATGCAAACGTGGGGGACCTAGCGGGGCTGCGTTGAGGGCAGTCAGCACACGCGCGACCGTTTGAGGGAAAACGGGTATGGAGATGTAGGGAAAAGAGTCGCTCAGAGGAGCGAGCATCCGAGATTGGCATTCAGAGGAATGGCCAACCCTTCGCGCAAGAGGCACCACGAGAACAGGCAAGCTTGGTTGAATTTGGAGCGCACAAAGGTTGGGATGGCTGAGTTTGAGCTACGGCTCAACGTTGACAACTATACTTGATGGTGCTCTAGGCAAGCGAGGCGCTTGGCAAGAATGAGACCATGCAAGGTGGAATGAGTTGCTCAACGACCAAAAGAGTTATGCAAAGCTCACAGAGGTGAGGGGAATTGCTAACTCGAAGAATTTGGTACTCATGCATGGGCTTGTATGCGGACGATGGAATGTTCGTGGCCATCCCAAAGCGACCGAGACTCGGCGCCATGGAGCATTGAAACTTTCTCTTCGTCATGTGAAGGATACGTCCGGAGGAGGCTGAAGTGTGCAACGAGTTTTGCATGTTGCTAGGCCTTGAGGGGTGCGGCGGTGGCTGTATTGACGTGGAGGCGCAATCTAGCAAGTGCGTTTGCAAGAGGCAGAGCAATGCATAGCTTGTTCAGCAGATCGGAGTAGTCCAAGGGGATGATGGTCTCCGAAACGAAGAGAGATGTTGCTCCAACGGGACAGTTATCTAGGAGGGATAAGTCTCGGCACTCCAGAGGGAGAATCATGTGAGACGGACTTCACATGTTGAGGAGGAGTACCTCACAAACAACAACTTCACGAAGCTCGATGGACTGAGCAAGCGGCGAGGAGTTGTCGCATGATCTCGCTCGAGAGAATGCATTGGTGGATGCATTGCGAGATCAAGTGGGGGAGCAACCTGAAGCAACTTAAATGAAGGCACACTTAGAGTCGATATGGAGATCGGACTCAAGGGAGGGCTGACCCGTGGAATGGAGGGCGAGAGGGCCACCATCGACTCAATGCAAAAACGAGGAGCGGAGCAACTTGGGTGTAACTTGGCGAAGTACCCAAGCCGCATGAAGGGAGCCAGCAGAGAAGTTGGAACATGGAGCAGAAGCACAGTGCTTTCCTTAGACAGAGGTCAAAGACATGAACTCTTGCAGAGGCAAGGGTAGGATCATGTTGTTCCATGGATCCTTCATTCTGACGGAGCGGACTCATCTTGCATGGTGCCAAAGACGAAGGGAGCTTCTGGGCACATGCACCTTATCTCGGAGGAGCATTTGATGGAGGAACTAAGGCGACTCAATTTGCGGAGGCGAAGTTGGGTTCAGAAGGGCCTTAGCACGGGGCAAGGGGACGCAGAGGCGGGTACTCTTGAAGAATATGCCACAGTGTTGCCATTTGAGTTGCTATGAAGGAAGCAGTGCGTAGCGGAGATTGTGCTGGTAGGGGCAGAGGCCCAGGATCTAGACAATGGTGCACAAACTATAGTGAAGTCGGTGGACTTCGGGAGCTACTAGGCGACGGACTGTCCTAGAGCGGTTCTTCATCTAGGTGTGACCCAAGAGTGGGTGGATGAAGGTCGATTGCCAAAGGAGTGAACAAAATCGAAGGTGGAGGAGACCCTGCGATGTATTGGCAGAGGCCACACATGGAGGGTTCACAATTCGAGTTTATTCCACAAAGATCAGTATGCAATGGAGATGTCACCAGGAGGCGACATGGTGCAGCGGATCGTGGTGGAACAGTTCGTGGCAATGCGACACACACGACATCGTCCCGTGAGGGATGAGATCATATGGAGGTATGATCGGGAGCTACTGGGAGCTCCGCTTTGGTGAACAACACGACGACAAGAAGGGCTATGGATTCAAGGAGTGAAGGCCATGGTACCGCAAAGGCGGGTCTTCCGGGCGTGCACCGAATTTTGCATCGGATGAAAACCTTGGTCATCAGCATATGGGGGCTGTGTTCCACCAAGGGAAAAGTTCGAATGCAAGTACCAGTGAGTTCCATGGGAGGGACTTGATCATACAGAAGTATGATCGAAGCAGCTGGAGAGTTGGACTACTCCAGAGCTCATATTCGCTTAAGGGAGCCCGACAAGTCAGAGGACAAGGTCGAGTAAGCGAACGTTGCTACCAAGGAAGCTAAGGAGAACAGAATTGGTGCAAACTCTACAACGTGATGGCAGAGGCCATGCATGGGAGTTGCAGTCTGTCTTTCCATCGACCAAACGGACTGCTTGGAGAACACAGAGGTGTTGAAGCAAGGGGTCGAAAGGGGCGAAGAAGCGACGATGAGTCCAGAGGGACTTAGCTACCCAAAATCAAGCATCAGTCAGAATGGAGGTGGACTCAGAGGAGTGCCACAGAGACATTTCTACTGATCATGCAGAAAAGGGATACAGAGGCGAGGCGACGGATAGTAGGGCCATGGGCCTGCCAGCGCCATGGTACCGCAGAGGCGGGACTTCCGTGCAAGTCATTGATCCCTTGCTCTCATGGAGGGAGAGCGCTTGGTCGTGAAAGGGGCCGAGGAGGTGGAGCATGCAGAGGCAATCTCCAAGTACCGAGACAAGGCTGAAGGGCAGAGGCCAAGAAACTTCGTAAGACCGGTGTCAACAAGTTTCTCATCAAGATAGCCGTAAGTGAAGGACTTCGGGTCATGCAAGAGTGCACGACCAAGGAACGAAGCAGGCAGTACGCGGTGCTGTACCTTTGCTACTCAGTGGAGTAGGCGGCAGGGTTGATGGAGAAGACGGTACAATCCCAAAGGCGACCTCATCTATCAGAGAATTACTCCAAGTTGGGGTGAAAACTTCCCGCATTCCAGAAGTTCGATGGCATTGAGAAGGTGAATCACAGTAGCCAACTCAACGCAAGGAGTGCAAACACTTCAAGTGCTTCAGAAGTGTGAGCAAAGAGCAGGCGAAGTCTAGTAACCAGCTCGATGCAAGAAGTACAACCTCGAGGAGGCGGGCGAAGTCAAAGTAACCTTTGCCTTCTCAACTCTTAAGAGAATGGGCGAAACCGAGTACCCTAGTTCTCTTATCTATCCAGCAGAGGAGCTCTGCACAAGTTCAAAGACCCTTCGAAGATAATGGAAGACAATAGTTGTCAAATCCTCACCAACGGTGATCAGTGCTACTGAGAGTAGATCGTCCGCTTCATTTCCCAACGAAATGCCAATCGAAAGCGGAAGTGATGCGAACCTACTTGGATGTGACAACTAACTGAAAGAAGAGTCAATGAGCAGATTTTGTGGAGGAAGGACCCAAAACTTCATAAGTTTGCGAGGCGATGCTTGTTAAAGCTCCAACAAGCATCCACCCAGTTCAAGCAGCATGTGGAAATTTTGAGAGACTGACGCAGAAAAGATGGTCTTTTCCCTTCATTTGGTGGATCCGCAAGAATCGACAAGGATCAACACAACTCAGCCAACCCCACACCAGAGTCAGAGTCATTGGCGAGTTGAAGCAGCATGGCGGATCAAAGGTTCGACTACTCAGAAACAGCAGCGGAGAGCAGCTGGGAGCCAGGAGGCGCATTGCAACTGGAGCAGAAGATTGAAGACTCAGCAAAGGCGAAGGGTTGCAATGTTCACAAAGGCTTCGACGAGGACGTTGAAGGGATAAGTGGGGGAGAATGTAACGGACAAACTTCTAAACAAGATGCTGGATGTAATGCTTATGTCTGTCTATTATCTTTAGGCACGTTTATACTTTGTACAGCAGGTAGAGGGGCGGCCGAAGGCTAAATAGTCCCATGTTAGTTGGGTTTGTGGCCTCTTTAGGCTTGTAAATAAAGGTTGTGTCATGTAGACACGTGCGAGAGCTTTTCGGTCTATAATGGACCATTTTACCCTTTGTTGTGCAACTATTCAGAGCTTGTAAAGTCTGTTTGTAACTTGCATTGTCTATGAAGTGTTTTTCGGATATGTTTGCTTGTGGATCCCGATTGAGGCGTTCTCTTTAACTCGTTCTCTCTTTTGTTGGTCCTAAGGTACAATGGGAGGCTTCGGGGAGGCTGACCTTTGCGGACGGACGCGCGAGGGTGCCGCACGCCTTAGGCAAAACCAACTAAGGTCGGTCGTGATAATGTGGTGAATTCCTCCTGAAATGCCCTCATATATATGTTCAAAATTCCTAAAATTTATCTAAAATGAGTAAACTCTAATAAGAATCCACTGTAATTTCCTGTTTCACAATAGTAGCTTCTGAAGAAACTCTCTTGTATTAATATCCCTTCAAAAAAAACCCTTCTCGTTCCTCCTCTATACCATAGACTGCTCATTGTTCTTAGAGAATATTGAAAAATAAGTCCCCAGTTACCATCCAACTCATCAATCAAACACAATACCAAATAAAAGTATGGATATAAAACTCCTATAAAACAACAAAATTGAACACATACAATTTACAGTTTCCTATTGGCTTAGTTTAGTCATATTTTAAGAACTGTCAATGCATGTTTTTCTTGTAAATGTTTTGCAACAGAAATGGACAACACTAAATCTAATTGAAGTTGCTCATCATGTACTTTCTAAGTAAACAAGCACTAAATTTAAATGACCTCTCCATACAGACGCATGACTTAAGTCTCCAAAATAACATTCAAAGTCAACCAGAACTAGGTTTGTTTATTCTAAAATAATATGCATCATGTTAACCATAATACTTGTAGATGAAATGTCAACCTGGACTCTCAAAGATAGTCCAAAGACTCCAAACCTTCATGCAATTTTAATTAGCCTTTAGTAAATAAGTTCAGAGAAAAGCTATCAATATAGAACAACATAGTATTCTCAAGAGACTCTATATCTACAGAACAATGTTAAAATACAACAAGGTTTAATTTAGAAGTATATATAGAGTATAAATGCAGTACCAAGAGACACCAGTTTGTGTACAGTACAATGAATACTTATTCGATATGTGAATTCAACATCAAGTGCATATGCACTTAAATTGTAGATGTTCATATTAAAATGATAACAGATGTATCTTAGGTTTAATGGACATTCTACACCATGACTTCTTTGTCAACGATATTATAAAATAACAACAGTATACTTGCAGCATGACTGATCAGATATCAGAGAAGAAAAATCCATTCAGTGTTAAATTTGTGGAGACTGGAGATCATGAACATACTCAATGAAGAATATCCACCAAAATAATAACAGATGAACTTAGGTTTAATGGTTGTTCTACACCATGACTTCTTTTTCAAGGATATTGAAGATTTTATAGAATAACAACAGTATACTTGGACTGATCAGATGTCAGAGAAGAAAAATCCATTCAGCATTAAATTGCAGAGATCATGAACAAACTCAAATAAGAATATCCACCAAACAAATTATCTCATAGAAAGCTTGTAGCAGAAACTGGCTCAAATATAAACATGACATGTGAAGAGGAAAATTAGTTTACACTGAGTTATTCAAAACTAGGTAAACACTTAAACTGATGTTGCTAGGTACATGGGCCATCAAATATGCCCTACCAGCAATTGAAGTAAATACTATTATGAGTTACCTGGTCAAGAAGAAAGTAGCGCTTCATAGACCGCAGTTTTCCGATGAGGTCATACTGCAGAAAATAACGGTTATTGATAATTGAACACACACTAACAACAGATAATCCAAAAGAAGTCACAGAAACCATGATTTAACAATTTTACCTTATGTTTGATAAGATTCAAGAGCTCACCACTTGCAAAATCGTAAGCAGATTTGATGCATTCAAGATAATGATGGTTTGACTCAATGCTTGTCAACTTTGAATTTTCTGATAAAGGTACCTAATCATGAGAAATTCTTTGCTTTCTTAAAACTCACTTGAAAGGAAATATGCTCTGGAGAATCATCCTTTAACTCTCTCTCCATTTGGAAAAGTGAAATCCTAATCTCTTTCCAGAAGAGCTTCATCATAAGAATTTACCTGAACATTATGCCCACATTCCCTCATGACATTCAAGTATTTTCCTGTTGTCAAGATTATCCCTGCAACACTGACAAGGAAACTGGGAATACCATCTTTGAGGCTATAACGCTGTACCCAATACTTGGTATCATAATCCTGAGTAAGACTTTCCTAAAGAAATACAAACAAAGATCCTTTAGAGAAGAACACTAAAAGAAAGGTTGCATCAGTGTGCTTATATAAAGTACCTTCTGCAATGATTTGTTTTCAGCAATAAAAAATTCACCATAAGGGTCATCAATAACACCCTCATATACCCACCTACAGTTATACAATAATAAGCAAAAAGATAGGAGAGAATTTTTCAGCACAATGTGCCAATCGTTGTAGTTATAAAAGAATAATTTGACAAAAAAATTGCATCAAAGAAAAAGAATCCACTACAAATCAAGAATCATAATGTTCATAAATGAAAATTTGAGAGAAAACACCTCTCTAATATTGCCAGGTATGCAGAACTTGCACGTTGTGTCATCTTCTCAAGCAATGATCGAACTGCATTATCACCTGCCATTGCTTTGGCCTGAAAAATATACAAAAAGAAAAAATAAAAATAGTGACAATTACAGGATAAAACATGTTCAAAACTGGAGCATATGCACAGAACCCAATAGTAAAGGGCACCACATAGTCTTCTAAGAAGGAGCACAAAAGTTTAAATGTACACGATTATAGTATAATAAAAAATCCACCTATATAACTATTATAGAAATTAAAAAAAAAAAGAACTGGTAAAAGTGATGTTATAAATGACTTTAGCCACTCAAGTATTGGAGACTGTGATGTCAAAGTGTTGAGGAACATCAAAGAATGACAACACAGAGAGGCAAACATAAACACAGTAAAATTTGGAAACCAAGGTCGTATATAAGATGTTTTACCTGACTCTGCAAAAGGTTAAGCGTAGTAGCACCTGAGAAATTGTTGGAAGAAGCCTTCTCAACCACAATTGACAAAGCATGCAAGGATCCCATCATAGGCTGCAGAATACAGTTATTAAGGTTTAAAACAATCTATTGATAAGCAGCCAAAATTAAGTTTAAGATGTTGGCGACTAAAAAAGAGAAGGAAAGATCAAAACCTGGCAAAAGAACCATAATCCTTGAACTGAGAGCCTTCCAAGGAGAAACTGATGTTCCAGTTGTGCAACCATTGCCTGGTAATCCTGGTATAATTTGAAGAAAAAAAAAAAGATAGATGTCGGAAAGCTGAATAAGCAATCACCAAGTTCCACAACATAATATCTTTGCCATGGGAGCTGGCAATAGTTCTGATTAGGATCCAGAAAAGTGTCAAATGATACTATCATAATAAAAACCTATAGAGCATATATGACACATTATTGTAAGAGCTAGAATATAGTCTAGGTCCGTTTCCATGTCAAATACCAACTACAACTATCCAACAGCAGGTCTATTGCTAAAAATTTTGTTACTACTGCAACTGCCTTGGTATCTGGTGATGTTCTATTTTTCTGTGGATTAAGTAAACAAGAAAAAATAATGGCTGCTAGGGCACCTGAGTGACGAGATACCATCAATTTCGCCACAGTCCTAATACAACAACAACAACAAAAAATAAGGTCCCAACTATTTGGAATTGACTACATAAATTTTTACCGCCAATAAGCTTTAATTTTACTAAAAGTATTTAACTCTTTATTTATAATTTCTAATAAGATTTTCCTAAGTCTTTCTCTACCTCTCTCTCATGCTACTAATAGTAATTGTTTCATCTCTTCTAAGTATAATATCTATAGTTCTTAACACATATATGCACCATCTTAAACGATGAAGAACAAATCCAACAACATAACTGTGACCCATATATACACCACCACAAACCCCAGACCTACTAATAGATTAAAAACGAACCCAACAACATAACTGTGAACCATGTATACAATCAGAATTTGCTTTCATATCCTCTCCTTTTATCTCCGCATTTGAATGCCCCAGCAAAAAGACCTTGAGAGAAATGTTGGTTCGTAGACTTTTTTCTTTTTATTTGTCTTACAAAGCTAAAAGGCAGAAGTATATCCAATTAGTGCACATGATGGAGAATCAATAATGGATGGATGGATGGATGGACTGATGGATGAATAGGTAGACCAAGTTAAGGAACTTCAGCAGTGCCTTTAAGTACAGATTCATTGTTCCAAGATAATTCACTGACTATGTGAAAATAGACAGAAGACATAACTAATTGACAGTATCCAACAAAATGAGCCTGCACATGAGTAACAAGTTTGATAGCATGTGAGAGTGTGAGAGTGAAGTTTTTCTATACCAGAAGGAGTGCTCTTAATGCAGCAGCAAATGCATGGTTAACCAAACCACTTTTGAAATGTGACTTGGACTCCACAAAGTGATTGATCAACACATAGTTCTGACAGAGAGGGAAAATCCTCTCTGTCAATTCCTGCACTAAGAGAAGTTAATCAGCCCCATGAAAGCTGATCGAACTGCTTATACATAGAAAAATTTAGTGACTGACCTGCAGTGCGAGGTCCATGGACGGATCTATATGAAAGATAACATGGCCTGCCTTACCCCTCACTCTCTTAATTGAAATGTAGCGCCCCTCGATGCCCACTAGAGCGGACAGAAGGTCATCAATGACCAAAAGCTCCTACGCATCCAAAACAACTACACGGTTCGTCATTCCTCCCACAGTAAATGTTAACCACCTCAACATGTCGAACTTTACCTGAACCGAAACTGGGTATGATCCAATGACATTATCTGAACCACGACTGCAAAGAGATGTATCAAAGTTTTGAAATGTATCTAAAAAAACTCCATAATGCAGTCGATTACGTCCAAAAAGGAAATTTAAAGAGACTTATTTCACTACTAAAGTTAGCGGCCAGTAAGCCGATCGAACACGGAGGCGGACCGCCGTACCTGAAGGACTCCATAGAGAAGAGTCTCGATCCCGCGGCCTGCGCTGGGGCTTTGATTTCCTGAAATGTTTGCAGAAATAAGGGAAAGAAGCAGGGATCTGGCGGCAGAGGCCGACTGAGAAAGAGGGAAAGGTTAGAGAGCACGGAACCTGATGGAACCGGCCGGTGAGGAAGGGGCGGTCCAGGTTCCATCGAGGGGTACCGGGGGTCGGGTCCATGGCGGTGGGACGAAGCTCCTCAGATCGAAACCCTAAACTTCAACCCCGATCGTGGCGAGCGAGAGAGATCCAAAGAAAAGGGCGGGTTTCCTCTCGAGCTTATTTTTCCCATCAAAAGAAAATTAAAAAAGAAGCGACAAACTTCCATATATATCCCTAAAAATGAGCAATATTTATTTTTTTGCCCTTCTAAATTGAAATTTAAACTAACATTAATGCCTTTTAAAAAATATTCAAAAAAATATTTTTATTTATTTATTTTATTTTGTCTATCTACAATGATAATTATGACTAGTAGTTAACATGAACTTTAAAGAGGTTTGATTTATATTATTCAAAGACATATATTACTAATCACAAAGGTCCACAGATTGGGATTCACGATGGGTCCCGCTGTAATCGAACAATGTAAACATGCCACCTGGCCGGGACCCTTGAGCGTTGTCGCCTCTCTTACATCGGGAAGTTTTCCCCGGATCTTGAGTCCCGCCATTTTATACAACCATGGCGGTAATATCGGAGCAGAGCAGCCGTGGCTCAGTGGCAAAGAAGCGAACCGCCCCGCTCTCTGGGTGGAGTGTACTGCACTCCCCCTCCATCGTTGCCACGGGCTGTGGTTCTCACTAGGCCTCCTTGTTCCTCTCTTTCTTGCCTTGTCTTCCCCTCCGTTCTCCTTCAAATGCGACGCTTTTAGCGAACACAGCATGGCCGAATGCGACCGATCCGCCGCCGCCAGATTCCGCCCCTGGCCGCCCTTCTCTGCCGCGACGCTCCGCCGCAAGCTCCTCGACGCCGTGGCCTGCGGCGCCTCCGGCCACCGCCGCGGCCGGAAGGAAGACCTCTGCTCGCTTGCTTCCCGCCCGACTACGAGGCGGCTGGAGGAGTTGATGAGGGCCGAGGAGCCGGAAAGTTGCTCCGACCGGGGGGCGGAGGCGGAAACGAGGCGAAAGATCGGAGCTTTCGAGGAGCTCCAGCGCGCGGCGGGGTTGCTTCAGCTTGGTGACGGCGACGGGGAGCTGGACCGGCGGAAAGAAGCGGCGGCCGAGGTCAGGAGGCTTGCTAAGGACGACCCGGGGGCGAGAAAGACGTTCGCCACGCTTGGGGCGATCCCTCCTTTGGTCGCCATGCTCGATTCGAAGGATTCCGAGCTCCATCTCGCCGCGCTCTACGCGCTCCTCAACCTTGGGATCGGCAACGACTTGTAAACCCTCTCTCTGTCTCCTCTCTCTCATCCAAAGCTGGCTTTCATTTCGTTCTGCCTCTTAGGTTCTCTGTTGCTGTTGTGGGTGGTGGTGGATTCGGTTGCAGGAACAAAGCGGCTGCAGTGAAGGCCGGCGCCGTCCACAAGATGCTGAATCTGATCGAATCGGGGAGTTCCCCATCGGTTTCGGAAGCCATCGTGGCCAATTTCCTCAGCCTCAGCGCTTTGGATTCCAACAAGCCCGTCGTCGGAGCCTCGGGCGCGATCCCCTTCCTGATGTCTGCCTTCAAAAGTGGTAACTCCACGGCGAGGCAGGACGCCTTGCGCGCACTCTTCAACCTGTCCATCGCTTCCACCAACGCACCCCGCCTCGTCGACGCCGGCCTCGTCCCCGCGCTTTTCGCGTCGATCGGCGACATGGAGGTGAGCGAGCGGGCGCTCACGGCGCTCTCCAACCTCGTCGCAACCGGCGAGGGGCGGCGGGCGGTGAGCCGGTGCACCGACGCCGTCCCGACCCTCGTCGACGTCCTTGGGTGGTGCGACGCCGCCGGATGCCAGGAGAAGGCGGCGCACGTGCTGATGGTAATGGCGCACAAGGGTGGGCCATGCGACCGGGCAGCCATGGTCGAGGCCGGCGCCGTGTCGGCGCTCCTCGAGCTCACACTCCTGGGCTCTCCCCTCGCCCAGAAGCGAGCTTCCCGCGTCTTGGAGGTCCTGACAGTGGACAAGGGGAAAAAGGTCACCTCAGCAGCCGCTTCCGGCGCTGTGGCGGTGTCGGCGCCTCTCTCCGTGGCCACGGCGGCGGAAGGGAAGGGGGACGACAGGATGAGCGAGGAAAGGAGAGCGGTGAGGGAATTGGTCCAGCAGAGTCTCCATAGCAACATGAGGAGGATCACCCGGCGGGCGAATCTGCCGCAAGACTTTGGGCTGTCGGAAAGGTTCACGGCGCTAACCACCACCTCGGCGACCAAAAGCTTGCCTTTCTAGGAGAAGAAGAAAGCCCTGTACATGAGGATCACTAAGGCGATGATGAAGGCTTTTTCCTCTGCTTCTCTCTCGTCTTCTCTCCTCTGTTCGGCTAAAAACTACGTCTTTCCTCTGTTCGCATAAAAACTACATCTTTTTACTTCCTTTCGTCTTTTCCTCTGCTTCTCTCTTGTCTTCTCTCCTCTGTTCGGATAAAAACTACATCTATTTACTTCCTTTCGTCTTTGCTGCAGGTTTTGGTTAGATTATGCTGCACGGTAAACAAGAAAAAAATTCGATTTTGGGATCATTGACTCCATCTGTCTCAGAAAGAACCAGTTCTTGGCCTCTCTGATCTGTTTCCTCTGCTGCATGGGTAACACGTAGGTGCGACTGAGTTTGACGTTGTCATCACTGCTCCCAAGACCCTCGTCCCATATGCTGTAGACCTTTACACAAAGAAACACGGAAGAGAGTCAGAGGGCTATCCAACAAGAAGCATGAAGCTAACAAACAGCTCTACTTAGCTGAAATTTTAGCTGCTTGTGAAGAATCTTTGGCAGGATAGATTGTTTGTTCACTTCTGAGGAAGATTTTGGCATTTTCCAGTATTTATGACTGTTTTTGTCATTTAGTTAAAGAGTCAAAGTCGGTGTGTTGGAGTGCCTTGTTACCTTCACGGTTCTCAGCATGGCCTCATTAAGAACAGTAGATTTCTGCTTGACGAAAGGTGTGGGAATCTCTGGCATAAATGTGTGCCTTGGTTGGTGTAATGTATGCATGGGAAATGATAAAAGATAAAGCACATCCCTATTATTTATGGTGGTGCTGTACTCCCTTTAGGTCAATGGGGAGCATTCTCTGTTGTTCTGATGCTCTCAGCAAATGGGAATTAAGACCTGAAAAACATGTTAGGAATTAAAATTTGAAGCTTTCAGCAAATGATGTCAGTTTGCAGCAACTTGGCACCATCTCTGATGAAGTTCTCTAAATGCATGCATATGCTGTTAGAGCACAGAGAAGGGCAAATAATAGTTAGGAGCTTAGAACAAGACTCAGGTGTCTTCCACTGGTTGCTGTTCTGTAGAAGTGATCCATGCAAGGATGGAACCAAGTAATTTGACTATACTGTACTTAATTCACTTATCTCTATAATTTTAAATCACATCTCACAAATTTTTAGAACTGAAATATTATTTTAGGTTGAGGATTGGAATTCTCATCTTAAAATTTAACATCTGTTCTATAAATTTAGTCCTATAAATTTAACATCTGTTAATGTATCAAATTAATTTTAGGTTGAGGATTGGAATTCTCATCTTAAAACATTTTCTAGTGGTGATAAACCTCATCTATGATGTATGGACTTGGGATTAAACTTCATTTTCATTACTCTTTAGAAAGAAAAATATAAAAATGATGGAGAAAATGATGCTAGATTAATCATAAACAAAATCCAGTAGCAAATGGGGGAAGTTGGAAGGACAATCATGCCAAGCCAGCTCAGGATTGGATTTCTTGGTTTGGGGGGAATAATGGACAGGGTGTAGGAGTGATGGAGAAAGGGATAGGTTTCTAAAAGGTGCCTCAGGTATAAACCTCACAGACACCCATCATTTTCACACATTAAGAACAGTATGTGAGGATGTTGGTCCTCTTAATCAATATGTTTGAGACATTTGATCTACCAAATACCTACCACATACATGAAATGCTAACTCTTTGGTCTTTACTTGAGTCACCAATAGATCAGAGTTCTTCAGCAGCAGTTCTTCAGCAGCCTACATGCATATGTTTACAGAATTACAATCACAGAAGATGATGACTTTTGTGATAATCTTTTCTTGCCATTTGGATTGTTGTTATAATCTTACATAATTTGAATGAGAAACTCATTCATCAATGTATGAACAAGTTTAAAGCTTTTCTAATTAGACATGCAGGTGGGGAAGCTGGGTTTGCATAGAACAAGAAACTTAGGAGGAAGTCTCTAAACTTAAGCTCAGTGCCATATGACTAGCACACGAGATCTAAGTCATTCTTATTGATGAAGATAAAAAAAAATTCAAAGAAGAAAAATATAAGCTTCCTTCTCATTTATTATCGCAAGGAATGTAATCATAAATCTCTTCTTATTTATTCTCTATTGTCATCCAAGGTGGATAATTACAAGTTTTCTTCTTATCCTTTATGATAAATAAGGTAATCATAAACTTCTTTCTCATTCATTATGATGAGAAAGAAACGCCCTTCTCATTCTCAAATATATAAAAAGATATCTTAAGCCTAATGCACGGGACTCATTTTGAACTACTCGAACCCAAATTTGGAGACCTCATATTACTAGCTTAATCGACCCTTATAGACGTAGGTCTTCGTGTATGTGGCACATCGAGAGCACGATATTTTTGCCTCGGGAGTATGATATTTTTACCTTGAAGATATCTAAGATATTCTTGTGCACAAGGATTTGGACCATATTGGGCTGACTAAGATATTAATGACATTTTCCCCTAACATTTTAGTGATAAAAGGAGGGCCTGATGTCATAAAAATATTCATTTACCATTCCTCTCAATGAACGCTCTAATAATGAGGTTGCACCTTCAATCCACAACACTTTTACTCAAGGGGCAACTATTATCATTCTCATATGTGGACGTGTCCACCTCGGCGTAGACGCTGATTGGGCATTAGCGTCTGTTCAATGACCCAGGCCCCTCACCCCTAAGGATGAACTCGAGCCACCTACCCGTTCTTGTTGAGGTGTTCCTGAACCTCATCCATTAGGTTCAGATGCTCATGAGCATGTTGCAAGGTATTGCCCCGCTCTTATCTCAACTAGCTCAACAAGTGACACATTATCTCAGCCATCATCTCATCTAGCCCAACTGGTGATGCCTCAATCATCACTAGTAGCAACACCCATTAGAATCCCCTCGACCAATGTGATGCCAAAATCTCAGGATCGCTCGATGTTTGTCAGACTGCCAGTTGAAGGAGCCCCCTATTCCCCAATGGTGGAGTTCAGTGCACTGTCACACCACCACTCTGCTCCACCTGAATTCGAGACTCAATAAGTGAATTCAATGGATGACGAATATGAGATGTGATGGGAATTTTAGCAATCTAAGGGGAGAATCCGATCGATCTCACCTCGGGTCGATCCTCATTCACTCAAAACATTTAAGAGGAATCAATCCTGATGAACTTTCACCTTCTATTGCTAGAGGCCTTTGATGGCAATGTCGACCTAATAGAGCACATTATCACCTTTGGCGCCTAGATGTTACTATACGATACATCGGATGTCCTGATATATCATGCCTTCTTGACAACGTTAAGGGGTTTAACATGAGAATAGTATACTTGCTTGAAGCTCCTCTTAGTTGACTCCTTCACTCAGCTCATGAAGGAGTTTGATCTCTGCTTTTTCGAGAATGTGCGCCCAAGGCCATTGGCAACAATGTTTCTTAGACTTAGGAAAGGGAAGGAAGAAACACTCTGCAACTTTATTGCTTGATTCGCTAACAAGATTTAATACATGCAATAAGCTCATCCATCGCTTACAATATAGGCTTTCATGATGGGGTTCAAGCCATCTCTTTTTTTTTTGTCATTAGTGGAAAGGCCACCGGTGATGATGCCTGACGTGCTCTAGAGGGCTAACCAATATATTGTTATGGAGACAATAGTCTCGAGTAAGCATGAGGAGACATACAAAAGGTCGAGACACGAGTGACTATCATTAGTCCTGACCCCGAGGTCACCCAATGAAGAACATGAGGTGAAGAATAAATAATCAACCTAAGCTACCACACCCAAGATTCGAGTCGACTCTCTTGAACATAATTAGAACTGAAATCTTTTTACAGATTAAGGAAAAAGGGCTCTTGAAAGACTCTTAATTGATAAATACACCATTAGACAAGGGGAACAAATCTAAGTACTACCATCTCCACTGTGATTATAGCCATGATACAGAGGACTATCATGATTTAAAGGAGCAAATCGAAGAACTCATTCATCAAGAATTCCTTAGGAGGTTCGTCTTGAGGCACCAAAAACCTTTGCCCCAACCTTAAGGGCCAGTGGAGAGGCAAATCAATATTAACATCGGTAGACCTACCTCGGGAGGAGATAACTCCTTGGGTTATAAACCCTATGCCCAAGCTACCATCCAAAAGTGCTTGAGGTATGAGGACGACTCGGAAATAACCTTCAAAAAAGAAGAGACATCGTACCTCAATCTAAACCATAGCAATGCCTTGGTGGTCTCCGTGAGGATGATTAATTCTCAAATGAAAAGGGTTATAATTGATACAGCCTACACATCATGTTTGGAGACAAACCCTGATCCAAAACAATGATAACCTAATTCATGATGATGAAATTTCTAATAAGGACCGACATCAAAAAGTTGAGAAGCAACTCGAAAGAGTCACGCTAGTGTTATATGATGGCGATCTCCTTACCAAAGGAGGCCCAGCCTAAAGTGTTGTCGATCAATCTCTGAAATTTTATCAAGTCCCTCCAACATTCGGAGCCGTTGGAGCCACTGATTGAGGCACCCCTGGACAAAGCCCACCACGATGAGAAGAGGACTTGAAGTTTGCCATGGTAAAAGGAGGACTTGAAGTCTACCACAATAGGGGGAGGACTTAAAACCTGTCATGGCAAGAGGACTTGAAATTTGCCATGGTATAGGGAGGACCCAAGATTTGCCATGATAAAGGAATGACTTAAAGCTCGCTATGGCTAGAAGACTCGAGATTCGCTATGGCAAAGAGGGGACATGAAATCTATCATGATGAAAAAAGGATTTGAAGCGCGCTATGACGGGAAGACCCGAGATCCTCTATGATAGAGAAGAGATATAAAATTTGTCATGATAAAAAAGAAGATTTAAAACTCACAATGATAGGAAGAACTGAGATCCGCTACAGCAAAGATGAAACATAAAATCTACCATAGCGGAAAGAAGATTTAAAGCATGCCATGGTGGGAAGACTCAAGATCCACTATGGAGGAGAAGGGACATGAAATATGCCATAATGGAAAGAAGATTTGAATCCTGCCATGGTACAAAGACTCAAGATCTTCTATGGTGAAAAAGGGGCATGAAATCCGCTATAACGAAATGAAGATTTGGAGCCTGCCGTAGTGGGAAGACCATAGATCCACTATGACGGATAAGAGATATAAAATTCATCATGGTGGAAAGAAGATTTAAAGCCCACCATGATGAGAAGACCCGAGATCCACTACACCAAAGAAGGAACATGAAATTCGTCATGATAGAAAGAAAATTTGAAGATCGCCACGATGGAAAGACCTAAGATCTGTTATGACGGAAATAAATTTTGAAGCCTACCACGGCAAGAAGACCTAAGATCTATTACGCCAGAAAATGGACTTAAAATCTACTACAGTAAAGGCACAAGGCCAAATATGCCCAATGCACTTGAGTCGGAAAAACCAAATGGCGTCGAGGTAAATCTATTACGACGAAGGCACAAGGTTAAATGTAATCGAGGCATGTAAGTTGAGAAACCAAAATAGCACAGAGGTAAATTCACTATGATAGAGGCATAAAACCAAATGTGTAGAAGACATATGAGTCAAGAAACTTAACTAATGCCGAGGTAAATTTGTTATAGTGGAGGTACAAGGTCAAATGTGTCCGAGGTATGTGAGTTAGAAACCTAACTGACGCCGAGAAAAACCTAGTACAACAAAGGCACAATGTCAAATATACCTGAGACATGTAAGTCATAAAATCCGACCAGCGTCAAAGCAAATATGCTATGATAAAGGCATACGACCAACTGTGCCTGAGGTGTATAAATCAGGAAACCTGGCTGACGTTGAGGTAGATCCGCTACGACGAATGAGCAAGGCCAAATGGGCACAAGACATATGAGTTAGGAAGACCTAAACCACATAAAAAGAAATCCACCATAATGGAGACGCAAGGCCAAATATGCAGGATATTCGTAAGTCAAGAAAACCTAACTCACATGAAAAGAAATCCGTCATGATGGAGACAAAAGGCCACTGTGCCCGAGATGCATGAGTTGGAAAAACCCAACTCATGTGAAGAAATTTGCTATGATGGAAGCATAGGATAAAATATGTCCGAGGTATGTGAATCGAAAAAATCTAACTTACATAAGTAGAAATCTACTACAATGGAAGCATAAGGTGAAACATACCCGAGATGTATGAGTACAAAAAAATCCAACCGACATGAAGGGATCCGCTATAGAGGAGACGCAAGACCAAATACGCTCAAGACATGTGAGTTAGGAAAATCCAACCTACACTAATATAAATCCGCTACGGTGGAGGCACAAGGCCAAATTTGCTCAAGACACATGAGTCAAAAAATTGACCAATACCAAGATAAATCCACTATGGTAGAAGCGCAATGCCAAATATGTTTGAGATACAAGAGTCAGAAAAACTTGACCCACGCCAAGATAAATTTACTGTGATGGAGGTATAAGGCCAAATACTCCTAAAATACATAGGTCGAAAAACCCGACTCATGCCCAAAGAAATCTGTCACAACAGAGATACAGGACAATATGTGCCCGAGGTGTGTAAGTCGGGAAAATCTAACATATGCTGAGTAAAATCCACTATGGTAGAAACATAGGCCCAACGTTCCTGAATACCTGAATCAAGAAAACCTAACCCAGAAGATGAGATCCCGAATACTCCCATGTTGGATAAACTAAACAATGCGCTTCAAACCCCTCTTTCAAAAACCTCGAAGCACACCTTCGAGGGGGACAAATGATAGGAGATTTACTATCAATTGATAGGTGGTTATCACATGAGATCCAAGTCACCCTCTACCATTATAATAAGGAAAACATAAACTTTCTTCTTATCCGAGGAAGGCAATCACATACTCTATTCTCATCCATTATGACAAAAAAGGCAATAACAAAATTCAACAACTACAAGCTTTCTTCTCATCCATTATAATGAAGAAGATAATCATCCTCTAAAGTATAAAATAATATTTTAAACCTAATATAAAGGACTCGTTTCGAACTACTTGAACTCATATTTGAGGATCTCAAATTACTTATTATCTTATGTGTCAGAAGGATCGAGTCAAGAAACCCCTCTCAATCTCGATCTTCATATAGATGACTCCTAGGAGCATGATTTTTTCATCTCAAAAGTACCATCTTGATGAGCTTAATGCTTGCTTCCATTAGCTGGGAGATACACACCTTCATCGTACAGCAATACTTTGACATGTTCAGGAACATTTATTTCTGATATATCACTCAAGATCCATGTTCAACTCCTATTGCTAACACAAACACGAAGAACTCTACAGCCAATTGGGTCACACTCAGTATACATTTAGCAAATATATGAACAGATTAGATGACAACATTAAGATTAATGATGTTTTTCTAACATCAACTGCCAATAAACTGTTCATGAACATCATGCCCTGTTAAGCATTGATGCAGACATGGGACAATAACAAGACAAAACATGGATAGGTTGACAAGCAAATCTTATAGGAGGACACATCAATGTGTATATTATATATTTGTTGGTAATTTTTGTATTTATTCTTTCCAATAAATTATAGGATAATTTCCTGTTAATTAAGGATGTCAACAAGGTTCGATAACTCAAAATTCTGGAAATAGAGCAGTGCTTCAAAGAAACCAATCAAACTTTCTCCTTCTCGGAGAAGATTACAGTTTACATGTACCTTTAATTGATTTAAACTGGAAAATTACTCCAATTTATGGGCAAAGGAATTTTAATCTCTCTCTTAAATTCCTTAATCGATTTCAATACCGAGTGGTTTGATCCTATTAAAACTATATTCTTCTAATAGATGGTAATTGAGATGTAGGAAAGAGAATAATAAAATTCGTGCTCCCAATTCGATCATTCGAATGTGATGATTGTTTTGTATCGACGATCAAGATCATTTTTGTTTATCAGGAGATGATCAATCCAGCTCAAGTATACTCAATCAAGATCAAGTCCGGAATTTAACTCCAACTCCAAGATAAGCTGATTCAACATAAAGGAAATGATGATTATTCTGATAGATATAAGGAGTAGAAATTATCTATCTTTCCACTTCTTCGACATGGAAGTATGTGGAAGAATGCAACTTGTAACCTAAACATTTGAAATGACAAAGAGTGGGACACCATGTTCAAGCCACCGGTGCCATGAATTCAAAATCCAGCGAGGGAAGGGGCCTCAGATGCCAATTCTGCAACAGTATCGGCGGAGCGATCTTTACCTTTGAGCAGGACGACAAAAAGAAAGCTCAAACGGGCTATAAAAAACTTGGATCAAATGCCATCCTTTATTGACCACTGATACGAGTAGCTCCTTAATCTTGTTAATCTAATCTTGAGCAGCTAATTAACCTGACACACCTTTGCATGCAGGCCAATCAAACAACTAATTAATTTGCCTGTGTTGGTAACTGAGAAGATAATGGTGGGTTGGACATGGCCGTCCTCCTCCTCATCGTGGTCCAATCAATAGCTGTCGACCGAACAGGCCAATCAACAGTCGACAGGTGGTCTCAGGAGAATCTTATCTTATGTTTCCCTCTCTTTTCATGCACGCTTATTGATCCCTTCTTTTATGGTGGATTACCGACGTTACGCGTGATTAGCTATTAATGTAACAGATTTGAGATGGATAGAGAGAGAGAGAGAGAGAGAGAGAGAGGGAGGAAGTGGAAACCCTAGATGGAATCTTCTCTATATAAGGACGAGCAAAGAGAGGAGGAGAGCATCAGATCTGAGCTCTTCTACATCTTAGAAGTCAGCTTCTCTATATGAGGAAGAGCAAAGAGAGGAGAAGAGCATCAGATCTGAGGTCTTCTACATCTTAGAAATCAGCAGTTATGTTCCAGGTTTGATCTTACAGCCATCTCTTTGATGGTGTGAATGGTATGAAGGCTGACAGAAGAGAGTGAGCACACAGCGGCAATTGCACCGATCCGATGCCGTTTCTGTTGCGTGCTCATTTCTCTTTCTGTCAGCTCTCTCTATCTCTCTTCTCCTTCACAAAAGAACGGCACCAGCACTGATGATAAGAGGCGCAGGAGTCGCTGTAAGACAAGTGTTAATGGGAAAGGTGTGTCTGGCGTCGACATCTTCGCCCTCTGGAGAGAAGGCCACGCGCGTTTAGGGTTCGTCTTCTTTACTTTCTCTGTGATCCATTTGTCGCACTTCTTTTATCTTGTCTCTGTCAGGACTGTGAGATGTCTCATCTGGCTCGGATATCCATGGAGAAAGAATGCGTTTTCCGAGGAAGAGGCGAAGTACTCGGTGCATGAACTATAATGGTATGTTTATTGTACTTTGTTTCTGCTCTCGGACTACGGATGCTTTGAGATCTGGTTTTCTTCTCATTCCGGCATGCTTTGTCTGTGGTTTCCTGTGCATCCGAAACGAGATCTGAGGTAAGAAATCATGATAATAATGCTATGGCGTGTTTATCGTTCTCTCTTCTTCTTCCTCTTCTTGTTCTTCTCCCTTTCTCTCTGCCAGATCTAAGTATCTCTTCTGCCAGATCTATCTTCACTTTTCTTCATGCTGCCTGTCGATTAGTTCTCCTGATGTACTTGCACAGAAGTTTGCATGGCTTCATGGTTCCAAAACCATAGGTTTACTTCTCATTCTGGTCTTCTTCTCATTCCGGCATGCTTTGTCTGTGGTCTTCCTGTGCATCGAAACGTGTTACGAGATCTGAGGCAAGAAATGATGATATGCTATGGCGTGTTGTGTGAATCCTTCTCTCTTCTTCTTCTCCCTTTTTCTCTGCCAGATCTATCTATCTTCACTTGTCTTCATGCGGCCTGTCGATTAGACCTCCTTATGTACTTGCACAGAAGTTTGCATGGCTTCATGGTTCCAAAACCATAGGAAGAAGTGGATCTCAGCAGCAACACCCGGATCTGCCTTCCATCTTAGGCTTGTCTCCTGTAGATTATTTCCGTACTTTCTAATTTCAGTATGTGCTTTCTTGGTCTACACTGTGCTGCAGATTTCTCTTAGTTGTTTTCCTGGATCTGTAGCTCCTGCTCCTATCCAACTGGCAGTTAGAAGTTCTTGCTCAAATATTCAATGCAGCTACCCACTTGTGTCAGCAGATCTTGGTTCTCTATGAGACATTTCTAGGTAAGAAATTGTTCCATGGTTGATGATCACTCCTTGCATGTCATATTTTATATATGTTTGGAATTATATATTCCTTATTCTTGCCATAAGCTTCAAGTCTTTGTTCAACCAAGTGCAAGCAGGAAGATCTTTCATGTGAGTATATGCATATGGCTTTTTTTTGCTTTGCCTTGTGACACCAAGTAGGTCTAATGACTGCAATATCATAGGGAAGAAGGTTGGCTCTAGGTAGATCAGTGGGTTATACATGGAAAAATGTGGATGTGGATGGGAAATGAGTCCCAAATATATATTTAAATCAGGATAAACATCAAATCATGTCATAATGTTACCAAAAAAATTGAATGTTTGCTGCACTAGTGGGGATGACCTAATTTATTTCACGAGAGTTCATCGGCAACTGGAGCTTTGAAGTATAGGTAAGCTCTCTCTCTCTCTCTCTCTCTCTATTAATTGAGAAATCATTGAAGAGAAAGAAAAACATGGACATGCAATTGGTAAACCATATGATGTGGAGTTGTCTAATAAAAAGGACTCACTTGATCATATACATACTATTTCTTTTAATCTTGGTCCTAATAATAAATTAGACATGAAACATTACCCCTGCTTTATTCTACTCAAGTAGAACTCAGATTTCTGTCCAAGAATTTAAAGTTCACTTTTTGGTAGTAGGATAATAAAATTTAAAGTTTGAACTTTGAAGTTTAGATATAATGACTTCATTTAAAGTTTAATGATAGCAGCTAAAGTTTACATACTATTTATGCTTCATAAGTACTTATTTTAGCGTACCGATGTTTATGTCACGGCATATTATTTGTGGATAGATTGACTGTATCATGTTATGTTGAATTTTGGTCTACTTATTGATTAGTTTTAATCTTCTACCTCCTCAATTTGGCTTTATCCTCCATTTCATGAATATGCATTTAGATTTTCTCTTAAAAGCTTGACTTGAAATAAGGTGAAAACCATATGAAAATTTTTCTATTTATCTGATTATAAAGGCTTTCAGCCTCGAGCAACTGTGTTTCTCCAATCCATCTCTACTTGGTGATTATACTTAAAAAAGGAAGACTAATCACCAATGTTGAATCTATGACTATAAAAGGATTTCTAGCTTTTCATATGTAAACATTTGAAAATAATAGTTCGGATTTGTTTTTTGGGTCGCACTACTTAACAAATTTATTTCTTAAAACATATTATGTCTATATTTCTCGCGATGCTTGGCTTCTTTAATACCTATCTTTATGTATGTTATTTCCTTGTATATCCTTTTGTAATCTCGCTCTTGTAGACACTAATTTGCTTATGCAGGTGAAATGCTGTCATCATAAACCTAGATTTTGATCTTAGCAGGTTGTTCTTAGTTGTAGATCGAATTGGAATATACAAGCAGTTAATCTCGTGTAACTCGTTAATCTGATTTTGTTTATGACAGTTCAATTCTTACAATGAAATTGTATAAGATATAGATACTGCTTTCTTATATTTATTAATGTGATAATCACTTTGTAGTAGGGTTTTTGTGTGCTATTTTCTCCTCCAAATCTCTTCAAAGTTGTTATCTAATATCACTATACAAAGTTGTTTGATTCATGGATTATCCTTAATTTGAATTGGTAAATTTCATACTTGTATTTGTGTAATTGTGGTTAAACTTTCTTTTAATATAGTGTTTCAGTATGCATTCATAAGTTGCAAAATTTTCTTCTATAGTTTGTCAAAATGATTGGAGTTATTAGTAATTGTATGATAATAATTTTAGTTTGGTTAACCTTAATCTGTTTGATTTTCTTTTCTTTTATTGTGGATTGATATTTTAACTGATACAATAAGAGCCATTAAAGGATATTGGGATTCATTCATCTCTTGAGATATAATAACTTTGTCCTAAATTATAATAGATATGCATTTTTCATTCATCAGTGGATAATTCTTCAAATTGTAAGCAACTTGTTTTCATTACATTATGTGGCTTTAATATAGAGATTATACACTTCTCAGTTGGGGTTAGGATGCATGCCATCCATACTAAGCTACCGTGGAAGATGCTGATGAAAAGGTAGGTTAGCTTTCTAAATATTCTTCTTGTCGTCTTAGAGCATAGAGCCATGTAAGCTAGTGCTTTAGCAAGATCTATCTATTACATTAGTGCTAGAATTTTTCTAGTCTCGGCATCGTCTGCTTAACGTATTTGTTAGTCTACGGAGTTATTCGATAAGCTGATGTTGATGTTTACATGCTTTGAGTTCATAAAAATATTACAATTTTAACAATTAGTCAACAATTTTGAGTTAAATCTCTTTTGGGTATGCAACGAAGCATGATCGTAATCCTATATAAGTTTAATGAAACTATCATCACCTATTTGTCGCAAAGCGGACCAAAAGGTGTCCATCAAGAGAGTGGCTTTGATCAAGTAGTATGAGAGAGGGTGGTGTCTGATAGAATTTTTAGGATCCTTGTTTTCGGTCTCTTAGATCATCATATAAATCTTATCTTAATACCTACTTTCTTCTCCATTTCAATCTATCATGATATTTTATGACCGCAAAATTTACGATGAAGCAACAGTGACATGGAGGCAATAGAGAACAGAACAATCATCTTAATGAAAATTCATTAAGCTTTTAAATGGTTTGCCAGTGGTGAATAATTTAGCAACATCGAATATCTTTCTCTATACATTGCTTTTTGGACACTGGAATCTGCCTTGTTGAATCCAAATATCTTTTGTTGTTGCAGCTGGGAATGATGCATATCTAGTCTTTTTCCTTACACTAGCAATTAGAAGACAAAGTCGTGCCATGTAGCCATTCGTGTATGATCTGCATCCATCATGGTTTTAGATTTTGGGACAATTGTAACTTTTAAGATCGTTCTACTTTTAAAGATCATTCTACTATAGATTGTAAAAAAATTAATATCATCTGTAAGTAAAATCAGCTTGCATTTTGTGTTTATAGCGGTCGAGCTGGTTTGGTTCTGAGTTATTTCTTTTCATTTTAAACCATTTTTTTCATCGAACTTGGTTAAACCAGTGACCACAATTTATCGTAGGACTAACAATGACGGGCATTCTTCAAATATTGTTTTGAGGATTTTTCATGCAAGATTAGGAGGTCAGAAGCTCACTGCAAAAGACAATATATTATCATATTGTTTCAGTTTCTGATACTTTGTACCGGAAGTCGGTATCAGATTGAGTATTAGTGCTGTTGTGGATGCAGATATGAGGCCTGAATAAACTGAAGAAGATGGAATTCTGCTTTCTAAACCAATAAAACAGTAATTATTTAGGGATGCTTTGTTTTAGACTACTGATGATTAACTAATATCTACAAAGTGCGCCGAGGAGTTTAAAGAATTCTTCAGAACATCTGAAATCTTATGAGAGGTGAATGCTATTCCATGATTATAGACCATTTGAATGCTGCTGCATTTTAAAGAATCTCTATGATCCAAATAATTTTTGACAGCCCTAGGCATGTTATTGAGCTGATACTTGATTTTAGTCAGCACTGATACCCAATATAATGATCTTAAGAAGGCATACACAAATCTTGTGTTCTGTAGATATGCCAATCTCCTGCTATGGAAGTTCAAATTCAGCAAGCAGGTATAACAAAGACTCAATGACTTTGTTCTTGTGTCAACTTTACCTGTTGATTTAGACTAAAGTCTTTTATTCTGGTGGTATGAAAACAATACATATTGCAGCTACTTGATCTCAAGGAAGGATTACTGCATATGCCTTCATGGTGTTGAAAGGATTACAACCAGAAATAGAAATCTAATGTGTTAAGTATCAAAGTCTTCATGGGAGCAGTTGAGGCAGAAGGAGAATAGAGATTGGTGGTGTCAGTCCTTTGCTTCCTGCAAAGGATTCCTAAACATACATTCATATTATGGTTGTATGTCTTTGCATAGCAAATTACTGCCACTGGATTTTGTTTAAAGAGGGATTACAGCCACTGTTTCAACACATAGTGTAAGTGATTTGGGCTAAATTCTTACAGAAATTTCAAGCAAAAGAGTAGCAAATGCTGCTAAAATCTGCCCCTACAATATTGAATGAACTATACAATTCTGTTCTTCCTTGTATTTGTTGCATTGTACTGTTTAGTTGTGCTGTCAATTTTGTAGTCATTGGAGTTTATGGTGTATGTGATTGTTCTTTTTATCAATATTATCATTGCAAGGAATAAAATTATCAGAAATACCCAAAAAAATCATGAAAATATGAACAAACAAGAAATATTTGATGCAGTCAAAATGTGAGTGAATGTGTTATGTGTATGAATATTGTGATTTGTATGATATTATATTGTGATCCATCATTGTTATTATCGACTTGATGATAACTGTGATGTAACATTAGGGATTAATTTGGGTTTTAAATGAGGCGATTTTGCTGTATAGACACGCGGCATATGATGATTGGCCAGTAAAGGATGCCCCCACCAGATTGTACCAAGTACTCGGGCCATAGGGCATGCGACCGGCTTACCACAAGCTGTCTTGTTCCCTTACGTGAACATCTGCATCGAGCCAAGCAGCGTCTAAAGGAATGACGTATCGTGTAATCTTTTTGCAACTGGGACCCAGTATTTGAACCATTAAATTTCTCCCACGTCTTCAGCATGGCATAGACGATGCCTGGCTATGAACAGGTAATCTCGATCAGGAGCGGACACACGGCCGAGTGTTCCCGAACAAGACGACGTGGATCCGCTCGCTTCCATAAACGTCCTTTCCTCTTCTTCGACGGCTTCTTTTATCTTGGGATCGAAACCCTCCGACCTTCAAATTCTATTCCCGAATTCGCCCTCGACTTCGATTCAATGGCTTCCGCCGCCACCGCCTTCTTCGCCCCCCTGTACGCCAGCCCTTCTCCCCATGGCGCATCCCGGTCGTTCTTCCATCGCTCTGCCTATTTCTCGTTCGGACTGCCTAGGTCCGCCTTTCGGGCCCTCAAGCACTCATTCCCGTTGCATAAAGAACCCGGATTTGTGCCGAAACCGGTGAGGGCCCCCGGCGTGGCCTATGCCACCGCAGCCACGGAGAAGAGCATCCATGATTTCACTGTAAAGGTACGACCTTGATGCGTTCCTAAGCTTATATTTCTGTGTTATCCGTCCTAGAAAACGTGGAAAAATGAATGTGTGATTAGAAGCATATTGTTGGTTTCTTAAAGATTTTGAACGGGTTTCAGTTAAACCACTTTAATACTAAAAAATGTGACAGTTCATAATCTACTGAAAACTTCGGTGTGGTCAGGAAGTGTCATGTTTTAGATGCTTGTAATTTGGAGGTGTTGGTGAACTTTTACGCCCTGGCCGAGCTGTCAGCACGGCTCGGTCCAATCCCGGATGCGCAAGGTTGCCCACGTGGAGCTCGGGTGGTGGAAGTGAGCGTTGGGTCGGGTTGGGTCCGAGCCTCGCCTCCCGAGTCCGATCTTCTCTCTTAGCGAGTGGCCTGCTTCTTCGTTGTCGTCTATGTGCATGAGGTCGGGAGGAGGACTTCCCGACTTAGATCCTTCTGAAAGTTAAGTTAGAGTTGAGTGGAATAAGAGAGAGTTGAGTGTTCCAAGTCTCTCTGCATTAATTAGGAGGTTCGCTTTTATAACTGTAAAGTGGTGGTCGATCGTACACGGTCCTTTAATGGCTGTCAACTTCTCGGACGGTTGGCTTGTATATTGCGTGCAAGCGTCATCCGACCTGTACGGACCCACACCGTGTGGTGCCGTTTCAAGCTTTCTAGAGCCACTCTGCGATATGTGGCGCCGACTTGTACGACATCGAATAGTATGAGGGCAAGCAATCATCCCGTTCGGGTCTGAGGTGTCGCGATCCTCGTGGAGGGCTCGGGGGTTAGGTCGGCTGATCAGCATAACTCGGATATAGGACTGGTTGAACAACACTGTTCGAACATCTGTTGGTTGAACAACACTGCTCGGGCATGGACTTGTCCGAGCAGCACCGCTCGGACCCACATTTGGCCGAGCAACTATTCGGATAAGAGACTCAACCTAGCAATGGAGCTCGGGCATTGACTTGGCCGAGCAACACTAGTCGAGCTCATGTTTGGCCGAGCAATTGCTCGGACATCAACTGAACTAAGCAGCGACTGATTGTAAATGATTGGCCGAGCAATGGAGCTCGAGCATTGGCTTGGCCGAGCAACATTACTCGGGCCCATGTTTGGCCAAGCAATTGCTCGGACATTGAATGGACTGAGTAGTGACAGATTGCACATGATTGGCCAAGCAACTGCTCGGACATTGAATGGACTGAGCAGTGACAGATTGCACAAGATTGGCCAAGCAACACTGCTCGGGCACTAGGGATTGGACTAGCCAAGCAACGTAGCTCAAGCATTGGCTTGGCCGAGTAACACTACTTGGGCCCATGTTTGATTGAGCAGTTGATCGGACATTGACTGAACTGAGCAACAATTGATTACACATGACTGGTCGAGTAACACTGCTCATGAACTGGGGACTGGATTAATCGAGCAGCGTAGCTGGAGCATTGGCTTGGCCAAGCAACACTTCATGGGCCCATGTTTGGTCGAGCAGCTGCTCAGACATTGAATGAACAGAGCAACGACTGATTGCACATGACTGGCCAAGCAACATTGCTCGAACTCTAGTGACTGGATTGGTCGAGCAACGTGGCTCGAGCATTGGCTTGGCCGAGCAACACTACTCGGGCCCATGTTTGGCCGAGCAGTTGCTTGGACATTGAATGAACTGAGCAGCGTCTGATTGCACATGACTGGCCGAGCAACACTGTTCGGGCACTAGGGACTGGACTGGCCGAGCAACCTAGCTTGAGCATTGGCTTGGTCGAGATTTATAACTTGAGCACATGCAACGTTGTAGCGGCCCTCGGCGCGCCCCCAACCCGCCCCCCCCCTCTCTTTTTTTTTTTTCTTTTTTTATTTGCACACCTTGGGCTTATCTACTTCCGACCTCGCTGTGGCAGGCTTTCTTCTTTCCCCGGTCTGCTCACATGGGTAGCTCTTGGCGGGACCTCTTGTGCGACTCCTCGCACTTTATTGCTACCAGTTCCTTAGCAGTAACATACTGGTTGGCCCGCTGGAACGATTGCTGGTGGCCTCTCGACCAGTGATTAAAAAAACCTTGAAGGTCGTAGGCCCGTCAAGAACGCTTGCATAACCAAAGAGGGGTGGGCATCTGGAACCCTCGGATTTCAGTAGCGAAGCAAGCGACGAAGAGGGAGAGGGATTCGTCCTCCTTTTGCCTTAGCCCGAGGAGCATGGCTATGGACGGTTTAGGTCGCGTGCTGGGTAGGAAGTGAAGCTCGAGTTCCCTTGCAAGCTGATCAAAAGACGAGATCGAGGACGACCTCAATCGGTTGTACCACATCCGAGCCTCGCCTCGGAGGGTGGTAGGAAATGCCCGACACATTAGGGCATCAGAAGTGTCGTATAGGGTCATCTGGGCCCGGAAGGAGTCACCATCATAGGCCTCCAACATCGGGAGACGGAAGTTGAGGGGATAGGTTTGTCCTGAATTTCTTGGGCAAAGGGGGACCCAACTGAGGTGCTTTTCGTCGAGCTCCTTGGATTTATATAATTCCCTTTGAATCTTGTACAGACGCTGATTCACCAACCACAATTGGGCTCGAAATGAGTCATCCGTCGAGTTGAATGATAGGGTGTTGGCTTCGGGGAAGGTCGAGGCAGCGCGTTCGGGCATAGGGACGTTGCGCTCTGTCGTTGGCCTCGGGTGTCTCGATTGCTCTCCGGTTGGGGGATGGGCATCTTGAGCCAGAGGCGGCTGGTCGACCGGGGTGGCATTGTGACGTGTAGGGATGAGCATAGGTTGGATCACGAGTGACGACCGTGGGGGGAGAACCGTCTGTTGAGCTAGCTTGGGTATGAGGGGTGCAATGGTTTGCATCATCCCGGCTAACGCTTGCACATGGTGGGTGAGGTTGAGGAACGCCTCGACGGAAATGACCAACTACCCTACGCCAGCCCCTGGAAGCAAGAGCCCGGGGTCGTTGAGCAAATGATAATAGCGCTCCGAAGTTTGAGCCGAAGCGCTTCCATTCATATGCAGGAGAGTAGGGAGCTGCCCTCCGAGGTCAAAGGTGGAGATGGTGGCGGGTGCCTTCTCGCCAAGGCGTTCGCTGGGGTTGTTTGGTGGTGGACACTCTTGCCACATCGAACCCTCCTTCTAGTGCCAAAATGTTGGTGAACCTTTATGTTGTGGTCGAGGTGTTAGCACGACTCGGTCCAATCCCAGATGCGTAAGGTTGCCTACGCGGAGCTCGAGTGGTGGAAGTGAGCGTTGGGTCGGGTTGAGTTCGAGCCTCGCCTCCTGAGTGCGGTCTTCTCTCTTGGTGAGTGGCCTGCTTCTTCGTCACCGGGCCCCTACACACAGGTCGAGGTCGGGAGGGGGATTTCTCGACTCGACCCCACCGAAAGTTAAGTTAGAGTCGAGTGGAATAAGAGAGAGTTGAGTGTTCGAAGTCCCTCTGCATTGATCAGAGGGTTGGTTTTTATACCTGTGAAGGGGTGGTCGGTCATACATGGTCCTTTAATGGCTGTCAACTCCTTGGGCGGCTGACTTGTACCTTGCGTGCAAGCGCCGACCGACCTGTACGGACCCGCGTTGTGTAGCGTCGTTCCGAGCTTTCCGGAGCAACTCTGCGATATGCGATGCCAACTTGTACAACACTGAACAGTACAAGGGCAAGCAGTCGTCCCGTTCGGGTCTAAGTTGTCGCGTCTTGTCAACTTGGAGCTCTTTTGTTGGCACTGACGTAGTTGTTGACCGTTGCCACGTGGACGGTGCTGGAATATGTCATATCAGGAGGAATTGATGAATTTAGGAGAAAAAGGAATATGATCTCCATTATTGTTAAGCAGATTTTCTGTCAAATTATTTCTAGATCTGCTTTTATTTTTAATTCTGTATAGTGCTTACTCTAAAGTTATGATTACAATTATACAAAGTGAGGTAAGACAATTAAATAAATCTATTTAGAATAAGATAAAGCTAAGGCAGTTAATGAATATGCTGGAAACTTCAGTCTGATCAGTAATTAAAGATTTCTGAGGTGTTGGAAATTCGGAGGAATTAATCTTTTGTGAGTTTGTTCGGTGAAAAGGAAGCACATTTTCACTGTTTTTAACTAACCTTGCTTCCAAAGAAGTTCCATTTGCAAAAGTAGATCTGCTTTTTTGTTGTGTATGCTGCTTATTGTGAATCTATAAATACAATTGTGCAAAGTGAGGTTAACTAGATTCAGCGTGTGGATTTTGCAAAGGTTAGAACTTTGTATGTGATATAGACTTGGGAGATATGGGTGGCGTACCCGTATATTTAAAGATGAAGCAGTGTTGCAGAGAATGGAAGTCTAAAGTGCTTAATGAGCATACTGGTATTTTGAAATTCAAAATAAAATTATCTGTCTTGTCTTTTTCTTACTCTTGTATCCTTCCCTTATCCTATATCTATATCGTTTCTCATCTCTTAATATTTTTTCTTGAGAGATTTAATATGCATCTTTATTCTGGAAAAGTAGTTGTGTCAAAGATGATGTCAATTCTGATGTGTGCAATTATAGTCTACCTTACTCTCTCTTCTTGAACAAAGGATAAATATGATGCAGGATATTGATGGGAAGGATGTTTCTCTGACCAAATTTAAAGGGAAAGTTTTGCTGATAGTTAACGTTGCTTCAAAATGGTGATTCTCTGTCCATTTGTAATTAAATGCTTGTGCTTGGTAGTAGGTACTACTGCTCAATGTTTGGCTTTGCAAACCTTTTAATGATAAAGTATTTGTTTCTAATTGTTAAGTGGGTTGACAACATCAAATTACACGGAGCTCTCTCACATTTATGAAAAGTACAAGACACAAGGTATGCTAAATTTGTCAAGTGGATAAGCTTTTGTATTAATTGTTTTCTTTTTCCTATCTTTAACTTTATATTTCCTAATTGAAGATGGTCTAGATCATTCATTGGATATTTAATTTCGACCTGCAATTCATGCTTTCACATCCATTTCTCTTATTATATGAGGAAGATGAAGAGTAACTGTAGCATTGTCATATAGCTTAATATATCAACTTTGAGGGAAGCATTTTGGGAATTCAATTGTAAGTGAAGCCCCAGTGTTGGCTGTTGATAGTACTCAATTCCTTTGTGTTTATTTTTAAGAGTGAAACTTGAACTCATGGCTAAGTTACGATTATCCTGAGCACAAGATTTGTATTCATTTGATTTAACAACAAGATCTCATCCCTACTTTGCATTATTTTGCTTGCATTTTAACTGCAGACATTCAGAAAAACCATTTGCATGAATATGGAAATATCATCTGTACAAGAGCACATGTATCTCCTAAAACGATACATCCCACACTTCCATGAAACAGAAGTGGATATTTCTAATATAATCTGTCCTCTGCTTTATAAAGATACATGCCTATAGCAACGTCAGGTTCTTCATATCTCTCATGCCCCTCTTATTCAACCATGGTGGGACCTTATGGCATTTGCTTTCAGGTGCTGATATCTGATTACTAAAGATTGAAAATTGATATCTAAAATCATATTTCATGGGCTTGAGGAAGTGGATGGAAGTAAATTTATGTAATAGTTGAACAAGATCATTTAGGAATTGTTTTGTATGAGGATGGAATATTGGCTGAAAACAGATAAATTGTCTGCTGTAGGGTACATGCTGTTGTTACTGTGAGATATACCTAAATGTTCACAAAATCTTAATGCAGGATTTGAAATTTTGGCCTTCCCTTGCAATCAATTTGGGGGCCAAGAACCTGGATCAAATTCAGAGATTAAACAGTTTGCCTGTACAAGGTTTAAAACAGACTTTCCTATCTTTGACAAGGTACGACATATTAACCCCTCTAGATGCATTCTTTTTCAGCCAATGTGAAAAATATATGCACATATATAGAAACTTCATGTTTAAAGTATATTATACATGACAGGTTGACGTTAATGGACCAAAAACTGCACCAGTTTATCAGTTTCTCAAGTCCAGCGCTGGGGGATTTCTTGGTGATCTAATAAAGTGGAACTTTGAGAAGTTTTTGGTAGATAAGAATGGAAAAGTGGTGGAGAGATATCCACCAACAACTTCTCCTTTCCAGATCGAGGTGTGTAAATAGACTTAACAATGTCATAATCAGACACTAGGCACTAGAAATCCTATTAAATGCTAATTCTGCATAGTGACTCATTGGTGCTAGTATAACATGTGTGCATATCATGAATTCTGGCATATAAGCTTCTTCAGTGATTCTAATGTCGAAAAGAAAGCTTGAAAAATAAGAAAAATGAGTGTAATGTCTATATAATGGAAGCAACTTGTTCCTCTCATGACATGCTCTGAGATGACTGAGATTCAATGTTAGTTTGTGTTTCTTATTTTGCAAGACAGAGGCATTGCATGAACACTGGAAATTGCTTTGAGGAATGCTATTCAAATCACAGTTTCCATAATGCTGAAGCACGATTGATATAGAAAAAGCAAAACAGATAAATTTTCTTGCTAGATCACTAAGAGGTATCTAACAGGTTGTACTTTCCTTGAACTTCTCAGTGAAGATCAAGCTTAATAAACACTGTTTTGTTCTGTCGAAGTACTTTTTATGGTCATTGCAATCTGCTAAATTTGCACATCCACATGAATTGCTGATTTAAACCACAGTGTTTGAAGCTAATCATGAAAATATTTAAAGATGAGTAACCATCATAGGTTGGAAGTGCATGTGGATACTGATTAAAACCAAAATGTTTGAAGCTAATTATGGAACCATTTAAGAATGAGTAGCCATCTCAGTTCAAAGTGCTTGTGAAAATCTCCATCAACTACAGAAATAACATATCTAAATTGTGGTCAAATTATTATATTTTCCATATGCTTTTGCAACAAGATTTTTGTATGATGCACCTGTAATCCGTGTTTCAGTTGACATTAATGACAAAATGGTAGGACATTTGATAGTCTAAATGTAAAAACTCAGTCATCTACTGTATTCTGTTTCTGGAGGTAGGTTACCACTGTAGATGCAGTGGGACAGTGCCTTTACAATGACAGCTTGATTGTAGTTGATGTTGATATTATTGTGTTGCTTCTTAATAAAGCTTTAGTTTACATCTCACACACTTCTACTTTCTGTTGCAGAAGGATATTCAGAAACTCCTTGCGGCATAATCATTTTGATCCAGTATGAATGTGAATAGAGCACTGAGCCATGCTTGCTAAGGACAACTTTTTCTCCCATTTCTTCAGTTCTAAACCTGTAATTGGATGGCTCCATGCATAACCGAACCAGATGGATTTATAGTTCATATTCTGAAAGCTTTACTCGACATATTATTTGATTACATTTTGTTCAAGTGCACTCAGCATGTATCTAAAATAGTAGATAAGGTGTCCTCAGTTTAGCTCTATGCTATCAGAAGTACAATACTGGAACAGAGTACAAGTTGGTTCCTAAATAAGCAAGGGAAAATATCAAATTGCTTTCTGGGATACCTGTTGGAAAACTGAAAATTCTATTGGGCTTATGGATATTCATCACACTTTTTTTAATAAAGAGAATATTTATGACATTTGTTTGAAATTGTTGACAACTTTGGTGCTAGTACATTGTGATCCTTGGATGAGTTTGATTCTTAAAATTATTTATGCTGTAGCTTGCATTACAATTTTCTCCATGTCAATTTTATTTTATTTTGCTGTATGTTGTTGGATCATTATTCTTGTCTATGAGGCTTTAATGCTTCTCAGCTGGGACCTTCAGCTTCAAAATAAATGATCAAAAATGCAAATTTGACCTGTTCACTTGCTCTGGTTGTAGGACTGCTAAATGGTAGATGGATGAAATTGGCCCTAAACATCTTAACCATTTGATAGAATATTGTTCATCATCTTCCATCTGCTTGTGGTGGGCTAAATTTTGGACTTCATTGTGCCAAGGAAGGGAACAATTTGCAGGAGTATGTGCCATTTACCCAAAAAAAAACCTCTATTTACAATTTTTTAATGTATGTCAAAATTTTGCCATGTTAGTCAATATTTTTTTAAAAAATATATCAGATCAAATTTTAAATCCTTAATCTTTAATAAATAGATTTGATATACCATCATGAAAGTAGTATTGAAGGTGTCTTTTATCACCATGTTTCATGGCTAGCAGGATGATATCATGTGTCCCTTCATCTTCAAGATGCAGTCAACAGGTAGCAGTAAGTTTAATCTGCTGTAGGCCCTCAAGTGCAGTTGAGTGCATTTATTATGTTGCAATGAAGTGTGGACAGCTTGCAGTGTTGTGTATTGAATTATGATAGATTAGACTGTCTTTAATTCAGTATTTCTTTATTTAATGCAGTGAAAGTTTTAAGATCTATTTCATTGCTTTTTTAATATAGAAAATTTCTGACTCAGAAAAATGTTTCAGGCAGTGGAAATGTTTGCATAAGTTGTACAACAAAAGCCACATATACAAACCAGAAAAGACAACACCAAAAACAAAAACAAAACTTGGTGTTGTGTAGTAGTGCATATATGATACATCAAATTGGGAATAAACGCCATCTTCCTCGATCTCAAGCGGGGCAGAACGAGGATTAGGAGTTCTATTCCACACAATTGGCGAAGCCTTTCGTTTCTCCTCCTTTATCTCGTCGCAATTCGTCTCCCTCGATGGGCAACACCTCCTCCATGCTCACCCAATACGACATCGAAGAAGTCCAGGAGCACTGCAACCACGCCTGTGAGTTGCCCTATGCCCAGTTTTTTCTCCGTTTCGTTCTGATTTCTACATGTTGACCGATCTAGGGCTTTGATTAGGTTGTTTGTTTGTTTGTTGTTTTTGTACCAGAGTTTCTTTCTTTAATATAAAGATTGGATTTTTAGTTTCGCAGCAAGAGATTGTATCTCTGTACCACAGATTCTGCCAGCTCGATCGTAACAGCAGTGGATTTATACCCGGGGATGAGTTCTTGTCAGTGCCGGAGTTCGCAGTTAATCCGCTTTCTCAGGTTTGCTGCTACTCGTTGTTTGGAGCTTAATTTCGATGTGTCTATGTGGTTTGATTGCTGTGGTTTTGTTGCTTGTTTCAGAGGCTACTAAGGATGCTGGACGGCTTAAATTTTAAAGAATTTGTTGCTTTCCTTTCTGCTTTCAGTCCGCGGACAAGCTTGCAGCAAAAAATCGAATGTGACTGCTAATAGTGTTTTTACATACATTCTTTTTTATCTGTGTTTCTCTTTCTTGTTGAACATCACATTGTTTCTTTGTAGTTATATTCAGGGTCTATGATTTTGATTCCAATGGAAGAGTCACATTCGATGATATATTGGGCGTATTACGAGACTTGACGGGTTCTTTTATAAGCGAGCAGCAGAGGCAGGTTGGTGAGAATTTCTTGTTGTTAAGTATTTCCATTCAATAGTGGCTGCTTTAAGCAACTACATTCAGAAAAATTCATAATCTTGTGGAATCTTATTGTTCTTCAGATTTAGGCTTCATTCATGTATAAAAGATTTGAGTAATTTGTGGCATGATGTGATTCAAGTTGTCTGGATGACTACAGACTTATAGTGGAAGTTGAGGTAGAAAAGAATAAAATTTCAAGTAATTGGATATGATAGGCCTTAAGGTCAGTGGGCAGAAATTGCATTTCCTAAATGACTGAATAGGATGACTTCCTTGATGAGATTTCACAGTTTATTCTTTAGGTCCAACTATTTTCTTGTGATTTTACGTAATGTGACATCTTAGAGACAATATACCATGAAGAAAATTTCAACAGGTCATCATGGGATCAGATTTTAGTTTCATACTTAGTTTATTCTCAGAACTAGGTTGCCGTACCGTACCGTACCGGTGTTTCGACCCGGGCTCGGTACCGGTACGGTACGGTATACCGCTCGGTACACCCAGGTGTACCGAGCGGTACACTCACGTGTATCGAGCACTGTACGTTGCTACAGTGTTACGGTACACTGCTACAGTACTCGGTATGGTACGGGGCGGTCCGTGTACCGCTGGCCTATCGGACCGGTACGTACCACCCGTACCGGGCGGTACAGTCCGGTACGGCAAACCTTGCATGAGAAGAACTCTAGGATACCCTCATATATTATGATAGTTGATGACATTGTTTTTCGAGCACTGGGTGTTGTACAACATTTAACTGCAAACTAACAATTCTTAATGAGAGGTGTCCTAGATGTATTCTGGTCATTTGGTACTTCCATTGGCCAGTTACATGGGGTTTCTGGTTTCTCCAGATGGCGCTTGCTTCATGTGCTGGCACAATTTGGCATGGATTTCTCATGAATTACACAAGTCCTTTATTTGAAAGAGTCTATGCCCATCCATGGCATGTCAGAAGTCTTGTGCTTGTACCAATCTGATACAGCACATGCTGGTTTCTGTTGACCAGCTTGTACCATTTGCTTTCATAGAAAGAACTTCATGAGTTTCTTGTCTTTCTTATATAATACACATGTAATTTGTAACAGATATGCAGTTGTGCAACATTTGCACTTAAATTATCTTTTACAAGACTTTCTTTTAATGGACAGAGAACTATAAAATAGCATGGTGCTCTTATGAATTTGCATCTAACATATATGACTGTTCAAGCCTGGACCGGTATATGCTACCCGGTGCAGACCATCCAGGCAAAATTTGATACTATGACATGCGGACATCATGACATGTTGGACAAATATATTACTTTAATAACACAATGGTTAATGAATGGCCTAGTTGATTAGGGATTTCTGTATTATTGTATTGGAAAGTTGTGATAGGATGAGAATTAGTTCAGTTTGCTGAAAAAGCTGTGCTCTCCTTTTTTGAAATTCTCTGTGGAAAACATGGGTGAGTTGAATTGAATAAGTTCTATGCGGTATTAATATGTCACTGTTTTCATGTCTAGATCTTGTTGATTTACCATAAAACACCTGCTTAACTTGGATGTATATATACAATTGATAAGTATTCTCTTGGTGTTTTTCTTCTGTATTTTCTGGGTGATACTTCAGCATAGCTCAAGCTCGTTCAAGTTTATATACTTCTTTTGGCCCACCATTATCTACTTTTTCTTCTCAGAAAGTTTTGACCCGTGTCCTTGAAGAAGCTGGCTACACAAAAGATTCATCGCTCGTCTTGTCTGACTTCATGAAGGTTTGCATGTCAAATTGTCAATTCTTTGGTACTGGGAATATTGTCTGTTATAAATTCTTTTAATAGAAAAATATTTATCTGTATCTCTTGTTGTTAAAAGATCTAAGGTTCATCTTTTTCCATTCATAGTATTTGCATAGTATTTCATCTTTTTAGTTTCCATTCAAATGCATGGTCTTAAATATTAAACTTGGGTCATAAAACATTATTCTTCTGTTTTTGACCAAAAATTACAAAGAATTGGCTGTATTTCCAAACATGATATATTTATATGATAGTAACATGCCTGTTTGTCAACTTAACAAGAACAGAATTTAGATCGGTTATCCCAAAAGATTTCATTCAAGAAAAAAGATCTTTCACTTGGAACACTCAATTTGCAGAAACATTCTCCAAAAAAAAAAAAGATTTCTTTTTGCTCGTGAGTGCTAGAACTGCAAAAACCAGCAACTTTGACACAAAAACACAATGCTTCTGGTGATTTGATGTTGCAAAAGTTTTGCACTATGCTTGATGTATTCCTAAATTTCCATTAAGAACAGATAATAGCACGGTTACAATCTTTTGAAATACATGGATTTCATATTTTTGATGGCTTGCTGCCTGCAGTCTTGCTGCAATATATATGGACTTACAAGAATGTCACAAAAAATGCCATTATGATGTATGATTATTAAATTCATTGATCTTCTAATCAAACAGATCTGTTTCTAACGGATAAATGTTTATGGTATTCAAGTCTGCAGACATGCGTCATGTACTCTGCAAAGCATATGACAAATGGTGGTTATAGTTAATGTGCTTCTTTAGTTTATTGGTCTAAGCCTATATGCATGTGTATGGTGGATGCATGCGTTCGCATAAATGCTGTGTATGTATCTGTGATGTGCATGGCATAGATGATTTGATGAGTGGGTTGGAACCCCCAAAGCAATGGTTTGGGCTATTATACAACTCTCACCTGTAATTGACACCTGCCTAATGACTCTTTTCAAGCAACGCCATAGATGGACCCATGAGAACAACACCAGAATGAAGATGCCTTTTGGGTTATATTAATGGGGCTGAGTTGTCAGCAATATGTGATAACATTGGCTGATAGGTTTCACTTTGCATCTTGGTACAACCATGCCTCTTTCTCTTGTTTTCTTGCCTACTTTGATGTGCTCTTATTTTACACATTGTTAGCCATTGTTGCAATTCATCCTTTTGGTTTAGTCTACTTATGTTTCCTGTTGTTTGACATATCAACAATGAAATTACTATGGGATATTGTACTTGAATTTTTTTTCTTGCAGATTCTTGGCAACTCTGATTTGAAGATGGAGGTTGAAGTTCCTATTGATTGAGAAGCATTGCCAAGAAATATTATCTTTTCCTACTAGAGTCTGATCTGTTGATGATGAAGCAAGATACATCTCTCCTTTCCCTCCTTTTTTTTAATTCTGTTAATTCTTCACAATATTTGTTGAAATTTCAAGAGATTCATGACCACGTAATAGGATTTGTATGCTTTTTTCTGCATTGGGTGTTGCTCTAGTCAGGTCTTTTCCAAACTTGGAGAACTTTGTTGATTCAATCATCATGATCATGTATATTTAATTTTTAGATTGAGCTCTGATGTTTAAGTCGATATGATTGTTTTTCAGAAGGAAAACAGTTTTAAAATGTGTTTCCTTCAGCAGTGCTTTCTACAATCATGTCTTGCGAAGAAAAGTTGGGGTTTATTGGACTACAGGCTTTTTCCTTTTGCTTGTAATAGATAGAACTATGCAAAGGTAAGACAGTCAATTTTGGTGAGCTTTCTGCACGACAGAAATGGTCCAAATGTGCCATTGTTCTGATATGGTTTGAGAGTTAATTATTTTGGTGGCAAATCCTTCTTGGTAGCATACTTGATATCATGGTATGCAATTTCGAATGGTATCGTCCGGTATGGGCGGTATGTACCGGTCCGACGGTATACCGGTACGCGGACCACCCACTACCGGATGGAACATGCTACAGTTTTACATTGTAGCAATGCTACAATGCTACAGTAAGAGAAAGAAATATATAAAATCGCTTGGTACGCCTAGTATACCGCTCGGTACACGGTATCGTACCGTACCGAGCCAACCTCGAAATATCGGTACAGTACGGTATTGCATATCAAGCAAAAGATTTTTCTTGTCTTATCATCTATTCAATTTGTGTTAGTAGAAAATTATAATGTTTTAAGCATTTAGTTCTCAGTTTGTAAAGGTGTGTCATATTTTAGATCACAACTAAATGCCAATTTTGAGTAATTTACTCCTTGAAAACTGAACCCAACTGCATAGAAAAACTGAATATTAACTTCATATACCTATACCACATCAATTAAATTGCTATAGTTTAAGCTAATGACAATAGATTTATCTAATTTTATGTACAATCGCTTTTATCATCCTTCCATGTAGGATTAAATTGGGATGCCATGTCACTGTTATGAAACATGATATCTGCTACAAGAAAAACAACACTTGATTGCATCAGCATCACTTTGTAGTAATTTTTAAGATGCTGATAACTTGACATTCCAATGAAGTAAATGGTTCATCAGAAAAGGGCAGCCACTACCAGTGAGATTGGCTGAACAAAGATTCTGCATCCCACTATTGTGCAGCTCAAGGATGCTGGAGAGCAGCACCCACTGATGCACATCAAAAAGGAAAAGAAAGAAGACACAATGGATGGGTGGCCTTCCTCCATTTCTCCCACATGTATATGGATCCTGTCACCTTATTGCAAGGTTCAAACTTACAAAGTATTGGTTTGGCTTTTTCTAGTGCTCCACCTCTTTCTTCTTTCTCTGCAGGACTGGTTAGACTGTTGATAAGCTTGATGTCATGAGGTTAGCCATTCATGTGATTATATTAATTTAAGCCTGCTATCAGCATTACATCATTGAATGGTGCCCACTTTGTTAGAGTAAATTATGAACTCACAATGGTTTGTTTCCATTTTAACAACTCAATTATGGTGAAGTCCCACTTAAGTTTATAATCACATAATTGGAGCTCATAATGCCATTCCTTTCAATATTTGTTAGAAATTTAAATTATAAAGTCAATAGTAAGATATTTGAGATTAACTTAGAAGATTAAGTTGTTAGATGGTGACTCATACTCAATATGATGTTATTTTTTAATCACTTTTTAGTATTAGTTTTACTCATGCATCCCCTATTAATATTTGGGTTGATTATTCATATTTATTCATGAGGATAAATCAAATTCTTGTCTTTTTTTTAATATACTTTTTGTTTAAATAGTAAAAGTGAATTTTGATCAGATCTTCTTAATCAGCTAAGATATTCAACATCTTAATATACTTTATATATTTGTATATATATATATACATACATATATATATATATATATACATACATATATACATACATATATACATATATATATATATACATATATATACATACATATATACATATATACACATACATATATACATATATACATATACATATATACATATATATATATGTATATATATATATATACATATATACATATATGTATATATATATATACATATATACATATATATATATATATATACATATATACATATATATATATATGTATATATATATATATGTATATGTATATATATATATATGTATATATATATATATATGTATATGTATATATATATATGTATATATATATATATATATATATGTATATATATATATATATATATATATATATATATATATATATATATATATATATATATATATATATATATATATATATATATATATATATATATATAACATAACAAGTAACAAGTAACATCTCTCGTTCACTCCTTTAATTCTTAGTAACATAACAAGTAATCACATTATGATCAAATTAGCTGACCTCCTTTTACAGGGAGAGGAATTGTGTTTGCGCTGAGGAATTCAATGATCTAGTCGCCGAAGTTGGACATGCTCGTCTCCCCAAAGACGGAGGACGAGAGGCCAAGAGAGGAGGCGAAGGTGGCGGTGGTGCTGTCGCCGGCGAGAGACCGCTTCAGCCGGCCCAAGTCGTCGGCGGCGTCCATCATCGTCGGCCTGGACGATGGGCTCTCCTGACTGCACAGCAGGCCCAGCTCCAGCAGCTCTCCAATGGCGGCCTCCCACAATATCTGCACCTCCGGCATTTGCCGCCGCACCTCGCTCGCCAGCGCGGAATCGACGATTGCCGCCGCGCGGCCGTGGTAGTGGCTCTTCACCCACCCGTGCATGCTCATCTCGCCCTCGAACATCTCGTCGGTGGGTCTCCTTCCGGTGACCACTTCCAGCACTACCACGCCGAAGCTGTACACATCCCCCTTCGTTGACGCATTCGATCCATATCCATATTCTGTACGACATGCGCATTAGAGAGAGAGAGAGAGAGAGAGAGAGAGAGAGAGAGAGGGAGGGAGAGAGAGAGAGAGAGGACCTGGAGCAATGTAGCCAATGGAGCCACGGAGCATGTTGGCGGTGGAACTCCCGGTGTTCTCCGCCGTGTTCCCAACTCCGACACTCATCACCAACCTTGCAATCCCGAAGTCAGAGACCAAGGCGGTCATGTCATCGTTGAGAAGCACGTTGCTGGGTTTCAGATCGCAGTGGATCACCTTCACCGGAGAGTGGTGGTGCAAGTAGGCCATCCCTTCCGCGATGTCACTGCAGACGTTCACCCTCTGAATCAAGCTCAGCTCGGCAGAGCCCGAATGGAGGCGGCTCTCCAGGCTGCCGTTCCCCATGAACGGCAGCACCAACGCCTTAAAGTCCGGCAGGCTGCATGCCGTTATGATCCTCATCAGGTTCCGATGCCTGATCCTCTTCAGAACTTGGCACTCTCTGTTGAAGCTCCTCGTGGAGTTACCCGCTTGCAGGTTCAGCACCTTCACTGCAACAACGGTTCCATCTCTCAGGACTCCTCTGTAAACATGCCCATAGCTTCCCGACCCAACCAGTCTTCCCTGATCGAATTCCTCCGTCGCCGCCACAAGCTCCCGGTAGCTGATCCGAGGGTAGCTCGACCTGACTACCGGCGATGAACCACCAAAACCATCCCCTGCCCTCCCTATGCCCATGCCTCTTATCTTTCTAACCACCATCACACAGCATACTGTCAGCACAAACGCCACCGCCGAAGCGCCGACGGCCACAGCTATCAAGAACTTGCGAGAATTAGACCATCGTCGGCGTCGAGGGCAGGTCCTTCCGACAACCGACCCGCAGAGGTGAGGGTTTCCGAGATAGGAGAGGTCGGTGAACGACGAGAAGACTCCACCGGTGGGCACCGATCCATTGAAGTCATTGTACGAAAGATTCAGCACGGTGAGACCGGCGCACCCGTTGAGGCTCGACGGGATCTCCCCATCCAAGTAATTGAAGGAAACATCAAGCGTCTCGAGGTTTTGGAGATGACCAAGTGCGGTCGGAAGCTGTCCTCTGAGGTGGTTATGTGACAGATTGATCAGCCTCAGCTCAGCACAAGACGAGAGCCGAGAGGTGATCTCGCCGGCGAGCTTGTTCGCGGACAGATCGATCTCTTGCACCTGATCCATCTTGCCCAGCTCCTCCGGAAGAGGCCCCCGCAGCCGGTTGTTCGACAGGTTGAAGTATATCTTCGCAATGCCTGATACTTCCGGGGGAATCCTCCCTGTCAATCTATTATACGACAGGTCCAGCTTGTTCAAGCTCATGCATCGCCCGAGTGTTGCAGGTATCGATCCAGAGAGCTGGTTCTTGTGAAGGTACAGTTCACTGATCCGAACAAGGTTTCCGATGCTGCTCGGTACTTCACCAGCGAGCATGTTTTCTGACAGATCAAGCAGACCAACCGAGACGAGACCTCCGATCTCGGAGGGAATAAACCCGACGAAGAAGTTGCAGGACAGAAACAATCTCTCCAGCTTCGGGAGCTGCCAGATCTCCTTTGGGAGCGTCCCATTTAGAAGGTTGCTCGACAGGTTCAACAGGGTCAGGTTGGAGAGGTTTGAGATGTCAGGAGGGATTTGGCCGGAGATCATGTTGTCTTCCATGTTGACGATGGACAGATTCTGCTTACCCTCACCGATCCTGGGTGGCAACGATCCACCAACACCGAGCCCTGCCATCTCAAGCTCCTGGAGGTGGGAACAGTTGGAGAGAGCTAAGAAGAAGGGCTCGAGGTTAGTGTTGCTGTCATGGCTTAGCAGATTGTTGTGAGACAAGTGAAGGACTTCGAGTTCACTCATTCCCCGCACTGTCTCGGTGGGCAGCTCACCTGAAAGGTAGTTGTTCTCCACGTCCAGTTGAAGCAGGCGCGACGAGTTCGAAAGCCACCGAGGTAATCGTCCGGTCAAATCGTTCATGTAGAGATTGAGGATGAGCAGATATTGAAGACCCGTTCCCACTTCCGATGGGATCTCACCAAACAGAGCATTGTCGGAGAGGTCGACGACAACCAAGTGAGTGCAATTGTGGAAGATGGCGTCTGGAATCTGCCCTGCGAGCTTGTTGCTGCGGATGTTGAGGTAGCCGAGCTTGGTGAGGTAGGCGAGTGACGGAGGAATCGTACCGTTTAGCAGGTTCCCCGAGAGATCGAGGATGGTGAGGTTTCTCAAGTAGGAAATCTCCGGCGGTATGTGCCCGGTGAGGTGGTTCTCCGACAAGTCCAGCGTGTCAAGGCCGGTGAGGTTGGCGAGGACCGGTGAGAGGGCGCCGGAGATGAGCTGGCGGCGGAGGACGAGGTACTTGACATGGAGATGCCGCCGGTTGCATCTGACGCCCACAAACTGGCAAACTCCGGTGGTCTCGTTCCAGTTTGGGAGAACCAGTTGGGACTGCAGTGTGAGCGAGCTCTTGAAGGCCAAGAGGGCAGCTTTCTCCTGCTGGATTGGCTGCTGCCGGTTAGGCAGGAGGCGGTGGTGTTCGGCCGCGGCAATGTTTTGGAGGAGGAGGAGAAAGATGGCATGCTTCATCACCATGAACTGTATCATGCTTACCAGTGCATGATATGTAGCTGTGCATCATCTCTTTAACTGGTAGAAGAATGAATCAGGTAGTAACAGGATGAGATATGGTTGACTGCAAGCCTTTCCAAGTAGTAATAATTATGTGATCCAAGATATTGTAGTTTGTGGAATCAAAGTGGTGGCTCAACCAGGAAAGTGCAGCCATATCAGAGCTTCCTGTTGAAGGAAGTGGATGAGAATGATGAGTTTCCAATAACACAGTAATGCTGACTTTGGGAGAAAGCAGAGTGCCATCTAATCTCTGGTGCTCAATTAGTGCTTGAGGTGATCATCTGCAAGAAACACTTCATTAGCTCAAATCATGAAACCAGGTGGGTTCTTTGTGGGACTTGGAATCTCAACATGATAGTGGGAGTACCATAGAGGGGTAGAAAAACATGACACCAGGTCAAATTTTGTCACACTAGTAGAAAATGTGAATGCAGCAAGCTCATAACCTAGCTTTTTTCTAGCAGATCTCAAGAGAGGTCTTTGTTTTAGGGTTCTGAGTTTGAGTACAGACTGTTTTTTGACATAACTTTTCAGTAATATAATGATGTCTGCATCAATCCAATTCGGTTCGAGATTACATACGCAAGAAGTATGATGTGGGATCGAACGCTAGCTCTGTGACCAACCTATATGAAGATTGAGGTCATGTGGGTTTTCCGACGTGGTCTATCCGTTACTTAAATCAGTAATTAAAAAAGATAGAATAAATCATCACTAACCTTGATTATTGTACCTTAATGATTTTTTTTATAACGAGTTAATCGAAGGAATATTCCTTGATACTAGTTAAATATTTTTTTTCCCCTTGTTTTCATATTATTCTTCGAACTGTTATTTTGAATTGATATCCATATATTCTGGTTATTGACTGGGTTCTACCTTTTCACTACTAATTATGCTATTACATGTCCAGTCACTAGTAGGTGAATATTTTTCTTATCATAACACCATCATGTAAGTGGATGTAACCCTTCAAGAAATATAAGAAGGGAAACACAAAGCTTAACAGCTTCTTCTACCCACTGAATCATCACTGGGAATCTACTACTGTAGGGTAGGTTTAACTTTAAGCATCTAAAGATTTAGGCTTTGAGAGCTTGTTGTGTGGGTAGTGATCAATGTGATCACTTTCTAAGAGAGATGAGAGATGTGTTAAAATCTCCACTTTGCTAAAGTTGAAACCTTCAGATGATATTGAAAACTAATCCATGCTGAAGTCATTATTTATCTCTAATGGATTGTTCTACCCTCCACCCTCCATCTTAGGATGCCTTTGTGGGCTAATAATATCTAGATTAATCAAGCATTCAACCCAAGTATGATTGTGTCTTACAGATTGAGGCATGATTAAGATCTAAAACCATCCACCCTAATTTATTAGGATTCCTATCTATGCTTCTACCATCTGTTCAATTCAAAGCTTTTAGCCATAAGTCAGGATCACATTTTCTTGAACTATTAGGTTAAATTTCAATGACCTTGGTGAGATTAATTTCTTGAATTCTACAAGATCACCTAAGTTGTGTTGGAGTTGGAAGTTCTTGAGATTGTTTCCAGAGAGCTCAGATACTGGTATAGATGGATTTAAGCCTAATAAGTCATATAATTTCATGATAACATCAGTAAGGCCATGAAGAACTATGAAGATTCATGTTAGATAAGCATAAAATAGAGAAAGGATCAAATTCATTGCCTGCTTTTTTCTTTTCCCTTTTTCTCCTACTTATCTTTTTCAGTGAGATTAAGTTCTTCCAGAGGATGTCTGTTAATTTTCTGCATAAAGAAGGAGAAAAAGAGGACACTTATCAAACTAAATGTCAATCCTAAAGCAGATGAGGAATCACTATAATCTGAAAGTATCTCATTAGTATAATGTCAGAAACAAGGTTGATGTCAAACACACATCACCTATTTGCTGAGATGATTTGAGCAGCAAATCAAGCTGTCCACTCACATATGGCATGCTGTGTCACACTAAGTGATAATATAGGACAGCATTAAAGATAAGATTGGCATGGCCCTGTCGCAGAACAATATAGAATGTTGTCTGAAGAATATGCAGGCAAACATATCATTGCAGAGAAGCATTAGGCTTTTGAGAGCAACCAGAGATGTATTTTGGAATGTCACCTCTGAAAGCTCAAAGCAATCCAATTTGTTCATATTAATTAAACCATTTTGATGCATGTGTACCCCTTGCAATTGTTAAAATGGATGCTCTGTCTGTAGTGAATTGACTGAGTTGATGCAGATTTTGACAATGGTTGCAAAGATAGCATCCACAGAGCTCAGATCTTGCTTGATCAAACTCTCCTCCTCCAACAAATCTGATATGAGGAGATAGATGAATCTGAAGTTGGATTTGATATCCTTGATGTTGTCAGGCAAGAAAAGTTTCAATTCAATAATCAAGATGATCAATAAATATAAGACAAAGAAAAGCATACACGATTTACATAGTTCGGCATTCTCTGTCTATATCGAAAAATCTAAATTTTTTGTAAAATGCAAGGAAAAGAAAATTTTTCACTTGGTCTAACGCAAAATACAACAAGATTTCCTCTCTTGTTTGGCATCATCATATATTGTATGGTTCTTTCTTTTTCAGTTTATATTTGAAGCCTGTATGAGAATCATAGCTGATGATAGTAAATTCTTCCTGTACATGGTTATAAGTCTTAAGTTAACAATATGCTAAACAAGGTGTCATAATCTCTCTCACCCGAGTTTTATGTTCAAACTCATGATAGTAAGCCCATCTGATGTGAGGTAATCGTAATCTTTCTCATTTAAGGCTGCACATCTTCTTCAAAGGATTAAGCATGATCCGAGAATCAAATCCTGGATAGGTACACATGAAGCTCAACCTAATACTAAGTTCTTCTGTTGGTCCTCTTTCGTTAGTTTCGATAGGTTTATTTGCGGGGTAAGAACAGATGAAATGAATCTGAGAAGAAGAAACACAATGTTGCTAAGCCTGCTTCCTTGTTCACAGTTCTTTATGTTTCATGATTCATTTTCTTCTCTGAACCCTTCTTTTTTTTTTTTGCTCTATATAAGAAATGCAGCTTATTTGGTGAATCATAGCAATGAAACAGAAAGACAAAAGCTGAATCTGATCTTTTTTTTCTTTTTGGTATGTAGTAAGCTTGCATGAATTCTTTGCCAATACTTTGGTTCTGGTTCTACTCCATGAATTTATGAATTTTTTGTTTTTTTTATTCTTTCTCTCTGTTAAGATCGACTGATTGCCAATGCTTCTATTGCCCTTCGAGGAATTGCACATTGTGATCTGCCTTGCCCAATTCATGATCCAGTAAGCAAAGCTTCCCAGTTCAGAAAGATGCACTCTGTTTTTCCAGTGTTCTTGCTGAGTTAATGCCTCAACCACAGCTTTCTTCTGTTTGCTGGTCTTTCTGTATCTGCACAAAGAGATCAAGTTAAGAAGAAGGAATACAAAGTTTGGATTGCAGTTAGCTCAGAAGCTTCATTGTTCTTCAGAAATGTCACAAGACCTCAAGTATGTCTTTTACATGTAGCACTTGAACCATTGATTGGATCAACCTACTACTCTTTTCCCCCTCTCATGCAATGCACACTGCTTTCTTGTTCCAAAAAAGCATACAACAATCCAAACCATGAAAAGCTCAACAATCATCATCACATCTCTGCATAAATGATACATCACATTGTAAACCACAAAAAATAAAGCTTTTTTTTATTGATATCCAACTCTGTTCCACACCAAGATAGCATCATTTGATTATTACTCCAAACTCATTGTGGTAGACACAGCAAACCACCCAGAGTTCTTATTCACATAAGCATATACTAATAGTAGCCTGGCCGGCTGCTTTGCCAAAAAAGACCAACAGGCAAACAGGAATATAACACCTTTCTCATAATCTCCCCTTCTCATCTTTCCCTCCCTTCTCCACCAGCACCTCACGTTCTGAGAAGACTCCTCCTTTGCCATCCTTTACTGCATTCTCCAAAGTAACTCCTTCCCAGTGATGCAGGATGGACCTTGGTGACTCTGCCGTCGCAGTGGAAGAAGCGAAGGTCTGGTAGACCAACAGTCCATCACCGGGAAGCTCCTGCTCCACCATGTCATTGCAAGCATATCCATGCAGATCAACCTTCTTCGCCCATGTGGCAGCCAGCCCACGTCCTCCGAAGATGGTGACTGCAACGGTGAACTCAGAAGGGCCGAAGCACCTGAGGACTCTTTCGACCAGGTCGTGATAGTTCAAGGAGTAAGGGTTGAACCCCATGGCTTCGTAGCTCGCGTAGCTGAAACCATCCTCAGGTGTCACATGGATTGTAGAGAGTGCTGGACCGTGAATCCCGTTCATGGAGTATCCACAGGGCTCGAAATCAAAGTCGCATATTTCCATCTCAGGAATGATGTCGGAGATCCCAGAGAGCTTTGTCATCTCGTTCGCAGAAGAATTATTGCCATCAACTGAGTTCTTGAAGAAGATCGATGCGCGTTCAGCGTCCAGCCCGGTCATACACATCTCCAGAGTAACCAAAGGCAGCTCAGGTTTCTGGGTAGCATAGTATATATGCCATTTCCGGTTCGGCATCGATGGATCACCAATCACATAAGCTTTACCGCCGGACTTGAGGCTGCCAAAGAAGCCATTCAGGACAGAGACTTCCTCAGAGAAGCTGCGGTGCGGAGATGGCTGCGCGCCGGGGAAAATGAAGGTCCCACGAGAGTACTTTGCAGAGAGAACAGAGAGCGAGAGGTCTGCAGCAAGATCAAGGATTCTGGGAATGGAAAGGAGGAGCTTTGTCGTCCCACAGGTCTTGAGAATGATCTTGTAGGGGTACACAAAGAGGCTCGACTCAGAGAGGACATACGAATCGAAGTCCTTGTTCGACAGTTGAGACACGATGGTGCACCGTGCCAAATCAAGAATAGAATCGATCTGCGCACGCGAGATGGCGCGCAGTCCACGACCCTGGGGGTCGACAAAGATGGGCGCCTCAGAGAAGGTAATCTCCAGGCGCTTCTCGTACCCCTCGAACCCAATTGGCGAAACAGGGGGAGGGTGCGGGGAACCACCCATCGAGAATGTCATCGGGTGAGTGCAAGAACTACAGAGAGGGTTGATGGAGAAGAGAGTGGGAGACAAGACGAGAGATTGAGAGATGTTTGATTATCAGAAAGCAGCTAGCCAGAGATACGTAAACAGCTCGAGGAACAAAAACAAAAGCACGGGAAATCCTACTCTACCGAAGGGGACATCTGAGGAGATATCAGGATGGCTTCCTCACGCACTGCGAAAGATCGAAATGATGAGAACAAGAAAATTGTCTGAATTGACATGGACACAGCTAAAACTAAGCAAAGATTCAATCTTTTTCTCTTACGTTGGAGTAAGCAGCAGACTGGAACTTCTCGATTCCACCGTGCGGTCGGATGTCTTCAATGCTGTAGCCGAGGGGAGCTTCGTACTGTAATGAACTACTACTACTGCTAGACTTCTTCTTCCCACCCTTAGACTCCATTAATTCATCCACACTTCTGCAAAAAGATAAGACTAACAACGCAATGAGAATCAAAACCAAAATCGATATGCACGAGAAGAAAAATAATGTTTTGATGTTGGCTAGAGAATCGAGAAATCTTTAAACACGATTGCGAAGAGTAGGAAAGCAGGATACATCAAGAAGCAAAAAAGATCAAAGAATAGATCAACAAATGACCAAAAAAATCAATCTATGGCGAAGCACCAAAAGACAAAAGAGAGGAAGAACAGGATCCGCCAAAAACACAAAAGATTGAAGATAAATACGAACGAACAAGAACCGTTCAAACTTACAAACTGGGAGCCAACAACACCGGCCGGAAGCGAGAAAACCAAGAACCTGACTAAAGAAAAAGTTTCAGACACAAAAAAAAGGAAAATCACAAAGAAACCAAACAAAATATAGAAAATTAGGGATAGAAACGAACGCCGGTCATATTTAATTCCCGAAAAGAAATAGGAAGATCGAAAGAAACAAACGTGGTCTTTTTTTGTCGCAAGAAAACATACGATCTAGAGGCGAGAAGGGTCTGCGGCTCGCCGGCGATCTGTTCTTCGCAAAAGATTCGCCTCTAAGATGGGTGGTGAAAGAGCAACACGGAGGAGGGCAGGACAGAGACAAGAGAAACGCAAAGGAAGCGGCGCCGAGAGGTGGGTGAGGAGAAAGAGGGAGAGGCAGAGGGGCTTTAAATAGCAGATAGGAGGGGGAAACGCCGAAGGAATCGGTAAATTCCCGGTGTTGGGTGCGTGGGAATTAGGGCCAGCTGTGACCGCCCCCCGTCTTTTCCTGATCTGTTACAACCACCTCTCTTTTCGCACCCGTTGTTTGGGTTCCCATCTCAGGTATCAGCCACGAGTGTCGCGGGCCCCGCTTTTGGGACTTAAATCTCGGCAGGGTAACAAAACGGGTGCGAAAAAATACTCTTCCCGAATCTGGTAGGAGCGCTAGTTTTTCTACTCATCGGTTAACACTCCAACCCACGTCTCTGAGTTGGCAACAAACGGGTCCCGCTTGCGGGACCAAAGATTAGCCAATGATAGGCATGGTGAATTATAAATGGCAGGAAAAGTTATGCTTCTGATGTACGATACCCATTTCGCGTCAGCTCTGACTCATGAGATAAAGAGCAAAAAGAGAACGACGCTTCGACACGCTCATTAACCCACCCGTTTTCGTACTCGCCTCGTTAATGGCCTTTCAGCGACGTTCACATTGTGGGTCCCAATTCTGCTTCGTGATAGACCGACGGGTACGGAGATCAATGGTAGACGGTTTAGAAGGTTCCGGCAGCCGCTTCAGATGACCAAGGGGAAAAGGGAAACGCGAATTCCGAGGTGAACGCGTTTCCCAGGTGTAATGATTATCCATAATCTTCGTATGCATTGTACATTGAAAGCATGAAGAAAGGAGATTAGCAAACAAATAGTGAGATTATGACTTTAATCATCGAGATAATTGGGTCAAACATTCGCGGGTTTCTGAGATCCATGAATTGCCGCTTTGATTCACGGCCTCTAATTCGGCCACATCACGGGCGATTGGATCCGCACGAAATCGACCGCTTTCCTCGGGAATCGGATCGAATTATTTTTGGCTCCCTGGCCGGATTCTGGTGGCAGTCGTGCTCCGCGAACGTACATACTCCTGCAGTGGTCCACGGGAGTCCACGTGGCACCAAACGCCCTGCGTCCACAGACCAATAGATGGGCGTGGGTCCCACGGATTCGTGGGCTGTGATTGGTGTAGTTTGGTGGACTGCGCTTTGACTTTGACATGCCATGGTGGATTTGATGCGTCAGATTAGGATTCATGTGTAATCTCCTAACGTGTTTCTGATGTTGAAGCATAGTACAGCGTTCAGTTAATTACTTTCTTATTCTAAATGTATTAATTAGGCACAATTGTATATTTATGTCCATAAAAAATTAGTGAATTTTATATTTTACCTCTTTTAAGTTTATGTTTAACAAAAGTATATCTTATGTAGTATCTATCTAAGCCCATAATAACTTGAAACTTAGAATGATATAATAATATTGTGTATAAAGAAGATGTGTTAGTCAAGTTCCATGCATCAAATATATTTTTTTAATTATAGATCAATAGATCAGTTAAAAAATAAAAAAAAGATATTTTGATAACATCAGAATGCTTACGATATTCTTTTTCTTACACCAGTGTATCTTACGTAAATAAATATTTTATTCATGTCGGATGCTTTCGAATATTTTTATCTAAGACAAATATATCATATGGAAATGAATGATTTGATCATATTGAATATTTATTTTATTTATCAGATTGATTATGAAAATGAATGATTAATTATGGGTGGATATATCGGTTTAAAAAAAGAGGAGATATTTTGATAACATTGGAATGCATAGGATATTTTTTTTCTTACACCACTGTATCTTACGTAAATAAATATTTTATTCACGTTGGATGCTTTGGAATATTTTTTTTCTAAGATAAATATATTACATAAAAATGAATGATTTGATCATATTAGACGTTTATGTTATTTATCTTAGACAGATTGATTGTGTTGGATGCTTCAAATCTAAAATTTATAAATAAACTTTAAAATTGTCTAATAAATCAATTCCTTCTAAGATACAATGAGATTACAATGCAGAGCACTGAAGAGAAAGAACAAAAATAAAAGAAAGACTGAAATAGATAGAAAAGGATGGAAATTGAATGATTTAATGTTTTTTTAGATTTATTGATCCATAAACTAAACTAAACCAATATACTTGTCATCCAAAAGTATCTTTGTTATATTTGATTATTAATTAATATATTTTTTTGTAATTTTATAAGGACATGAATCTAATCTTTAAACTTTCAAATTATTTCATATGGAGAAGAATGTTTAGGCCACACACAAATTCACATTGTACTTATTAGTGTTAAAGTTTATCATCAATCTATGTCATGAAATTGAGTTAATCTGGCCTACTTCCTAAAAATTTTCATATATTGAGAACTCATCCTTCAAAATAATTCTCTTTAGGTAAGTCTGTCACTTGCAAAGTTAGCATTGAGGCCTACAAAGTTAGCATTGAGGATATACTTATGCAATCACTTCGAAACTCAAGTTAATTTGAGATCTTAATCGAGGTTTGAAATAAAATTTTAAATCTAGAATTATACCTAAATAAAGACACCTATATATATATATATATATATATATATATATATATATAAAGTGATAAATATAATATTTATAAAATAAAAAAAATTCTAAAGAATAAATATGTTTCACCATAGTGGCTCACTTAGCCATTAAAACAAGAAACAACTAAGGAAAAGAATATTAACATTCTTAGACCATATGATATGGATTGTTGTGATGAATAAGACCCGATCCTACTATATCTACGTAAGTTATAGTCAACATTAGGATCCATTTTGGACTCATCTAAATGATATTATAATCAAATATTCATAATCTTTTATTAGTCTAATTTATGCCTCAAACATGAGCTTGATTCAGTCTAACATGGTGGGTGAGAAGATGATGCTACGTCAACATATTTTATGGACCTTTGAACTCGTTAGATTCGAGATTGGTGATATTAAAATTGAACATCTTGATAAGTCTCACGCACCTACTTCATCAATGTAATTGATCATATACATATAAGTCTTATTTTATTATATACTTTTGTTGTTTTATTTTAAGATATAATTCAAATTTATTCAATGATCAACTTTTTTTTGTCGGAACTCATCTAAATATTTTAAAAAATTATTGAAGGTAGAAATTATTTAAATTATCAATGAATTAATTCAATCAAAATTATACGATGTCAAAAACCATAATTATAGGTTCCCAATAGCATGATGATCTTTGTTCATAGGTTTAATTATGGCTATAGTTATAAATCACAAGGATATATAAGTAAAAAATAATATGTAAAAATACCTTTTTATTGTAGTGACTTATTTTTTTACGCAATCTAAATTTATTGTTAGCATTCTAAATATACCTTTGGTCAACTAGTTATCCAAAAATATTTTTATTGTTCTTCGACTTAGAAAGAATCTTGATTTATGATTTAATTTAGTATGTATGGTAATAAAAAATTCTTACATAAATTGATTCAATAAACAAAATTTTAATGGTTGAAGCAAATTCTGCATTATTTCTTTAAAGCTTTATACTAAGTGTTAAAGTGAGGGCGAATAACTATACAATGATAAGCTTACTCCTTCATGTCTATGAGGATCATATTAAGGTTAAAAGAATATATTTTTATTTATAATAATAAAATTATATATTGATCATCTTCAAATCCTATATTGATAGGATCCCGATGCATTAGGTTTGCTATTTTCTTTTCAATTAAATGGCAAGTAAAATTTGATTTCTTTTCGATTAGATGATTTATCAATTGATACATCATAATCAATTTACACAAGAATTGCTGGAGTTTTCCAAGCCATGAAAAAAAACCCTAAAGTGAAATGTTTGTCTTTAATTAGTTTCAGTTACATTGTGTATATTGGAGGCCATAATAGGAATATATATATTATAGCATCAACATCACATTGATCCCAAGCATCTTCTTTCAAGTTGTCAAAAGGACATTCCAAAAGATCATTGGTGATAAAGCCTATTTACTCTATATGATTCCTTGCAATTGTCACCCTACTCTCTCTATGCCTTGGATACTTTGTCATTAGGCATAGGCAAAGAAAAAATGGCAAGTGGTCCTCTTGTTGATTTGCTTTCCCTACAAAAACATAAGAGGAAGATGATGTCCTCCTAATCTTATATCTTTTATTCATCATGATTGACATATTGTTTTGGGAACATGTGAGATGAGAATTGGATCCATTTGAATGCATCTAAAGGAGTGATGTGGATGTCCACCAGCTATCCATAATTAGAGAGAGTTGAATTTTATTTTTGTCTTCATTTTATGTCTTTGCTTGAACTTTTATCAGCTATCCATAATTAGATTTTGGATGTGTGTGTGCTCTTTCAAGTTTAAGCTTTTTAGATTGATGATAATATAATTAATAGTTTATCAACTCATCTCAACTTCTCAAATTCACGCCATAGACTTATCGAACATGATAATAGAGAGAGAGAGAGAGAGAGAGAGAGAGAGAGAAATAAGAAGGTGCAACAACATTAAAGAGGAAATGGAAGCTTGCACCAACAATGAGTCATCTCTCTCATCATGTATGTATATGTACTTGTTTTTGTTGTTTCAACCTCTATCACCTTTTTCCTCTTAATTAATAGATTTTTTTTTAATATTTACTTCTGTAATATATTTGGATCTATGAATAAGGTTAAAACTTAGTCAGAAAAATAGACAAAGCAAAAAGTATATATATATATATATATATATATATATATATATATATATATATATATATGGGTGTGTGTTGACATCTTTTCCACGTGTCATCATCCTATGTTGACAGTAATTATATATGAATGTCTTAATTGTAACATATGAAAAAGTGAGACTAATTATTAGTTAGACGCTTTTTAATATTTTATTTTTTAGATTTAAAAGATTTATATTAAAATTGATACGATCGATTTTATCGATAGAAGATATAATATGTGAAAACACATATATGAAATATATAAAAATAATTAATAAAAATATAATTTCAATGATGGTGGCAGATTTACACCGTGGATAGCTCTTGTCATGATGGTTGATGACAACAATGCAGTGATCGACTTTCCCGATGTTTATCCGAACATTAATGACAAAAAGGAAAAAAAGACAATGATAAGACACTTGCCTTCTCTTACTCCTTTAGTATTGACACAGATCCTGCCTCACTTGCCTTCTCTAGCACTCTACCTCACTTGTCTCCTCTCTTCTCATCATCGATGATGCTGATGTCTCATTTATCTCCTCTTTCTCCTCTCATAGTGATGCAAATGTAAAGCAACACATAGGAGAAAAAAAAGATAGAGTGGTGCAACATCGACGCAGATGTATCACTTCTCTTCCTCCGACATCGACATAGATGGATTACTGTTTTATCTCCTCTTTCTTCTCATCGTTGATGTTCAGACGATAAAATCAATCATCGTGTCGTTATTGCTGACCACAACAATCATTTACGATGTCATCATTCAACACAATTATTAATATTATATTTTTATCTATTATTTTTAATATTATTTATACACATATTATATTTTCATCAGTTAAGTTGACAGTGATTTCAAACCTTAATGATTCAGTATCTAATCATTACAACCCAATTAAGTCGAACCTTAATGATTCAGTATCTAATCGAAGTCAAATACATGACAACTCAGCATATACAAAGAACTGCCACTACTCGTCTCACCATTGTTCGAACTCATGTGGGTCCCACTGCTGATCCAATCACTATGTGGGTGCCATGCTGGGTAGCTTAAACAACTAATAATTTGGGGAAGCATCGCTCTACAATATAATAGGATGGATTCAATAAATTGTGGAAAAAATATATATAATAATAATAACAAAGAAAAAAACATATTTGCCTTCTGATTATTTTTTAATTATTATTTTAACACTTCATGCAGCGAAATGCGACACGACATTTTAATTGTGATATGTTTTTTCCAATGAGCATAAATTGATCGTGACAGTTTCGCGTAGCTCACGCGCAGTCTTTACGAACTAAGTTCACGCGCCGAGGCGGAGTGACAACTATTATCTCAACAGTATTCTTGGCGTAATCTGAAGGCGTATGAATTGCTGGTACGGGTACGCAGCCGAAGACAGCCCGTTCAGCCCACAGACTCGCGACCATAGTCGTGGTGATGACCGACCCCGGAACTCCTCCCGCTCTTGCGCTCCTCACGGTTTCCTCTTCTCTCGTCTCCGCCGCAAGCTATCGAGCTACCTCGTCCCGACCTAATTGTTTCCTCGGTCTCCATCGGGGTTAATGGCGGCTAGGCGAAGAGCCCTACTCTCCTTCTTGTCCTCCGGCGACCGAATCATGGTGACGAGCTCATGGACCGTCATTTTCTTCTTGTCCAGTCTTTATTCCGGGCTCATTCTGTCCTTCCTCTCGTCTTGTCTTGCAGGAGTCGGTCCTCTCAATCAGTTCTTGTCGCCCGGGATGGCATGCAGGTTAGTGTTCCGATCTTGTTCCGCCTGTTTTGCCTCCTCGATTGGTCCTGCTGGTCCGGCTGGAAGGGGGTTCCTTGGATTAATCGTAGGGTTTTTGTTGTTAGGGTTTAAGGTCGGAGGATCTGTGCGGAGGTTTGGTAGCTCGATGGCTCTGGATGTGGAAGCCGACCATCATAAATGTTCACTCGACATGATCAAATTCGAGGATGAAATCGAGAAGATCCAGCATGAGTATGAGGCAGCAAAGCGGAGCTTTCTTAACATTCCCGTCGCGCTCAAGGAAATGCCTAAGATGAACCCGGAAGGTATGCATGCCTCTCTGTGTGTCTATCTATCAAGATTTTTGGTTTGGAAAATGAAATCTTTGGGACTTATCTCGCGTTCATTCTTTGGATTGCAGGTATCTACGTGAATAGGAACGTTAGGTTGGATGATATACAAGTCTATGGTTTTGATTATGACTACACATTGGCTCATTACTCGGAACACTTGCAAAGTTTGATCTATGACCTTGCAAAAAAGCATCTTGTTAATGAGGTTAGTTGTCAATGGAGTTTTGTATCTGCGGTAGTTGGGTGAGCTGACCTTAGATTTTATTGGATGTGGGTCTCAGCTTCGGTATCCTGAAAGTTGCTTGCAATTTGAGTACGATCCAACCTTTCCTATCAGGGGCCTGTGCTATGACAGACTCAGAGGATGTCTTCTGAAGCTTGATTTCTTTGGGTCCATTGAGCCAGATGGATGCTTTTTTGGACGCCACAAGGTGACCTCTTTGCCATTTATCTGTATATAAGCCTTATTCTGCAGAGTTTGGGATATTCATTTTGGCTTTATTCATGCCAGATGATCTACACAATCTTGCGGTTATTATACCCCTTGAATGATGCATGAATACTTTCTAAATTGGTTACTTATTTCTGAAGCTTTATGGTATTGCAAACACATGAAGATAAGGTTTAAGAAAATAATTGTTGCCTCCAGGCAAATTGGATATGATTAACTTGGTATAATACACATTAGGTAGCAGCTTGTAATCAGGATGACCTTTTGTTTTATATTCTGTCGAATTATGTTGATCCACTACTTGTATGTCTATGGACCAATAATGTCCAGTTGTTTGCTGAAATACGGACAGATCTCACTGTGATTTTGTTTTAATGAATTTGGCAGTACTGTTAGCCTATGATGACATCTGATTGTCCTGATTTCAAGATTATTTTATGCAATATTTCCAGGAAATTATATAATATTAATGAGAGACATCAGTCTTGCTAGATTCTTAGTAATAAACAATTAAGCATACTCTGATTGGTATAATATGTTCTTTAGTTGACAGATATGGCAATGACAAGCGAGGAAAAGATTACGATTTTACTTTTGTTTGCTATAATGCTAACTTTTCTAAGAGGAAGAAGTGAAGAACCAATTTCAATTATTAGGTTACGGGTGCTTGTTTAGCAGAACTAAAACCTCAGTCTATGGTTTTCCTTCAGACAAGAAATTAAGTAATAAGAAAGAACATGGATCTGGGTTGATTTGTCAAAATGCTGAACCAAGTTATTTTATAGTGTTAAGTGAGCTACTAAGACATTCTTGTATGAAGAGAATGATGTAGGTATTAGCATTTGCATCTAAAATTTTAAGCATTTTCTTTTGGCAAAGATGAAGACAGGGAAAATATTTAATAGAGTGCTATGCTAAACCATTATATCTTTTGATTTGTTAGCATACACCTCTTCTTAGATCAGCCGCTGCTACTCAGAAATTTATGAAAACTATGGACTGAATTAGAGTTTTGATCTTTCTTCTTAATTATACAACATCAAATAGAAAATAATAGCACAAAAATATTGCTAAGCTTGTTAATATAATTTTTGAAATTCAATTAGGATAAGTTAAAGATATGGAGATAACAGCTATAAGAGAAGTGCAGGAAACTTTTGGCCAAAAAGACTGAAAAGTGCATTTGATTTAAATTAGGATTTAGGAGAAACTTAGACTACAGTTTTTAACTTCTGAAGATGTATGCATTTGATCATTTATAAATTCACTAGTGATTTAAGGTGCATCAGAGCTTGATGATAATAATTACATAAATAATCAGACCATGCTGGACAAGGTGGTGGAAGTTTTCCTGTCAGGAAATCAAATTTGTCCTGACTTATAGGTATATACTAGAGAAAGATACAGAGAGATCCATGCATGCAAAATTCAATCACTCAAAAGACTTTAGCTACCTAGATACTTGCATTATCTGTGTTCATTATGTATTATCCTTTTAGGTTAAAGACAACTTGGTGTTCACAATTCACAATGTTCAAAAGGGAAATATATAATGAAAGGGGTGCAAGTGACCCTCTCATATAGGTGATTGTGGAAAACTGAAGAAACAAAAGTAGGGAGAGATACAGGTTGCTAACCAAGAATAAAGGGGACCCTAAATGTCCCACAGTTGCTGTGTTGTTCGGTAAGTGCATGTATGAACATGGTTGTGTTTGTATGTCTAATAATTATATGTATCATATCTGTTGATAAATATGTATATCATAAAAAGAAAAATAGCCTTCATGTTGATACATTGTCACAACTCATAATATGAAGTGTTGTGATGCTATGCTTAATATTTTCCTTTACATGGCAGTAAGCTTTTTCTACTATTTGAAAAATCCAATGTGTTACTTGTTTCACCTTAATTGCAATAAGATTACTTGCCACTTGCAATGTCAGCCTATTTCTTATGGTTGTTCATCAGCTTAGCTTGGAGAAGATAAAGGACATGTATGGCACTCGTCATATTGGTCGAGCTCAAGCACGTGTGCTTGTTGGTCTGATGGATTTTTTCTGTTTTAGTGAGGTAAATTGAGTTTCATGTGGCATTCCTATCTCATATTAGTGCAGACTTCTGTTTGCTGTATGACATGGTCTTACATGCCTGTTAGGTTCTGGTGTTTATTTTCCTCAAATCTTCTTCCCCTTTCTTTCTTCTATCTGAATCTTTTGTCTTTGTAAGCTTTTGTACTCAAGTGAGTTATTACACACAGGAAGAAACACCTCTATATGGTTTCATTCTTCCGTTTCCAGAAAAAAATACAATTAATAAGTGGTGCCAATTGTAACTTATTCATATTATTTTCCAGTTTGGTTTCATTTCTGTTGATTCATACTGAAGTGTGTCAACAAGGTCAATTGCAATAATTTAATGTTGATATACTGTAACTTGGTACTGAGGTGTTAATGATCATACACGTCATGTAGGAGGAAAAAAAAGAACTATTCTTTATAATGTTTTAGTAACATTTAACATGTTATTTGATGTTCATAATAAGGATCATGCTGCCTTGCATTGTGCATCTTTTTCCAAATTATGGTTTCACAAAATTATTGTAAGCTCAACTTATATAAATAATTATGAATTTATATTTCTTTTATGCTAAGGAGACCTATCCTATGGATGTTGTAATTAGAAGATGTGAGACAAGTAGTATTAGTGTTGTGAAGAAGGGTAGGCCTAAAGAGGATGTTACTAGAATAAATAAAAATTATTTAAATGTTCTTTGTTAACTAGGAATATTGCTTTCTATAAAATTCCATGGTAGTAAAAGATCCATGTAGCTAACCCCAAATAGTTGGGAGTTGGGACATTATAGTTTGTTGTTGTTTTTCTTTCCTTCCAATAAGCATCTTTGGACATGCATTTCTGCAGAATCTCCAGTACACATATTACTTGTATTATCTCCTATCTTCAAACTCCTATAGTTCTTTTTGTCATTCCATTGTGTGATGCTGTCCTGAATAATTTAAAGATATATGATATACTTTTTTCTATACTTTCCATTGTGTGATACTGTTTAAAGATATATCAGAATATCAGATATACTTCCGTATATTGTTGGCTTGAGTAATTTGATCCAAAATTGTAGTTTTAGCAGAACACTCCATATCAATCTTATGGTATGTGTCATCAACATTGTTTGGAAATACACCATGATGTCACAAATATTCCGATGGACAAAAGGGAGATAAAAGGGTAAAGGTTGTAAGGAAATAAAAATGTCAAAGAGAATTGATCTCTTTAGCTGTCAGTGGAGAGTGGATGACTGGAAGCTAGAAGACTTGCAGTTGGCTGAAGTGCCAAATTGTGGATCACACCTATGGGTTCCTCTGCAAACTACCCCTCTTTCTTCATGGCATGTGATATTAAGTATCGATTATGTCATCAGACTATGGAAATTTAATATAGCTGGGATGAATCGACCGGTTTAGTGATTGGACTGGTTCATCATAACAAAATTGGTTATAATTCAATATATGTGTACACACACACACATATATATGTATATATGTATATGTATGTGTGTGTGTATGTGTATGTGTATGTGTATGTGTATGTGTATGTGTATGTATATGTATATGTACATGTATATATATATATGTATACACACACACACATATTAAGTATTGATTATGTCATCAGACTATCAAAATTTAATATAGCTGGGATGAATTGGCCAGTTTAGTGATTGGACTGGTTCATCGTAACAAAATTGGTCATAATTTAATCTGAACACTATGTTTTAACTTGAACTTGATGGGAGTTATTCTCAGTAACCCTGAGGGCAGCATAATCAACTTAAGCAACTATTTCTTCTGGTTGTGCATATTAATGAACGTCAACGAATGATTAAGCTAGCTGACCATAGGATCTCATGAAACTCAATTTAACACATGCACTTATGAGAGTATGTTTTTAGTGATTTATTTGGTCATTGTTTTCAGAAAATCAGGATCGGCCAATGTGGGCCAAAATCAGCTCCATTGATCAGAGAATTGGCTGGAAATAAGCCAGAATGCTCTGGCACTCCAAACCTATTCTGGTCAATTTGTCCATGAATTTTGCTTCTGGCATCATCTGTATGTCAGAAAATGAAAAACTATGGAAGCTTGAAGAGGAGGAAGAAATACTAAGTGGGTGGAAATTGGAGGAGGATGGGAAATAGCAGAAGAGGAAGGGTTAGAGTGACGGAGTGGCAGGAGCAAGAGGGAGAGGGGGAAGAGTGGAATAGGAAGCTGATTTCTAACCTTTATTGGATCATCGCTACCTGATGGCTGTCTGATAATACCTCGAGCTGCTAGACTGCATTTGGTGCTGCTCAATAGCATGTTGCACCACCTGATCATGCTGCTCGGCACGCCACCTGACTACCGCTTGACCCACTACGGACACTTTGTTAGGTTCAGGTTAAAATTTAAGAGGGGATCACAAGAATATGTCATAAGTTGACAATTAAGTCAAATTATAAAAGTGATAACACTTAGAGTGACATATTCTGAAGTATGTTTTAGATTTGGATGGATATTTAATAACCTATGTCAAGATTCAGCAACTTAATTTATTCTAAGAAACTGCAAGGACATCCTTTTACGGTTAAGATGTTATGTACATTGTCCTCTAAACATTAACTTATTTTCCCGAGGATAACCTGAGTCATGTCTTCTTTTCTCTGAGTTTAGCATCTATGTGCAAGCCTGCATCTTCTCGGGTTTGACTGTATAAATATGCCATCAACTTTCCATAATTCTGAGGCATGTCCTTACAAGAGATCTCCCTAGTTCAATTTTCAGTTAATAATTAACCAAAGAAAATATAACTATTTCTTCAGTCTTCTGGTTCTGCGTTCACTATCTTCCAATAAGAGCAACAGCTTCTTTTAGCATGCAGAATATTATGATATTATGACCCCTTCATTGATGAAGAGCATATCTGAGATCATGCTTCTCCAAGTCTCCTTTTGGTTCAGTTAGAAAATAAATGAGCACTACATTCTTTGATTCATGCCAAACTACTTATTAGTTTAAATTGTTTGTCTTGATGTCGAATGGTCATTACATGTCTTTGTGCCACTTGTCAGATTCTTTCATTCTGTTTCTTATTTTTTAAGTTGATAATTGTTTTCTTGATGCATAGGTGTCTATCTTGTATGAATTTATCTTTTTTAATGATTGTAGGCATGCCTAGTTTCAGATATCATACAGCATTGTAGACGCCAAGTTTCTGTTTCTATTTTTTGAAGATTAAAATTGTTCTTTTGACATGTAGGTGTCTACCATGTATGATATTTGCTTCTCTTCTACTGTTGCAGGTATGCCTAATTGCAGATATCATACAGCATTTTGTAGATGCCAAGTTAGAATTTGATGCTTCCAATGTCTATGAAGACATAAGCCAAGCAATTCAGCATGTACATAGAAGTGGCTTGCTTCACAAAGGGATTCTTTCTGATCCTACAAAGTACCTACTAAAAAATGTAAGCAGAACAGTCCATCGGTCTTTATAGTTTTTCTAGTTAATATTTGCTTATTTGGCCTTAAATGAGAAGTTTCTGAATATCATGTTATAGCATAAGTACTTAGACTGAACCCAGTATCAAAATTTGCTCGATATGTTTCTGATACAAGTTAACAACATAAAATCACATGCTTGTTTTCTACAGAGTCAAGTGTTAGGCCTTCTAAAGAAGCTGAAAGCAAAGGGAAAGAAACTTTTTCTACTAACCAATTCTCCATACTATTTTGTGGATGGGGGCATGCGTTTCATGCTAGAGGTGATATTTCCAAAATTTAGTTATTTCTATGTCTTGTGTTCAATAGTAAAGAGATATTCATGCTTAACTAGGTGTCAATCACACAATGTATGTTTAAATTGTGATGGATTAACACTTTAACATGTGTATTTCCTTCACTCAGCTTTACTCTTCTTTCTTACTATGCTGTGAATCTCTTTCTACTATGTCCACACATTTTACAGTCTTTAAGAATAAATAACTGATTTCCTTTCATCAAAAGTAGTGATTCATGTTCTGATCTTATGGTAAATAGCATTTAGAAGAAGAGTCTACAATGTTTCTCATAGTTCAGTAGTACATTCATCATTTGATGTTGCTTAAGCTCATGCAAACAGAAATCAATTACTGAAATATTATTTGGACATATGATATAGTACATAATTGGTTACTGTGAGCTAACTTGATTTCTATTTTCAAGTAAGAAATATGTCCCGCAAAATCCACAGCTTGCAATTTTTCTCACGATAGGATTATTGGCTGTTTTTCACCACTAAAACATGTGATGTTGTGTGTGTGTGTGTGTGTGTGTATTTTAATTATGTGGAATATCAGAACAATGTCAGATCCCAATTATTGGTTGTTTTTCACCACTAAAACATGTGATGTTGTGTGTGTGTGTGTGTGGAATATCAGAACAATGTCAGGTCCCAATTAACTGGTGTTGGTTTCATGCATCTTTTCCACATTGAGCTTTGTTTAGGGCAATATTTCTTGTCAAATTAAGAGCCAATATTTCTTGTCAAATTAAGAGCCATTTTTCTTTTTGCTTTTATAATAAAGCTTGTTTTGTACCTCCTCCCACATAAGTAATACAAATTTATCCACTCATCAAACTGGTTCATCTGTATCCCCACTATGGATGTGTTTGTACAACCTTAATCAATCTTTGTTAAATTTTCTTTCATTGGAATTGCCACTATCATTTGAGAATATAAATCATGACACGACACATCTGCAGATACTTGTCTCGGTGACGCCTACATCAAGGTTATCATATTATTTTAGGATCTTCATGATGTTATTGTTAACTCACAATTTTGTTGAGGTAAGGCTGTGTACATCTGTAGTGTAGGATGTATACAACCTTGCTTGCAGTAATGGTATACATGTTTGAACCATGGAGACAACCACATTCATGGACATTTTGTGTGTCAATTCTTATTCATATGCCTTCCTGTGGATAATTGTAAAGGACAAGGGGAAACAGTACCAGAACTAAAAAAACTATTAAAATTTTACAGCTTGATTCATTGTCTTAAATTTTTACTATAAACGTAAATAATTTTGTTATTTTACCAAAACAATATTATCTTTTTTGTAAATAAATATGAAGCATTTTTAAGTTTACATGTTTAATATTTTGAAAAAAATAATCCCTAGTTATTCTGTTTGTTTTAATTTTCTCTCGAAATTTATCTTTTGGCTGATCGTCATCCCTTTGATCCCATCTGCCCAATCTAGGTGATCGCACTTCCTGACATTAGTTCAATATTTATCTTGTGGGATCGTGATCTACGCTCAGTGCATCCTAATATTCCTAGTTCTATTGTTGTTAATTTATTGTTTCACAAATATTTTCATGTATTTAACCAACTTCCCTTATGTTCAGTGGGAAGTTCTGTTTCTTGTTCTTATTTAATTTTGCTACCTTATTTAATAGGACAATAGTGGTGAGAGAAATTCTTGGAGGGAACTTTTTGATGTTGTGATTGCTCAGGCTAATAAGCCACACTTCTACACATCTGAGCATCCGTTCCGGTAAATTCCTATTACGCTTTTATCATTTAATTAAATATAAGCTTTGTGTCATCATTTATGGTTTTTTCTATCATTTATGTTACAAGAAATATTAGTTAAGAAATTGGCTTAATTAATTCTAATTAGTATTGAGGGACCTTAATTAATGTTTCACTTTATAAAGTGAAAATATTCCTGGAGGCTTTTGTTAATGCTTCACTTGATGAAGAAAAAATTTGTTTGCATTTTGAAATTTTTGGGGACTCTATGCATCTTCTTTCAGCTACTTCAGATTGCTGATTGCTTTCTGTCCAACTATGTTATTTGTTGCTTCTGTTGTATGTGCAAGTTGAATATGTTCAATTCTAGCATCATAACCACAAGCAACCATTTTCAAGATTTAGAATAAAAACATAAATTACTACTGTTGTTTTGTGTTCCATTTGTTTCTAATTACTTGTGTTCATATAGATGCTATGATATAGAGAAGGATACTCTGGCTTTTACAGCTGTGGGAAAATTTCTCCCTAGCCAAGTCTATTATCATGGTTGCCTCAAATCATTTCTACAAATTACAAAGTGGAAAGGACCTGAGGTATATAATCTTTTTTTTTTCTTTTATTGAATTTTTCTTAAATAAGTATTTTTTTTCATTGTCCTGATAAAACCAGAATGGAGTCAACATTATTTTGTGTTTGTATTATTGTTCTCTCTGTGATGTGCATACTTGAAATATTTGCATGTTGATATAGTCAATTTGTTTGTTTCAATCTTGTGCTTTTACATATGTCAATGTAAAAATTGTTTGGTCATCATTTGCCTGTGGTTCTGTACATGTCAATGTATACGAGTTCATCACTAGTTTAAATAATTGACCTATGTTCCAGGTGTGTGACAATTGAAGCCAAGTGAAGCATGTTCTGAAACACTATAAGCCAAAAATCTCCATCAGCATTTAGTATTGCACAGATCAGCTGTAAATTTGAATTTGTTATATTGTTTGTTAATGTTCATTGGACATGGAACATGACTAATCAGAAAAAAAGGCATGTAGCACCAGCACTAGGAAGTTTTATAACGTTCTGCCTCATTTTTCATTTTTGGTTTTAAAAACTTTTAGGATTTTACAAATTCAAAATGAATGGCTTGGTAGCTAGAATTTTAAAGTGCACTCCAAAGTCAGTGATGAATCACTTGACAAACTCCTGTTCAAATTATCACAAGGAAACATCTGCCCGGTGTGCCTTAAGCATGGTTCTTTATATCTCGGTGACATTCTTGTTTGTTGATTTTATATGTTTTTTCACCTTATAAGATTCTTATGTTTTATATTTAGGTAATATATTTTGGTGATCACTTGTTTAGTGACTTGAGGGGGCCTTCACAAGCTGGTTGGCGAACTGCTGCAATCATTCATGAACTCGAGGTAGCATTTTGATACACTATTATCTAATAGTTCTGGGAATCATTTAATTCGCTCGGTGCAGAAAAAAGTTAACATTATGTAGATAATTATAATTATGTTGTATTTATTTTACTTATTTGATATTTATGTATTACCTGCATTATTCATGATTGTTATAAAACATCTTTTGTAACATTAATCAAGATATTTAGTCATCGGTAATCAAGGTTTTAAGATATGGGTCCTGTATCAGCTTTGGTGATCTACCAGATTAGTACAGTACCAGTGTAGTAGGTGGTATACCAACCGTTGCATCCGGTACCAACCAAGACAAAATATAATAAACAAATACAGAATGGTACCAGATATGGTCCACACATTGTTGGTTATTGGTTCTGATCAACTAAATGATAAGTGATGATACTGATCATAATTAGAATCTGTGTTGATATCTGTAGACTGGTTTTGATAGTAAACTACAATTTTAGTTTCCAACTTCAGTTCTTGGTGTTTCATATCTAAATTGAGTTGTTTTATGAAGTTGATTTCATCCTTGCAGAGTGAGATAAAGATCCTAAATGATGAGAGCTACCGGTTTCAACAGGTGAAAAGATTCTACTAAATCTCATATTCACTCATCAATTTGTGTGTTTGTTGATAGTTTAATGAACTTAATTTTTAGTGCTTCTTGATGTTGCTCTACACGGCACAACTTTATAGATAATGAACACAATTTAGTACTTTTACCTGCCAACTGGTGAGAGTGATCGATGGCGCCTCAATCACGGAACAGGAGCTTCAATATGCTCGTCACTTTAGATGTTTACTTGAGAATTACAGAATGTTCTCAAGCTTTACCTCAAACAGAGGCGGTCTTTGTTGATAGCACTTTAGATGTTTACAGGAGGATTACAGAATGTTCTCAATTTTTACCTCATCAAACAGAGACAATCTTTGTTGGTAACAATTTGGCTTTTCATACACCTTCTAAGGTGGCCTTGCATGATTATTCTCCAAATTATGCTACAAACTTGATTCTTTTGTAGAATTATATTGTTATGCATCCAAGTGGCTTTCCAAGGTCGGTAATTAGATGCATCAATAATGCTGGAATCACATGCATCAATAATGCATCAATATATATATATATATATATATATATATATATATGAAAAGAAAGACCATCTAAAATAATTTGCTATATTTAAAAAAAAATCAATATTTGTGGGCCTCTTGCTTCGCTTGGGCGAGTGCCTAACGTCTTGGGCGTTTTGGCATATTAGCGTTATTTAACTTCCAGCGTCTTTTGGCTATATTATATGTATCTGAATGAACGATTTTGTTTCTGGATATTTTTGATAACGTAATTTTGTAATAGCAAATCTACTGTAAGTACAATGAGTATTGTCTTCTACTTGAGCCACCAAAACATATACTTTTCATAATCCAACTATGTTATCTCATTCAGGCAAAATTCCACATTATTGAGGAGTTACTCAGCAAACTTTATGCCACAGTGGTTAGCACAGAGAGAGGACCAGCTTACCGCAAACTGGCAGATGAACTTAATGTGGAAAGGCGACATTGTCGATCTACAATGCGGAGTATGTTCAATAGTTTCTTCGGTGCAACATTCCTCACTGACACTGGTCATGAGTCAGCATTTTCCTACCACATCCATCAATATGCAGATGTATATACAAGTAAGCCTGAGAATTTCCTATCGCATTCTCTCGACGAATGGCTTCATGTGCCGTATGATATAAAGATCATGCCGCATCATGTGAAGGTAACGAACAGTGTCACACTTCACTGAGCTTTCCTTTGTAGGTGAAGTTCTTCTCAATTGGTTGTACAACTAATGGTGTTTTTGATGTCTTGCAGGTGCCATCAAGTTTATGCAAAATGCAGTAGCAATTGGTGTCTCATCGTACAAGGAAACCTGTAGTGCGCATCGGAGAGAATCGTCGTACTCAAATCTCCACTGTAACATGTGTTGCTAGCACAGGTGTTGAAAACTCATCTGCTAAAATTGCAGCTGGGAGTAAGTCATTCCTCAGCCAGTAGGGTCTCCTTTCTTTAGAACTTGCAGAGCTTTTTTCCCATGCTACAAGCTAGTTAAGAAATCTGCATGTTCAATAATTGTTACTTTCTGGATGTGAACTATCATCGCATCGGACTCCGACGTTATTTCTAATAAAAACACAAAGCTGTGACTCTCAGCACTTTGATGTAGCAGCGGAGTGGTTATGACATCGCTGAAGGTTGGTGCCAAATAATGATGTGTTCATCATGGTGGAATGAGGCTATTAGAGTCAAACCACTATAGTGGATAGTGGACTGTATGATCATCTGTAACCATTTTCCAGTTGATCATAGCACATTAATTACAAGCTTTAGGAAATGTTTGCTACGGTCCTTTGCTGACATTACTTTTTATCCATGGCTTTCATAATTTTTCGGTTGATTTTGTATCGTGATAAAATTTGCATCATTTAACTGCATGACCGAAGTACAAGTACGGTAGTCATATGTTTTTATGATTTAAGTTAATTTTAAATGATTTCCAAGTCCAACTTAAGTATATATGAGCATATGTGGTTTCAACTTGAACCGGTGGTTCCAAGCCCTGATTCTGGCAGAACCGGTGGTTCCGAGTTTGTCAAATTTGGAACCGGATCATGTGGTTTCAACTTAGATTCATATTTCAATTTTGAATCAAAACAATCTATTTTAATTTTTTAAAATAGTTATTTATTAGTTATGGGAAGAAATGGATTCATCATTTAGAGAGGCATTTGATGGTTTAATTTTTCTTTACGGTCAGTTTAGAATCAAATTGAAACTGTGGGGTTTTTGGAAAAATATTGTTGATGATTTTGTTAGCACGATATGATCCTAAAGATCAAAGCAGGGATAAACTTTTTTGAGTTGGTCGGTTAAATTAATATTGAAATCTTTTTTTTTTTTTCTATCTATGAGTTCTTTATATCTCGTGTGTTTTTATATATGACCTCGAGGAGATAAAATATCTAATATAGATTTCGGAAGAGGTAGTTTGTAATATGGACTCTCAGGAATATTCATATAAGGGAGGTAGTTCATAATCGTTCCAAGCTATCCCTCGGAACTCTTAGGAGTATTTCTATTAACATCTAATCACACTAGCAAATTATTATAACTTAATTTTGGTTTGATTTAAAACTATGAAACCATTGATCAGATTTGATCTCTGTTTTTAACTGGTTTGATTTTAATTCTTAATCGGTCTGAATTGATCTTTGATTTACTAATCGGTGAACTCAACAAAAGAAGAAGCAGAAGCCAAATTATGCACTCATAAATCTATTTATTTTAATAAAAATAAATTTATATTAACAATTAGTAAAACTGTTATTTAAAAATCAATCATAAATAATTTAGGGATTTACTTTAACAATAACTAAAATGTTATTTAAAACAAAATCAACCGTAAACAATCACGCCTGGTGGGACTCGAACCCACAATCGTTTGATTAGAAGTCAAACGCCTTATCCATTAGGCCACAGGCGCCACTTGTTTCGTTGTCGTGCATAAACTTATATATAATATCATAGAGAATATTCGACATGACTTCTAAGTTCAATGACTCGTACCGTGCAACAACAACAACTGATCCAAACCATCATACGGTGTCACAAATGCAGAGGATTGAACTCTCATGTACCTTTGAGAACTTTGTGTGCATGCTGAATACCTCAGTGATGCTTATCGTTTTGTTGCGGTGGAAGCTTCCATCTTACTTCCATAATGGATTCATTGAATGACTTGACATGCAAATTGTTGTTGCCATCCTTCATGCATTCCTTAATGATATGAAGACACCTGGTAGTTGCCACCAACCACAATCATGGCGGCCAAGAAGACGACTCCACTTCTGAGCCGCCTCAGAGGGGCGATTCACAAGGTACGCTTCCTGCTCTCCTTCGACGCCACCAAATGGATCGCTATCTCCTCCTTCAAGAGATCGTCGCCGGTGCCTCTTCGCCCGCTGACCTTCACCGCCCGGCCCAGCTTGCTCGGCTGCACCGACGACTACTACGACGCCCGCTCCTCGTTCGCGCTCTCGAGGACGATGAGCCCGTGCTCTCCTGCGTTGACGACGCCTAGCCCGGTCCCGGAGATCTCGAGATCGACCAGTGATGCGTCTTCCGGGGATGACATCGACCAGAGGGCGGAGCGGTTCATAGAGAACTTCTACCGCCAGCTGCGCATGGAGCGGCAGGTCTCTCTTGAGCTGAGCTACCGCAGAGAGAAGAGCTTGGAGAGGTCGCCTGGAACAGTACAGTAAGCTGTGCTTGATTGATTACTGCATTGAAGCTAAAAAGAGGTTCTTTACGATAGAAATAAGATTTCCCTAGCTATACTAGGAAATCTGGAAAATCCTCTTCAATAAAGCTTCTACGATAATTATTTTTATCTTCTATTATTTTCTTAATTTTCATCCTTTCGATTTGTTCTCCATAATTCTCCCACGAAACTTTTGATGCATTACATTACAATTCAGACACAAAGAATACAACAATCTTAATTTTCTGGTTTTAATTCCAGATGAGATTTTGTGGTTCTTATGGTGTTTCATGAGAATTTGGAGAATATTAGTACATAATTACCAAACTCTTCTTGTTCTTCTGCATGAAACAAACTACAATTATCCATGAAACCCAGTCATCAATAAAACTTAGGTGGTTGTCCAGTGGTTTTCAGCCGACCTTATGGACCAAATTGTTTCCTCCCATAGTACCTACTCAAAAAATGGTTTTCAACAGGTGCTTCTTTTCTTGGATAAGGATCAAGAAGACATCTGAGGTTGTGTTCTTTGGCTAAATGTGAGGTAATCACTGTTGTCTTTCTTGGTTACATGAAATAATTTAGATACACAAATAAGATTGTTTGACAAGCCATTTCAGGAATCAAATACTCAAAAAAAATATTTCATAAAACTCAACTTGGAACAGATTTGCATTGAGATAAGAGAATTAAGCAAGGCAAGTTTCTTGTAGTTTTATCTCTTCTGAAAAGCCAGCATTGACACCTTAAAGTGTATGACAATTCATTGGATTCTGAAGCATGAAATTAGTCAACATGGTGGGTGAGGTTTGCAACCTTAAGCTGGCCTGTGAATGAGATTGGCATCACTGACAGTATGTGGGCTACATGGATGCCTGAGCATGATTACTATCCATACACTACCATGGAGAAGACTTCTCCTCTTGTTTTTTTCTTCTCAGTTGATTATTCTTGCTTTTGACACAGCAATAATGACCATTTCCATGAAAAGGACTTCCCTTTTTGTTGTCTTCTCAGTTGATAATCCTTGTTTTTGACACACCAATGCATGGTTTATCATCTGCTGAAAAAAGTCTAGCAATATTACTAGTTCTTTCCATGAGATGAACTTTGGTTGTCTTTTATGAGGCTTATTTCTTTTACCTGTTTCAAATGGTTTGTCTGAGTATCAGAATCACTACTGCGTTGAAGACTAATCCACAGAATCAATGAACAGAGAGCGAGAGAGAGAGAGTGGTTTGGTTGCCACCATATATAAAAAGTTGATCTTTCTTTTCTTATGGACAGATGTAGATAGATACTAAGGTAGCTTTAGAGAGTGAAGGCATTAAAGTCTTTGAGTTGAAAGTGCACATATCCTGTCAACTATGATTGATGTTAATACTTAAAAAGAGAATCCATCTCTATTGGTGGGTTTTAATGTTTTAATTATATTATCTTTAATAAAATTATAAAAAGATGATTATTATCCTTTCACTTGATTTTTTAGAATTGAACAATTTTTTAATGAGCTAACTATTCATTTTGATTTAATTGGCTCATAAATTATTCTTGATTTTCTTAAATTACTTTTTATTTTCTTCATCTCTATTCCCTCTCCTCCTCCTATTTTATCTTTGTCGCCTCCTCTCTCTCTCTCTCTCTTAGCTTCCTCTTTCTCCACCTTCGTCTTCTCTCTCTTGTTAAAAGATGAGTCGTTTGACTCAACCTGTTAACGAGAATATTCATAGCTAAAGCATATGTTTTAGTTTGATGAAAAAAAATTCTATTTTGATTTTTTAATGAGAAAAAAACCTATTACCTCTTTTTCTATTCTTTTATGTTCTTTGTATTTTAGCCGTCAACACTATTTGTAAGGACATGTTGTAGCTTACCCGAGTCCAATCTCACCCGGTTCACGTCTTAGTCGAGTCTAACCACATCTGGGTTTGGTTCGGCACTCGACCCATGAGTCTTCGACCCATCGATATTTTCGTCATCCAATGAAATATAAGATTTTCTAATCAGACGGTCGAAGATCAAAATAGTCTCCTCTCGTGGATCGCCACCCCATCCGACGATTACATAATGCTATTACTCTTCTATAAATATAGTCTAAATGCCTCTAATTCTCCCTCGGTTCGCTTGAGAGGTAGAGGGCGATGGCGTGAAGCACATCTCGGGGTTGATCTATGAGGAGACTCGTGACGTGCTCAAGATCTTCCTCGAGAACGTCATCTGGGATGCTTTCACCTACGTTGAACACGCTAGTCATAAGACCATCACCGCTATGGACGTCGTTTATGCCCTCTAGAATCAGGGTCGCACCCTCTATAGCTTTGGTGGTTAATCCTAACCTTTTCGCCCAATTGTCATAAACTTAGTTAGAATTGCCTAGGCTGTGATGCACCCTTATGGCAAGGATACGAACTTAGCTTGAGTTGCTTAAGTCGCAAAGCGCTTTTGCGCCAACTTCTTGAACTTAATTGGGATTGCTTAAGTCATGATGCACCCTTGCGATATGCGTCCACAAAGAGTTAACCAATTTGCAACCTCACTCAGGTCCCGAAGGATCTATAAAAGATAAAGTTGATTAGTTAAAAAAACGAGCGGTAGACAACTCCCGATGTCTCGCGGAAAGGAAAGTTTTACAAGCAATTCAGCAAGCACCTTGTGTGCATAAGAGAAAAGAGGGGAAAGGAGGAAAACAAGGATTTTAGAATGTAGAACAAATAGTTGCAAGTCCACAAACAATTGCTCACCGGGTGCCAGGCGCGAAAGCATGTTCCCGTCAAGTTAACGTGTGAACTTGTGAAGATTGTTCAATGCTCGACAATATACCGAAACCCCATCCAACCTTGTGCTACCTGGGGGGTTTTAGGGTGCTAAGATGACTGACATTTTCCGTGTAGTTGTGGCTTATAGAAAATAAGTCGTAGCACGTAAAAACAGAGCAATTTTAGGGCAGTTCGACCCGGCACGGTGAGCGATCGCACTGTAGCGCTGCAACCTATTCGAACATGCATTTTTACAAGTAAAAACACATAAAATCAAGTCAAGACAGACAACCATATCCTTGTATAAGCATGCAAAAGTGATGAACGATTGGTTGATCGAAATTATTGTGGATACACTACGACTGTTCATGACGACTCATCGGAGATGTTAATTGCTCATCTTCTTGTTCTTTGTAAATAGAGTTTATGGTTTATGGTTGTTCCAAGTTGGTACTTCTTACCTCTTGATCATACCTATAATCGGCTAAATTCTCATTAGGGCTTTCGATTTGAAATTGCTCTGCATCTTCATCTTGATATAGTTGGCGCGCTTCTCCATCCAATGGTTGCAAAGATCTTTTCTTCCATTTAATATATTTGTGTGGAGTGCATAAGAACATTTAATTATCAGGCAATGCATTTTATTGATAGCCGAACCCAATTTGGAGAGATTTGAAGCCCACGTTACATTTACGAGGACATCTCCTGTAATGCATTCAAAGAGTAGCCCAGGCAACAGCGCCCATTGCAATCCCAATGGTCGCGCTCACAACTGCTCTAGCAGAGTCGGAGCCCACCGGTGCCTCCGCTGATTCCGCAGGCGACGCTGCGTCTGCGTTCTTGCTGTGTGCCGCCGGCGCCGCTGCGCTTCCCGCCGGAGCCTCGATGGGAGACGCAGGGCTGGACTCTGGAGCCGCAGGGCTCGACTTTGGAGCTGCTGCTGGAGCCGAAGGACTTGTCTTCTTCCCTGGTGCCGTTGCCGGCGCCTGAGCGGGCGCGCTCGCGATGCCGGGTGGCATGATGGCGGTGCTGACTTGGAGCACCGAGACGTTGTATGGCCGCGCCGCGACCACCTTCTGGAGGTTGGAGTTGAGCGGGGCGCCGGGGGCGGCCGAGCCGAACATCATCTGCTCGCCAGGCAGCTCGGTGTAGTTCAAGAACCCCATGTTGTTGGTGGCGAGGCCGGAGGCCTGGAAGAGGGTGGTGAGGAGGGCGGTCTTCTTGGGGACCTTGTCGAGCTTGTAGGGGTCGTAGTAGTCGAGGATGACATGGACGGAGATGACGTTCTTGAGGGTATCGGCGGAGAGAGATGAGAGGGCGGAGATGGCTGAGTTGTCGACGGCGAGGACGGTGATGGTCTGGCGGCGGTTGATCTCGTCGGCCACCTTCGTCTGGGTTAGGTACTTGGTGAAGGTGGAGAACTCGTCGAAGGGTTGGAGGATCCCGACGATGTCGAGGGCGGCAACGGCCGAGGAGGAGATCAAGAGAAGGTATGGGAGGAAGACAAGGAAGCCATGGGCTTTAGGGGCCATTATGGCTAGGGTTTGGTTTTGCCCGAATCCCCACTACAGGAGGTGAGGAAGACGGTGATGTGAATGCACGAAGATGAGGGTGGCGGGACGAAGGATATATAGGAGCAGGAAGGTTTGTCTCCCGCCAAATTTAGAGGTGAACAGTTATCCATGGCTTTGAGCCATTCATTCATATGCGGAGTGGTGCTGAGTTGGAAGCTTGTTTGACTTGGTCTTTTCTTGAGTTTGAAATTGTCATGGGTTATTTTCTATTTTCTTAAAAAATATTATCGATAAGTTTAAATCACTGATCAAGGATGCATATTATATATACATATATATATATATATATACATATATATATATACATACATACCTACATACATATAAATATATATATATATATATATATATATATACATATATATATACATATATACATACATATATACATATATATATATACATATACATATATATATATATATATACATATATATATATATACATATATATATATATATATATACATATACATATATATATATATATACATATACATATATATATAATGCTAACAAAAACATATGATTTGGTATTGATGCACATTTTTTAATAAATATAGTAGAATAATAAAAATAAGGAAAATATGAAATTTAGAATAGCAATTTAATTATATAATTCATCATATGGGTTCAGTAATTATTTTTATGTGAAGATGTTGATTAGTTTAATTAATTTTGTTTTCATCTTTGAAGTTAAAAAATATTAATTTTTTTTCAATTTTAATGTGATATGTATATATAGTTTTATTTTTTAATACATGCAATAATTGATTTGATGGTGTGGAGTTAATACATACTCAATTTGTTGGGATGTTTTACTATCCTAATCATGATAAGACGACTTCCCTCCATGTGTTCTCACGTGCATGACACGTGATTGACACGGGGTCAGCCGTCGCTTTCGTTTCTGGTAAAAGTCAACTCTAATTTGCGTTTTATATACAGAGAATAAAGATACGAATTCTGGTTTTGCTTATCTCCATCAACGCCATTGTGGGCGGCACTTCTTCCGTAGTCGATTTAATCCGGAATACAAGGATAAAAATCGGAGCTTTTTGATCCTTTGTGCGACTCACTCTCTTGCCTTCTCTCTCTCGCTGATTTCTCCCCACGTCATATAGAGATCCGGGGTTAGGGTTTTTCACTTCTCTATTGCTTCTTCGAGCGATCTTTAACAAGGTTGGTCGACGCCTCCTTCCATCGTTGTCGTTCTATCGGCTCTTCCATTATTGTATTGAATATTCTCTGAGTTTAATGGTAATCTTTGTTTTTCTTGATTCGATTTGTCCATTGGAGTGCGCCATTTTCGATTTGGAAGCAACGTTTTGGTCTTGAGACGGGCCAATTAGTGAGTTGTTTATGTTGTTTCTCCGTGATTTAGCAGTAAAAATTTGATCTTCAACTGATCCGATGATTTGACAAATCGACTCTTTGCTTTCCATGTTCCCAGAATTGTCGGATTGTTCACCTAAATTATTTGGATTTTTTTCGTAATTCGTCATGAACATGTCTTTTCGCTGAATTGGCTTGTTGGTGCAACTTCTTTTTGTTACCATTTCCATGGTTGGATGACAGCCAGTGCTTGGTGAGTAGTCGGGTAATCCAAATCTGTGGCGGTGGTGAGCAATGTTGAACTGATACCTCACAAGCACAAGCTTAAATGTGTTTGTATTGCAATAATGCAAACGATATGTACTTTTATAACGAAGAGAATTATGACAAAGCAGTGGACTGATAGTAAAGTGGATGAAATATAGGAGAAAATTAATTTGACCATATTGGACATTCTTTTTATGAACGTGATAGATCTAAGCACCAAACTTTGAGTAATACTCGAAATCCTCTGTTTAGTCTAGATTACAGATCCTGTTGTTTGTGATGTAAACTCCATATATAGGGATGCATGCAATTGTGCATCGGAGCACCACCATGAGCATCCATTAGTATTCGATGTTCTTGATACTATGTTAGTTTGGCATTATATTCCTTGGTTTTTCTAGATAATTATGGATTGGTTGATCCATCATTCAGTCATCTACTTGTCGGTGCACTCCACCGGAGTAGTGCAAGATTTTTATTCTTACTTTTACAGTAGACAAGTTGGTTTGGTAATCACTCATAAACAACAAGAAAGATAACTGCTATTTGCAATTCAGTCACAAATAAGCAAGAAAGTCACAACTACTAACTATAATCGAGAAAAACAAAGTGATGTATTTAGATGTTATTGAGTTCTACAATCTTGTTGTATTTATATGGCACAAAGATATACCAGATTTTGCAAAAATACAATAGTATCAGCATCAGATACCCTTTTGCATGGCAACTTACCCAACTAAAGTATTTTTGGAAGTTTGACCAGATCTGTTTGAAATCGTTTTAGGTGTTAGAGGAAATCACACGGGTCGAATTATCAAGACTGAATGTATGAGGAGTGCAAAACAAGGAGAAAATTACCTTCACTTCTATGAGAAATAGCTTGATGAAAGCTAATGATGATGCTCTTGAGGTGTCTTATAATTGTCGATGAAGTATGTTAATATATGGTTCTATTTTTATCATTCTGGTGCATTGCCATCCTTATCATGTCATAGATTCTTGTACTGTTCACCTTTGCAACAATTATATTGTTATTTTTTCCTTATTCCTCTTTCAACAAAGGTTCTACAGGAGCCAACTTCTTAAAGAAGCTAATTTCTTGGGATTTTCTAATTTGTGCTGTTTGATGATTAGCAAATCTTTTAAGTGAATTTTGATCCAATTTAATAAATAGTGATGATGTTTACGTAGCACAGATCTGAGATGGCCTTATGTACATCTGACAAAAAAGCATTGAAGCGGAGCACCTGTGGATTGGACTTGGTGAACATCAAACTGGATTTTGATTGGGAAGATGTTAAATGCTCGATCTGTTTGGAATTTCCTCACAATGGGGTACTACTTTGGTGCTCTTCGCATGACAAGGGATGTCGGCCTTTCATGTGTGATACTGGTCAAAACCACTCAAATTGTTTGGAGCGGTTCAAAAGTGCATATGGAGTGCCTGCTGTTTTAGAAGTCCCATCTGGTCCAAATGGTGTATCTGTGACGTTCATTCAAGGCACCTCTTCAAGCTCCAGCGGCCTTCCAACCTGTCCATTGTGCAGGGGAGATGTAACTGGTTGGCTTATTATTGATGATGCCCGTTTTTACTTGAACATGAAGAAACGATGTTGTGAAGAGAAACATTGTACATATGTTGGCAACTTTTATAAGCTCCAGAAACATGCTCAACGGAAACACCCCCATTCACGTCCTTCTGAAATTGATCCTGCACAAAAACTAAAGTGGGAAAAGTTCCAGCAGTCATCAGAGATGATAGATGTCTTGAGCATCATAAATTCAGAAGTACCCCATGCCGTGGTATTGGGGGACTATGTCATTGAGTATGAGGACTCAGAAATTGGTGATGAGTATGAAGATTTTCGTAGGAGGAGGGGAAAATGGTGGACCTCTCTTTTATGTTGTAAACTGTTTCTGAGCTTTAGGGGTTTGAGGAATCGGCGGAGATCCAGAAGACGTGTACGAAGCAATCATTGGTCAAACTATGATGGTTTCTATGTAGGTGAAGATTCTTCAAGGTCTGTACATATAAGAGATTACAGATTTCCTGCAACTGATGTTCAATTTGAAAGAACCGCTGTTGGTGGTGCCACAAGATCTGTAGACACAAGAGATTACAGATTTGCTGAAACCAATGATGAACTTGCAAGAACTGCCATTGGTGCTGCCACAGGGTCTGTAGATACAAGAGATTACAGATTTACTGAAACCAATGATGAACTTGCAAGAGCTGCTGCCATAAGACCTGTAGAGTTAAGAGATTACAGATTCGCTGAAACCAACGATGAACTTGTAAGAACTGCTGCCACATCACTGGTGATCCCCAATCAATACAGGTGGGTTTAAATTGTTTCTTGTTTCTTATAACATACTGGCCCTTGGATTATGTTTACACCATGGTGTCATTTGGTTGGAGAACAAGTGAGGGAAGGAACAATCCATGACATCCTGCCAAACAATCATAATTGATAGGATGTGAAGGGGTTATATTTATCTGATCAAATAATGTATCCATTAGATTAGTTAATCCTAACAATATGATAGAATTAGATATTTACTTGAAGGGGGAAATTTTGACCATTATTCTTTATTTCTTATTCTTAAGCCAAACAAGAATGACATAGTGATTACTCCACTCATGGAGTGAGTTCATTTATTATCTTGGTATCTGTTCTTAAAGTAAAATACTACTCTGTATGAACAAGACTTGGAAATCTCTTTGACACATCCTTATGAGAAGGTAGATTTTTTACCATTGCATTTCAAGCAGTTAAGGGAATATATAAACAATAACACTTTTTTTTTTACCTTTCTATCATAAGACCATGTACTTTGAATTATGAGATATCATAGTCAAACTGTGTACTTTGAATTATAAACAATAACACTTTTTTTTTACCTTTCTATCAGAAGACCATGTACTTTGAATTATGAGATATCGTAGTCAGACTGCTCGCCATAAGATTGGTAAGACGATATCTTAGATAGCTGGTACTTGACTTGTCTGATTCATCTTCCCCTTGGTTGCTTCTGATATGCTATCCTTTTTCATGTGGACAGGTATGGAATGTACGATTACCATTTCTATTATTGATGGCCACACGAATGTGCAGCAGTCGGTTGGTCCTCTTGGGACATGCTTTTCATTTTGTTAGGTTTGAATTCTTTCTCGTTGTTATAGGTTTTTCCTGTTGACAGTACTCTGTGAATATATAATCATCAACCAAATCTTCAGGAAACATCAATGTGGGCTTTTCTTGTTTCTATAGCTTATCTTATGAGTCGTTTACTACTACAGGTTTTCTTGTTATAATGCATGATGAGCAGATTTAAATTAGTCAACCCCAAGTGGATCCTTACTGTGCGTCACAAAAGAAGATGAGATCTTCTGATCTCAGCCTTCCATTGGTAGTAAAACTTTGTAGAACTCATCTTAGCGATGATATAGGGATTGCAATTTAAAGCTTCTTTTATGTTCTTAGTCCCACCAATCATTGAGTTTCCAGTTTGGCCACCATGAGAGTTATGATCTTGCAACTTTGACTGAGATCAAGTAGTAGGCACAGATTGGTATGACACTGGAACATAGTTTCTCTTTTGAACAAAGCTGGCCATCAGCATCATCCTTCATAAAATAGACAACTTCTAAATATTCATTACAAAGTTTATCTGATCAGTTGCATTGCAAAAGAGAGGAGTACATGAAGTTTTTCCAAAAACTTGCAAGCCTGTGAGCAATCTGATTAGACTCCTGTAGATAAATAACAAAACTATACAACAGATAATCCATCTTCTGCTTCTCTAACTTGCTGAGTTTTCTTGATGAGTTTGGAGAGCAGTGTTGTGCACAGTATAGTCCAAAAAGGAGATGAATCCAAAAGCCTTTGAGCTGTCTTGAATGTGGTGTTTCTTGTTACTGTGCAATTTGGTAGAATATTCATGGCCTCTTTCTATCAACTTTCAACCACCATTCCTCTGCAACCCAACATGATTTCTAATCTTACCTCAACTAATCATTTAGGTTTCTACCTTGTCTGTGTTGAAGCTGGACAAAGAACCAGAACTGCTGCACTTGCCTTTCCATAGTAGTGATGGTAGAAGACAGTCAGGTGATGCCATTCTGTTCATGTGCTTGCTTCCCAAATATGTAGTTTGGTTTGGAAGGCCTTTACCTACTAGATTAAGTACATAAACATCACACTATCTAAATGCTACTGTATCGTCATGGTTAAGAACTGCCTGTTGAAGGTGTTGAGGGAGTATCACAGTCGCCGTCGTCCTCGTCGTCAAGATCATCAAAGCCCCAAAACTCTTCTTCCACCTCTTCCTCCTCAAGCATCTTCCATCGATCTTGTGAAATCTCACCACCCTCCAATAGCTCCAGTATCTACATTTAGAACAAAACCATGCTATCAGATGTGTTGCTTGTCATATACACTCAAAACAAATAATTCTAACAGCAATCAGTAACCTCAGTCATGGAAGGCCGCAATGATGCTGTTGCTCTGATGCAGAGAGAGGCTGCAAAGCTGAGCCTTTTCAGCTGCTCCATGTCATAATCATCACCTAATCTTGGATCAACCAGCATCTGTAAGCTGCCATCATCTAGAAAAGGTCTAGCCTGCAGTGACACAAGTCAGGCAAAAGATCGAACACCTGATATGATCCATAAGAACATTGGCTGACATTTACCCAGCTGAGCAAGCTCCTGTGAGATCCATCCACCGGTTTCCGACCTGATATGATCTCTAACAGGAAGACACCAAACGCAAACACATCGGTCTTCTCGTCCACGATGCCGTGCATGAAATATTCCGGCGCCAGGCATCTGTGGATATCATGAGCTCCTCCATTACGTGCATCGGAGTGAGTAGCTTGAATCCAAGAGTTGAGAAGTATGTACCCAAATGTGCCTTCGATCGGCGAGATGGCGCGGTGAGTCCACTCTGACGGAAGCCATTTCGCAAGGCCGAAGTCTGAGATCTGAGACGTGAAGATGTTGGCTTGGCATCAGATGTGCTCTTAGAAGCGGCAGGCGGCAGCGGGCCGTACCTGAGGTTGGAAATTTGCAGTAAGGAGGACGTTGGAGGCCTTGATGTCTCTGTGGATGATCCTTCGCGGGCACTCCTTGTGCAGGTAATGAAGCCCATGGGCGGTGCCCACCGCGATGCCGTGCCGCAGCTTCCAAGCCATTGGTGGTGAACTCGCATCTGCAAGCAACACAGGCAAAGGCCGCAGCTGAATCCACCTTCCTCATACCTTCGCAGAGTTCTCGTTGGCTTTACCGTGGAGATTGGAGGAGACGGAGCCGCGCGAAGAGAACTCGAAGACCAAATGGAGGCCGCGGTCGATGCAGCAACCCAGGAGAGCGGAGACGTTGGGATGCCGCACATGGCCGACGGTACCGAGCTCCGTCAAGAAGTCCTTCTCCCTCTGCTCGTCCGTGGAGGCTCCCACCATCGTCTTCACGGCTATCGCCTGCCCGTCTGCCATCACTCCCCTGTACACCACCGCGTACCCTCCCCTGCCCACCAAGTTATCTACCCAACCCAGGATCGACCACAACGAGCAAAAGATGAGATTTTGACGAGCAAATCTCGTTGCAGCGCGGCTTAAATACTAAAGAATCGACAGACCTTTGTGGAAACCGTCGGTCGCTGCGTGGATTTCTTCATAGGAGAAGCATCTCCAGGTTGATTTCACAGGGGCGGCAATCTCTTCTGTGCTCTCTTCTTCTTTGCTCCTCCTTCCGATGGCGACAGACATCAGGCGCTTGAGGCTTCTGCTCTTGCTGTACAACTGCCTCATTCTTCTGCTCTGCAATCCAGCAAGCCGACGAAGAGAAGCCTCAAAGCAAAGGGGAAGTGGAGGAAGATGCAGAAGCATTAATTGGAGGAGTAAAGTAAGAAAAGCTGTGTGCAAAACAGAGGAGATGATGCTTTGCATTCCAAGGGATACAAGGAAGCATTTTTTTTTGGGTACGATGGTTAGATACAACAAGCAAGAGAAGAAGGGGAATTTTGTAGATGGAAGTAGGTCACTTTCTCTGCCACTGTCTTCCCTGTGACATATGTGCTTTGGTTGTGTGGAAGGTGGTCCTTGGAACTCAAATGCTTGTTGTTACTTGGTGCTGATAGTTCTTTCTGCATTTGAGCTTTAGATGGCACTCAAAATGGAAGAACAATTGAGCAATAGGTGGAACAATCAGCAGCAGTAGGTCACTGTCTCTGCCATTTGTCTTCCTTGTAGCATATATGGGCTTTGGTTCTCACATAGATAATAGCTCTTGAGCAGTTGAGCCATGGCTGGAATCTCAAGTAAGAATAATTGAGATATAGATAGAACAAAGCAGCAACAGCAACTGAGACTGGACTTTTTATCTTCCCCAAAAAAAAGAGCAATCATCAATGGGGATTAGGTCAATTCCTTTGCCACTGTCTTGTGACATATGTGTTTTAGTTGTGCAGAAGGTGGTCTTTGGAACTCAAGAATTTGGTGTTACTTGTTGTCCTTTTGGAATTTAGATCTATAATATATATATATAAGGGTGTGTATATATATATATATATATATATGTATATATATATATATACATATGTATATATATATATATATAATTACACATATATATAAGGGTGTATATATATATATATATATGTAAAACTGCACTTACTCTTTCTCCATCGCAATGGCGGCGTCAACCGCCGAAGGGCCCGAGTGTTACTCTTTCTCCCGCTGCCTTCTTCTCCGGTATCGCTCTCTCTTCCCCTCCTTTCTCTCCGCTCACCTCCTTTTCTTATTCTCTCTCTCTGCATCGCTCCAATTGAGCAGGTTATCTGAGTCGATTCGAGAAACCCTGTCGCGAACCCCATATGCCCCTCCGGAAGGTGCCTCCGTCTCCATCAAATCCCTCGTCGAATCCCTTCTCCCGAGCGGAGACCGGGAAGCACAGGAGGGGTTCCGGAAGGAGGTTAGAGATTTCTTCCTCTGCTGCGCAGCCCTGGCCGCGGCTGAGGGGGACGAATCCCCCACTCTCTTCTGGGTCACGAAAGATCTCATCTTTGCGTCGAAATCGGCTTTACGAGAGCTATCTAGAGCTGCTTCCTTCGAGTCGGAGCAGCAGATGGTCATTGGGCTGTTGCCAGACGTGTTGCCGGCTCTGAAAGGGGTGATAAAGGAGAGCTGTGTGGATACAGAGGAGGAGGAGGTCATCGCGGCCTCGGCGAAGGCGCCGGTGGGGTATGCTATCGTGGCGGCTCATCAGTTTAGGTGGCTAGTTTCCCAGGTTTGTCTCCTCGTAGTAGGTTTTCTCTACCTCGTTGTTGCATTGAAGAATGGGGTGCCATTTGTCATGATGACTAGTTTGATGGTTGTCTAGGTTGCTTATCCTGATTTGGGTAAGTTGTTATGGTTGGTCATCCCGTGCGCACTAACGTCTTTGGATCACTGGTCAGCGGAAGTGAAGGTGCGATATCTTCTTCTTCCCATCCTTTAGCTACTTTTACAAACCTTTTTCTTGCATAACTTAAATTTGAGAAGCGTCATAGTTTATGCCCTTCTTCATTTTCTGTTATTGATGTTCTACCTAAAATCAGGAGTTTCCTGGTGTTGTTTCTCATGGTTTTGTGTCACATGATGGGGACTAATGTTCTGTACTATAAATTTGTTTTGGTTACTCCAAAGCATCTCCCCGATACAATACATCCTTCATCCATTTTAGCGTTATGGCTGTAGGTTTATCGTCATCACTCGTGTTGTCTAATTAATGTTTCAGCACATCATATCCATCTCACTACCACCTGTAATGTATTATTGACAGTTGATGGTTCAGTTTGGCTTTTTTCCTCTTTTTTTTATTTTTTCTGAAACATGATCCTGTTTTATTTTTTGAAACATGATCACTGGAAAGGAATGTGATGAAGTTAGTCGTGCTTGCTTGAACCTCTCAAATTGTAGTTGACTTGAAAATCTGTTCATAAAGACCCTATGTTATTTGTGTGCTGTTACAAGTACTCTAGTTATGTTATTTTGTATTTACAGATACCATCCATTGTTTTTCTAGGATTGTAAATCTACTTTAGAAACTCTATATGATTGTAATGTTTTTTTATTGAGAGATTATTCTTTGGCTTTAAAAGGAAGGGAATAACAATCTTTTTATTTAATTCCAGGAGCAGGGTATTGTTAGCTTTATACACATAGTGAAAAATGTGAATTCAGCTGAGTTAGGTTGGTACGAGGAGGCAGTCCTTGATGTATGCTGCCGAAACATTCTTGCAGCAGATGAGCTGTGGGATCGTATTGTTGAGGTGTCTGTGCTTTTATTGACCTCTACGCAGCAAACAAATCCTCGTAGCCCTTGGTATGTATTCTTATTATACTTATGCTTACTTTTTGTTACCTATCAATGTGGAATAAAACTTGTAGCACAATTATAGCTTTCACGAAATTACTTCTATATTTCAGACTTAGCAAATTTTATTAACAATATATGTGAAAAGGAAATATTAGAGGGCCCAAAAAGGCAAAATATGTCAATGTATGTGTCTATATAGCATGTCTTTGAATACAAAGAAGAAATTAATTGTAATAATAACATTCTGTTCATCATCTTCTGCGTACATGATGCTAGAAATGAGGATTTATGATGTCAAATTTGCTATTTCAAGTCATGTTTCCCAGTCGTTGGACTTATAGATTAGTTAGTTGCATCTGTATAACCTTTTTATGGTCAATCTTGACGGTCACGTCCTACTCTATCCTCTTACTAATCTGGATATGCATATGCTAGAGTAATCCCCTCAGGTAAACTGTATGAACTTTGTTTTCTGTGTGCTTATTTGATCCCTGCAACAGCAGATTGAGTGTGTGTGTGGGAAATTGGTCATTCTTATAAAATGCACCAAAAGTTAGAAAACTTGACTGAATGACTCTTCACTCAAGGCAGAGTATGCTAGGTGTCTAGGTGTCTGGCTCTTGGTATGTCTGATGTAAAGGGAAGCAATCCAAACATGATAGGCAAGTTTGTTCTTTACAGAGGCAGATTATAGGGTCTAGGTTTATGAGTTTTGGAAGTTCTGGAGAATGTTGATTCTGCCATCTAGCTTTATTGCCCAAAAGCTTCTTAATTCTTGAGATTTGACAGTAATTCTGTTGAAGGTTGGCAGCAAGAGTTACAACCAAACTTTATTCATGAACACATAATATGAGATGTTTCATGACCCATCATCTCAGCTCGAAAAGTTTAATGTCTAAGCCGCTTTGGATTTTTATGCTGATTGCTAGAAGCAAACTTCCACACAAAGCTGTACATACCAAAATCAAATTTTGTTTAGCAAATTTGTAATTTACAACAAAGGTTTTTTATATTGATTATCGAAATGACAAGTTGAAATTTTGCTAATGCACTTATCAATTTGAACTTCCATATGTTCTGGTAACGAACAAGGTTTATGTCTTTTCCTTTTCCAAGTTAACAAGATTTTATTGCATGATTATATTCTGCATCATCTTATATATTTGTTTGTAGATACCTAAGCTAAACCGAATATGCATATTTCTTTTGGCATTAGTATGTGCCTTCTCGATCTATCAGCATAAATGAGAAGAGGCTCAAAGCTTTACATTGGCAAAAATAAACTCTTGAGGCCATTAATAGTATAGGAACAATTCCTTCATGCCATCTTAAAATCATTGCTACATAGAACACCATCTTATGATGTTGTAAGTCAAGAAAGTTCTATATTTCAACACTGGATTTGGAAAATTGTAACATGAAAATAACAAAGATTTCATATTTTTTTAATATTCATAGCTGATAATGAAGTTTAATGTAACTGTGATTTTGGCCTTTTTATCTGGATGAAGAACATTTATTGTGAAATAAAAAGCAAAAAGAGGGCAACATCTTTGTAAAGAAAAAAAGTGCATTTCAGTACTACTGGTACTTAATCACATTTGTATCTAGTCTTTAACTTTCACAAATATTGACTATTACATTTCATGTGAATATCAAGTTTTTTTCCTAGCCATTCTAGTGAGCAAACACCCACTGATATACCAACTATTTTTGGTTAGGTTTGAAAGAATGCTAAATGAGATGCTAGGCCACTTGGAACGCCAGCCTTTCAAAAAGGAGCGTCGTATTGCATGGCTTGCTCAAATTGAGCCAGTTTTTGATGTTATGGGTCTGTTTATATTGGCACACTTCCGTCGCATTTTTAATCTTTTCTTTCAGTGGATGCATGCTGATGATGAAGAGACCATTCTCCTGGTAAGGAGTAAAGGCAACGCTGTCATTGTTTTTATTACAATTCTGGAACTGTTGTGACAGTTACGTAGCTTTTTTTCCCCCCCCAATGTATTGTCATGGAATTTTCAAGTTGATCTGTTTTCTGCATATTAACTACCTTTTGATCCTTTGACTAATGTAAGCTAGAAAAAAATTAACTATCAAGAAGGATTTGACATAATTCTTATTGTGCCGCTTACGGTTCTATTTACTTTACATTTACATTTCAACCAGGCTAGTATGTAATACTAGGATGATTGGATGGTTTGAAGTGAAAATAGTCCAGATTTCACCTCAAATATCTCTTCAGTAAATTTGCTAGCAATGTAATAATCAAAATAATTTGATGGTGTGCAACTCATATATGATCCTGAAGTGACATTTGGAGGATCAACATGCACATTCTGGTTTTTACTGAACTCAATCTTCATAATCCAGCCACTTTTACTTAGGAAACTAAATCTCAACAGCTTGCAGATCTGGATTGGATTATGCTTCTTGACATTTCTTTGAACATAATATATGAATCTACCATTGGGATAATCATGGAAGATTAATCCATTTGAGTACAAATACTTCTTCAGTTTGAACTATGTCCATATCTTAACAGGTTCTAGAGCGGCTGAAGACTATCATAAAGCTAACATGGATACGGAAGTCACCCTACTTCGAAAGGTAAAGGTGACTGCTCATGTCACTCACTCCTATTTTATTCTTGTATCTGCTTGAACCCTCATATTTGCTGTTAATCATCAATGTATCTTCAGTTTTATCTTGAGCATTGATGAATTTAACATTTTCTTTTATGTCCACTTCTAGGAGTAAAATCTTCAAATTTATTGTCAATTTTCATTTGACTGAATTTCCTGAATGTTTTTAGGTAACATAGTTTGTTGTTTAAAGTCATGATAATTCAAGTTTCGTTTTCGTACAAAAAAACATGATCCCTTCTCAAACCCTGTTTCTAGTGTTGGTAGATTTTGCAGATTAAATTACTTGACTTATTCCTCTTTTTTCTCATAGAATCATTCAAATTAAGTGCTGACTCCTATTATATTCTGTCCTTAGGTTGGTAGATGAACTAACTCTTCTGTACAAGGAAACAGCAGTCCGAAAAAATCGAGAACCTCTTCGCATCCAAATTCTACAGTTGTTGGTGTTGCTTCAGCAGTGAGGAACTACTGCATCATTTATATCTAACTCCATATTTTCTATGGTCCCATAATCTCATTTTACTTCCTGATCCTCTTAGTTTCCCTTTTCCCATCTAATTTTTCTTCTCCTAATTAGATGCAAAGGTTCACAGTTCGAAAAAGCTTGGGAAAAGCACATGAATGATCCAGACTTGACAATGATGATATCCTCCTTTAATAATCTGCTGAACGAGACTCTGCAACAAGTTCCTTGAGCAATGGAGGTCACTCACAAGATCTACACTGACCTTTTTTGAACAGGAGAACACAGTCCTAAGAAGCAGTAAATAGAGTAGAAATCAATGGAAATCCCAATGGTTAGATGACCGACGCCACTGATTTATATTTTTGTTTTCTGGTACATGTCAATGGTCAGTATATTAAACCGGTACTAATCATGCCTTTGTAAACCTAGTTTGTAATCAAGATAATCGGTGGGTTACAAGACTCTAATTTGTTTCTCCATTTGAAGTTAAAATTTAGTGGATATAGATTTTGTACTGGTATCCTCATTATAGTTCTTCCCTTGTTCTTGTAATTACAATTCCAAATGGTTAGCAATAATGCTGACAATTTTTGTAGATCTTTTGATTTTTTCATTTGACAAAGTCAGTATATTTCTTGTAAAGCCACATTTACAGGGTTTGCTTGCTTCATATTTATCAAACCTTTGATTTCTTTCTTAGATTTGAGCATCAAATTTCAAGAGAAAAAGTAATGATCCTAATAACCTTGTAAAATCATTTTTCTTCCTATTTCTTCGGATGAAGTTTGATTATATTATATAATAACAATGGCAATAACAAATCAAAGATAAGGATGATGTCTGATTACATTATTCGACAACAAAAATAATTATAAGTTGTCATAATGCCCGATTCTTCCTTTATATTTGTACCCCACAGGATATCCTTCACAGCAGCGGTTCTTCATTAGACCCTTCGACTTGCTGGTTCTCATCTCCGTCCTCCATCTTTTGATCCGTAGACTTCGCCCACAAAAGAAGATACAGGCCCGCTGCGACCAGCACTGCCGCAAGAATACTGGAGACAGCGGAGGCATTGAGCACGGTGAAGTGAGATCAAACGGGGAGGAGGGATTCGACCGAACCTTCCAAGGTGGGTGGCGCCTCCCAAGACGAGCGCGTGGAGGAGGAACGAGAAGACCACCAGCAGCGGGGAGAATGCCGTCGCGAAGACGGGGCCTTTCCGGTGTATGCACCAGATTCTTCCAAGGTATGACAGCCCCGTAACAAGGATTCCCTGCAAACATGATCCCTTGGCGTATACAAGAAGAAGAAGAAGAAGAAGACCAAATACGCAGGGAGTGTTCTCACCCCATATAGGATGGCGACGAGCTGCAAGCTTCCTTTCCGATGGATCTTCCATGCCGAAGCGTCCCTCTCCATGAAGGCTGCTACTGTAAAGGTCTGAATGGTACCACATACGGCAATCATGGCCGACAAGCTTAGATCCGCAGGATACCTGAAAGCGATGCTTTCCTGCACGTCAATTGCAGAGTTGAAGTCAACGGAGTGGAACAAAGCAAAGCAACAGTGAGTCGTACATTTTTCCTCTGATAACATGAATTAAATATGCAGCAATCGTCATAGGTGTATTTATCGACACAGAATGCGATTGATTTCTTACCACGGAAAGATCGGCAATGGCACTTGCCGCAACACCAAGTCCGACCATCGTCGTCCCCAGCAGCCAGTCCGCGTGGGATGACGACCCGATCGATGCCGACGACTCTGTAGAGTCACGGTCCGATATGACCATCGCAAACGCACCGGCGGCGGAGACGACCACCCCCCAGAGCTTCGCCTGTCCACCGACGCTCCAGAACCGGAACCGCTCTCGCCGGCATAGCACGGCCAGCACGAACACCAGCGATGGGATCGTGTTGAGCGCCACGCTCTGGAATGTCGTCGTGATGTAACGGAGGCTCGACAAGAGCATCAGCCCCCCTACTGGGATTCTACCAACAACAAAACCATCATACAAACGACATAGAATTCACACAGGAAGCGGGAAATGGATTGGCTCAACTGCAGGAAGCCGACGAAGAACGCCGAGCAGAGGATACGGAAGGTGAGTTTGGGTCTTCTGCCGCTGCAAGAAAAGATGAAGGAGATTGGTTACAGGAGGTAGAAGACCACATATCTGCGTGTGTTGGGACACCTTTCGAAGAGGAGGGCGAGGACGGAGAGGAGGAGGGAGCCAAGGAGCTGGTAATAGGCGAAGAAGGTGGTGGCGCTGACTCCGGTGGAAGGGCGGAGGACGGACCGTAGGATGGCCAAGAAACCAGACAAACAGAGGTTAGTCAACGGCATCACGAGGTAGGGAAGCGCCGCCGCACTGGCCAGAGATGCACCCGGCCGGCCGCCGATCTCCGTTGCCATTCGAGCAATCCTCTCCTCCCTCTGGTGGTGGATGTGATGAGAAAAACGAGTGAATATTACTGACGCCTTAAATAATACAGTAAATAAAACGAAAAATTGGAAGAAAGTTGCATCATATCAATTGGTCTTCGAGAAATTGTTAGGTGAATTGGAACATGAAATATATTATTAATGTGATAATATACTAATCAATTCGAATATATTCATTTTGATTCGAAAGTACATATAGCGATTATTTTACGGCAAACATGCATGACTCGTTGATGGATAGGCCGCAAACATGAAGTCTACCACATGCAGGTCTGGTCCACTCCAACGTGAGTTGTCGGTGTCCTTTCAATGAGTGTTGCCTCCTTTAAAGTTGATGGAAAATAGAAAATTTTTGTTTACCTATTTTTGGCTTCTCTAAGTTTGATATTTTTTTAGATAACACCATAAGTTTAAAAATTCTTATAAACCATCTATGGTCGCATAAAAAGATTATTTTATACTCTTAGTAAATTTAAAAAATTATTTTTTTTAAACCCACTATCGTGATCGCCTCCGTCCGACAGCATCACACACATCTATTACGGCAACGCTCGAAACCTATCGTCGTTGCCTATAGCCCTCATACGAGGGAGGGCTACCATCGCCCGTAACCATGGCTACCTCTCTCTACTCATAACCCTTGCATGATGATCAGTTGTTGTCACATGCAACCCTGGCCTCTCCCCTCCATCCCACGGTTGGGCGTCACCCATAATGCTCGAGTAAGGGTTTGTTACTGTTGTTGCACATTTGTTATTAGCTGTAGAGGGGCTACGTAGCCTCCTCTCACTCCTTTCTCGTTAGCATGTCTCCTTGTGCCCTCTCTCATCAATAATTCTAGGCGAAAAGAGGTGGATCGCCCTCACCCATAGCCTCCGTTACTAGCCACGGAGCCTATACCTCTATCATAACTCCAATGAGGGTCACTGTACTTTCGTCATAAGATAGGTCTATCGGAGGGGGACACTCAATGGGGCAGAAGGAAGATGGTGGCTAATAGAGTAGAATAGTTATTTTTTAAAAAAAATATACTTTGCGAGAATTTTTCAAATATGAGGCAGAAATTCTCAAACTTTAATTTTTTTTCTAAAAATCCATATATATATATATATATATATATATATATATATATATACATACATATATATGTATATATATACATATACATATATATATATATATATGTATATATATATATATATATATATGTATATATATATATATGTATATATATATATATGTATATATATATATATATATATGTATATATATATATATATGTATATATATATATATACATATACATATATATATGAGAGAGAGATTAATATTGGCTGTGTATGGCCTTCGAATGTATGAGAGAGAGACGCTGCTATGTAAAGCATTTGAACTCTTTGATGGAAACAGATATAATATTATTATTCATCATATTAACAGACGTAATATTATCTGCATAAGTGATTGAGCATTACTACGTATATTAACCATATCTTTCGGGAGTTTCATGGATATCTTATTTTGATTGAAGAGCCATCTGATCCTTCCGATATCAAATTTAAAGAAGAGAAACATCAAACTAAAACCCATTTGATGTGTTTCTTCTTTTCTATGTCCTGTGCCATCTCCTATGAAACAACAGAATCTAACATGCATACGAGGAACAAGATGAAATAGATGGAGCAAACTGTTTCATATTAGATGGTTCTCTCTTCCGGTATCAAACATCAAGAAGAAGAGCTACAATATATACGGCCTATGACCAGAAGACATGGATTGATCCTTTTGTACATCAAATAAAAGAAGTTTCTTATCCACATCCTGTTTCCTATCATTGATCAAAGAGGAAACAAACAAACAACAAAATCTAGCTTTCTTGCACCCAATCGTACGCATGTGTTGGCTTGGAAGCTTCTAAGTCCACATTAATTTGATGAAATCCAAAGTGTTATTTGTCTCTTGCTTGTGCTGTTCTTGATTGGCTTCCTTGGTGATATCAATTAGATATCAATTGAAATCCACATCCTAGTCACATCTCTGTGGGCACCCAAGGCATCATCTCGATCAGCTTCTGATGGTAATAAAACTGGAGTTGTTTGAGAACACCAGATTTCAGTCACAATTCTGCATGACCAAAATGTTGGAATTCCTGCAAATCTTGCCATCACTCTCTACAATGCATGAAAAGTGCCACACTCTCCAAATGATGTTAAGCACAGCAAATTGTTCATTTGGCCTTGACAAACAAGTCCAGTGCTTAATTTTCCATTCATGAGCAAGCTAGAAGACAACACTACCTTCGGGTGATCTCTTAGCTATTACGTTTGTTCTAAAACTTCAATAAATTCGCACATATTAAATAGACTTACAATTTCAGTTCGAATGGAAGAATTGCCAAGAAATTAATAACATGAAAATAATTTGAAAAACTATTGGCAAGTTGGAAGACCGTGGAGGCATCTTGTCGAGGAGAATGCAGCATTTAAATTAGTTAGCTGCGATCTCCAGTCTCGAACTCCTTGATGATCCAACAATCTTCTGCTTCATAAATCAGATTCCATGGTTCTGAATCCTCGGCTTGCTTTAAACCTGGGACTGAATGGTGAGAATGGCAATCGAAGGCTTCTACTTGGCCGAACAATGACAACTCTGTGAGCCATTTAAATGATCGTGAAGTTGGAGAGCAGATGCATCAAACTATTGAGAGCTTCAGGATAAAATTTTCTGGCAAATAAATAGCATGGCCTCTTCATCCCATTCCACAAACATGGTCTCCGTTGAACAACTTTCTGCAAAATGATACAAACAAAAGAATAATCATTAAATTGTCTTATAATCAGTGAGTTCAAAGAGCAAGTCAATCATAGATTGCAAATATCATATTAAAAATTTTCTAATATCACGTTAGCGTACATCAAATATGAATCTGAAAATCAAGAGCAAATCAGCCAAACCTCTACAAGAGAACTAAGTAAAGATCCTGAGGAATAAGTTCCCACCCCTAGAATTCAATCTTTTTCTCATATGAAAACTTTGTTGATCAAACAACTATGCTCTACTTGCCAGTTTGAATGTAGTTTGATTGCCTTCCCCATAATTCGAAATGTTTTATTTTATTTAGCTCAAGGCAGAAAATCACTAGGGATTATAAAATAAAAATAAGACCTTCATGATTTGTCTCTAAGTGCAGCATACATTTACCTGCCCTAACTCAGGATGTAAATGTATATTTTTTCGTACCCCCAGTGCATCTGATCTAAATTAATGCTCCTTATCACATATATTTTTTCGTCTTTCCTATGTTTTAATCTCTACCTTTCCAAGTTACACCAGATATTGATCCCAATATCCCCACAACTGCTACAGTAACTTGGATGTTGTCCATTAAACATCCAATATTCTCTATTTATAACCAACTGATACAAGCAACTGACTAAATTTAAATACTAAAATATAGAAAATATGAACATAAACATAAACGCCTTATATTTTAAGTGTGCAAGGAAGAACATCATAATATATTTCCATAGACTGGAAGTAAAGAACAACACTGGAAGCTGATTCACTAAGCTTACCTTTGAATCGCTTGTTACATGAATGCTCTCATCAATAGACTGCAGATAATAACATCATAAGAATTGATGACTGAATGATTATACGTGAAATATTAAATCTAATGTAAAAACCTTATAAAATGACAATTAGATTGTTTTCTTAGCAATTTACAAGAAAGATGAACATACGATAATATTCTTCAAAAGATCAAAGGTTACATCCCGAGCCCTATAAGCCTTTGGATGCCATTTTCCTTCAGACCAATCTACATGGGTAACTGACCAATTTGCAATTCCACCAGGATCAACCATCTGAAAATTAATAAAAAAAGTGAGGTCGTTGGGTAAAAAATTCAATCACAGATGATTACATATAGAGTCATGGACAGAAGTGACTGATATGCTGACATGGAAAAGAGTTGGCAGATAATGTTCATCAGAATAGCAATTGCGTCCTTCCATTCGTGGCTGTGACAGTCAAAACACAAGTTAGAACCGAAGCATTTTATATAGTTACAAGTTTAGTCAAGGTTTGTGGTAAAATATACTAGTATAGTGATCCTATAGGCAGCATCTAAAACTTCCATAAATCCATTCTTGACTATCCAAAGGCATGTCTACATGATGTATAAATTACAAACTATGATGCTTGAAGAAGCAGAAGTTATATGTGAGGGTAGTGGCTTCCAGCAAATCTGAAATGCTAGATTATGAACTTAAAAGACCACATGATTTACTGGTAAGTGGCCCCCAAATTCTTTCATTAATAATGCATTAATGGTTCAAATTCCAAGAATTAGATAATCCTCTATGCTGAATAGATTCATCTCCTTTAGAACATTTCTCTGCAGTTTAGGCCTGGAAAATCATTCTACTACTTTTACAATTAACTATAGGAGAATTGGTTATGGTTTTAATTAGAAGGTGGTGTAGAGCAAAGAGATATGTTTCTATAAAATAATGACTTTAAAAGTTGATTAGCTTAATGCTGTGTAAGTCATAGAGACATCATAAGTAGGTTAAAAACCTTATAGAATAATCAATAATGAGACAACCTTGAACTGATTTATTAGGTTCTACAAGAGGTATATATCTTTGGATAGATCTATATTCTATAAGCCATGTTAAACAGATTAATTTTCTTTTCAGGCAGATTATTTTTCTCACTTGTTCTTATAATTTTCAATTCTATGTCAAGTAACTAAACCATAAGGCTCAGATATTGCATTACATGCTATTTTCTCAAAGTTTGTCAGGTTGAAAGAGCCCATAATTTCATGACTTCAAATACTGTTATGACTACTTACTGAAGAAAATCTCTTCAATGAATCTGTTCCTTGTCAAACAAAGAAAGTCTTATAAAGTAACAGTCAGAAGCAACAAATAGTTGTGTTGACCAAGAGAATATCTTGATCAGCTACCCGTTGCTAATGACATTTGGAATATGAACAGCCAGTTGACACATTAATTGTTAGTATGATGTTTATAGAAAATTCACATTATACAATAACAAAGAATCTCATTATTTAGTGACATAATGAGAGATATTCCATGGTCTATCAACTGAATATGACAATTTAGTGATGCAAAATGACATCCATTTCAAAGTTTCTATAGAGCAACTGTTTTGTGGTACATGCAAGCAGTAACTTGTATCCTTTATGATAACTTACCCTGCAGTAAAGCTTGAATTTTGTATAGTAAACACTGTCAGCTAGAATTAGCACAGCGTGCTGCCGCTTGATTGAGAACCACTGTTACATGGACAACACTTAGATAAATAAAATAAAAACAATACTATGTAAATAATTAATCACTTAACAAGAACAGTTGGTTTTCCCCTAGCAAGCAAGTGTTGTAAGTGCATATAGCAATTTCAATAATTTAGTACAGCTCCTTTTGGTAGCTTTAAAACTTAATGCCATGCTCTCTCAAGTTCCAGTAAGAGACAAAACATCTTCATCATGGTCTGATTTTTTGGTTTTGGTTCAGTTTCATACAATGATCACAGAAAATGTTTCTGCTGTCTTGGCAGTCTTGGATAAAGTTTAGGCTATTAGGTTCTCTAATTCAATAAGAAAATGAAAAAAAAATTAAGTACTATAAAAATAAGACAAACAAGGAAAATGTTTCTAACACATTATGACTAATGGGAAATAGTATTAGATGCAAAGTTACATGTTTATGATTAAAAAGAAAATAAAAAAAAACAACACACTGTATCCATTAAACCAGTTTAACCCATGCATTGGAGTCTTGATAATTGAGGCCTCTTTGTTAGATGGTGATGATGGCCTATGTATGTGTGTTTGTGTGTGTGTGTGTGTGTGTGTGTGTATTACATACACAGACACATATATGTGCATATGTATAAGTATAATTACATATAAATATACATTACATATACATATATGTAAATGTTAGAAATCCATTAATGATGAGTACGAATTACTGATGCAATAAGTGTTCTTATAGTATCCAGGTGAGCAATTAGTACAAAAGTTTAATCATAGTCAACTCCAAACTATTGTGAGTAGCCTCTTGCCACCAATCTTACCTTGTTTCTTTGTAATCTTGTAATGACTAGTCCAAGTCAAACTGGTCAGATTTGACATAAATCAGGTCTGATACCAATTCAACCCTAAAGCTTAAACTTTTGGGTTGAATTAGTGCCTAACCTGCTATGTGTTGACCCTGACCAGTTTGACTCGACTCATCATTACAGGTAATGCATATATATACATATATACACAAACATATACACACACACATAGACACATATATGTGCATATGTATATGTATTTATAATATGACAAAAACCAAATTATCCTTGCTAATAATTGAATTCAACTAAAGGGTACGGTGGTCACTGACTCATCCCATCATTACCAATGCAATAAATTCACTGGAAGAAAATTCGTACCCAATGACCTGCCTACCCTTGATTTGGATTGGCATTCCATCCTTAAAGGACCAAAGGCAACTTAGACCTTTTCCTAATAGGTGCATCTTATAAGTTGCTCCATTAGGGGTTGTAAAACTTTACCATACACACATTTACACACACATACTTAGATGTATGTATAAGAGTGAAAATTTTGATGAAGTTATGACTCTTGAAACCCTTGAGTGTTGTTTATAGTTTGACAAATCAATCTCTGTTGCAACCAAGTCATCTTGGCACAATATTGTTGTACTCTGATTGTGTCAATTTCATTATGATGAAGCAAAGTAGCATTAGTATAGCTTACCTGTGCACCTTTCCTGAAATCTTCCTTTTCAATCTCAGGCAACATATGTTCAGAATATCTGCCTGCTCCATGAGGGCCAGGATCTTTAAAACTGAAAATACAGAAAAGCTTCTGCTAACTCTGAGAGTTCAATTGATCAATTTGGCTATATTATAAAAATATAAAAAATAAGAAAGTAAAGAAGATTCATCAAGGTAAACTATGCAGATTTATTATAAATTTTGCAATAGTTTTACCCGTCGATAAAACTGACATTTATACCCAACAAATAGTTGTATATATAATCAAATTTGTGGAGTGGCACGCAACTGCAAAACAATAAACAAACAGTCAAAATTCAGCATAAAAAAATCAACAAATTAAAAAAGAAGAAAGCAGCTTTTTCATAAGAATCACCTGTCCGAGAGTAAAACAAAATGCTGATTATCAATATCTTGGAGTGCATTTGCCAACAACCTCTTTTCTGCATCAACCATAGAAATTTTTCCCCAGGCCACCTGCATGCACATTGGATATGTTAGAAAAGCCTTTTTGTTTTGTAAGCATCGATTCATGATTCCAGAAGTATAACTACAACTCTTTCCAAACTGATATGGAAGGCATTTGTTCATTTGATAAAAAAATATCAGTAATTGCTGTAACTTGCTATTTTCATTCACAATTGAATTTTTGTGTTACAAAACTAACTAAAAATCATACTTGTAAGTTACAATACAAGTTGTAACTTTTCTTGCTGAATGCTTGTACATTTAACTTTTCTGCTAAAATGTATTTTCTTTACTGAAAAAGGGAAATTGCAATATGAGATACAGTGTTTCCCAAGGTTAGATCCATTTAGTTCACTCACTAGTTTAAGGTCATTAACAACAGCAATTAAGATATGACCCCTGTTTTAAATTGAACATCATCAAATGGATGCAAAATATATGCTTTGTCATCCTTGTTTTAAGGGCTGCAAATTTTTTGGCTTTGTCTCCATCAGAGAAAATATTATAAGAATATTTTATATACTATTCCAGTGCAATATACTTGAGGGCAAGCCTTTGATGTCGTGCTAGGCTGCTTCTTTATGACCTAGGTATCAAGGGTTCGAATGATGAAACCTCTGGGTCGTTTTCTTTGCCAATACCATACACTTGGATAAATTTCTTGACTCATTCTTCAACCTAGAGAAAGGATATCTAACTTGTTAAAACCAAAAAGACACAAACTTAGCATTATAAACATTTTCATAGGTTCACACATCTATGAAGAAGTTTTTAGAGATGTAGATAAAATTTTCAAGTCTAAAATACAGTATATTTATCTTTTTTTATGAAAAGATATATTTGTTATCCATAAGATATAAGATTATTGTGTATTTATGCTATAATTATTTAATTTGATTCATCAAGGAGGGAAAGTCTCTCTCTTAGTTGACTTTTTCTACTCATAGTGATGGAGGCAAAAAAAATATGTGCAGATAACCTTGCTTCAGTCAAAAGAGCTAACAACTTCATTCTTAAGTTAAGACGAACAGAAATTGACCTTTTGGGATGACAGACGCATAAGTAAACAACTATTACATCAGAAGCACCCTTAGTATTTTATACGAAAAATTGTGCATGTCTCAAAACCACAAAGTGGGACCACCCTTTTAAATTTCTGCATTTCAATTTGATAAAGTCTTTCTGCACCTTCCATTTTTGTCAGTTTCACCCTTCTCAATTCAGTTGTAAATATATCTCCAAGAGAAAGAAGGAAGAAATGGATATGCAGAAACAAGAACTATCATCAAGTGACGAGCTCCAACATGGATAACTATACAAATAATCATAACAGATGATACCATAACAAACCTTGTGAGATACATGAGTAGGATGAAAGAATTCAAGGTTGCATAAATAATAAACTACAGCTTATCAGAACTTCAAGCAGAATAGTATCACATCTTAGATATTAGTGGGTAAGCAAGTATCCTCCCAGACCACACATAAGAACATTCTCTGACAGTGAATAGCAAGTAATATCAAATATTCAAGTCCAAAAGACAAATCATGCCAACCCTGAAAAACTATATGATAATAATAATCTTAAGCTGGATTGCATCCGAAAAACCAAGCCTATAGTATCTGAGACATGATATGGAGGTTTTGGCTGTAACAGAAGGTCTTACAAAGGCAATTATCTTGTATATTGAAGCTCATGCCAACTTTACTCATCAGCTGCTTATATATCATTTCGAAAAAGCATTTAGCATGAAGCCTTCTTTGGCGATCAGATGTAAAATTATTTTTCTCCCACATAGATTGGGTAGTTACCAACACTTTTAGAAGGATTAACAGATGTTATAGCAACCAATGCACCTTTTCTGTTATAACAAATGCAGAATTGCTATGGATAATGAGAACTGGTAGAAAAATTACCTTTTCACTGCGAATTTCCTTTCCAACAAATAATGAACTAATGTGTAGTGGTTTTTCCCTTGACGCATGAACATAAATAGAAAATTTGTCTCCATGGCCCTACACACATAGGTTAAGGGCATACAAGTCAATAAGTCAGAGAAATCATGCATAATTATCAATTATTGACCCATTATATGAATTTGCTCTCACTAATTTGTATTGAATTTGAAACAAGAAAAACAATAACCAAGACTACAAGCATAGTAGAAAATGATTAAATAATATAAATACCCAAGCTAAGAGTTGTACCAGGAAGAACTTCTCCCAGAGCTTTTCAAAGGGCAGTGAACCTGGTGTCAGGAACATGAACGCAATCTTAGGATTCTTTGACTCAACAGCTGGCATCAATAGAATGTCTCTGATCACAACACGAGCAGCAAGCTCATCATCATTATAAACCCTAGTGTGCACAGGCGGAAGCCACTCTTTGAGGCTACAGACACTGGAAGAGAAGAAGTAGCATGCCGAGTAATGCTGGAGTGGATGGACGTATAGTGCAACCAGTGCCATGCATACCAACAATATCGGAGCAAGGATCCATAAAGGCCTTCTTGAGGGGGCTCTGTGGCGTGAGGCAGGCATGATTTTTGGGTCATTAGTGCCTGGCAACCATGCCTGCGCTATCATGATTATTGAGCTTCATTAATCAGCCAATGACTCTTCAAATGGTAGATGAGCTCCCCCCAGGTTCCTAGAAGCAACAACCAACTGAATAAAAGACAGGGTTCACCAGCACAGATGTCTTAGTTGTTTATGTACTATGAACCTGAAAGAACACAAGAAAATCACACATATCATATTCATTTGCAATGTGAAACGACAAAAAGAAACAAGGAACAATGACTCCAAATCAGCAAAAGAATAAGAATAAGAACAGCAAGATCATTCACAGAATTAACTGAGCAAAGAAGTTATGAAGTAGAAGCTATTCAGATGGACAAGAATGTCAACTTTGCTGGACATAGCTGAAAACCCTCCTCGAATCTTTAATATATTCAACTAGCTTAACCCACTGGAAATGGAAGAGCAAAATGCTCCAAAAAGAGAATCTTTTTTGTCTCAACCAAACCTAGCTCTCCTCCAGTGTTACAGCTTTCCAGGTTCTTCGATTCTCCGTCACAAGTTAGACGACGCCGTACAGCATTCTCTCGTCACTTTCCAATATCAAGATCACAAAGAAAACTGCAAGAACTTTCGTAAGGACAATCAAGGAAACATTACGATCCCCTGCAAGCTTGTTCATAGCCAACCTAAGTTACGGAAACGAATTCCACTAGAACCAAGCACGCAGCCGTGAGGATCGTACAAGATTCCACCTTTTTCCAAAGCCACAAGCACCCAACTCAGGCCATAAAGCAGCACAGCTCGACCTAACAACTCCACCGAAACGAAACCTCTGGAGTTCAAAAGAACTCGAAAAAGCCGACCAGAACTACAGAGTGGTGGCGCACCTCCGATCGACGGGAAGATGGATCTTTGGAGCTCAATGGAGATTCTACGGGGCTCGAGGAGGCGGAAGGGCGAGCGAGCGAGGGGGAGTGGGGTGGGGATGGTCTCAAAAATAGCGTTTCGTTATTATACTGCTTCTTAACGCTGCGGTTTCCCATTTCGTGGCGGGTTCAGTCCCCGTACAAGTATTCCACGACCATCACTCCGATCGCGCCGTTCAAACACTCACAATAAGATGGGGCCCACTAAATCCAACCATCAAGATGTAAGAAATAGACGTCCCTCTGAAGGGATGATTGGATAGGATCCTCATTGTTGCGGCGCACTCTGTTATGGCGTTTCTTTCGTGATGGGTTCGGGATCCCGTACAGATATTTTACCTGGCTAACTTCGATCAGGCCGTTCAAATCATGTAATAAGACGGGACCCATTAATCGAACCATTCACATGCAATCAGAAAACGTACCTCTGTAGGCATGCTTGGAGAAGATCCTTATTCTTGCGGCGCCCCTTTATTCTTGCGTTCTTATTTGAGGAACAATTTAATTCTACCATTCTTTCGTTACCCGATCTTCTACCGGAGTCAGGATTGCGAAGAAACCAGCTTCCGTAGGACCCATCTGTTGGGCCCGCATGATTCATCCTGTAATCATGCGAGTAACAGTATATATTCTACATTTTGGAGTGTCGTTTGTGCTCCAATCAGAGCTTTGTTTGCGCCAACGAGAATTCTTTTACTCAATTAAAGTTGCTTTTTATTTAGATAGGAATCAAAGAGAAAAATAATTTTTAAAAATATAATATTATTTTTAGAAAAATAAAAATTTGAGATACATTATTTCTTATAATTTTTAAGGTTTTTTATGGGATTGGTTCATCTAAGATTACATTAAACCAACAAATTCAAGTAGAATTTTGTTATTGCTTTTTTTTTATGAGTCAAGCCAAAACAAAGCACAATTAAATCATGTTCGACATGATATAATTATAAACAATATCATGTACACTTCATGATCTAAATAAAATGTTACGTGTAGGACTATTCGACACGAAAAGATTTATATTGCTAGATATTAGATACATGAGGGCAAGTAAAGCATTAAGGATCATGATGCCCATTAGAAGCATAAATCGAGATGACATTAAGCCAATTAGTTGTTGATATCAACTATATATTTGGAGATTGTGATGTGAATTGTAGGTTAGATTATGGAGCATGTTAAGAGTGTTACATATGGTAAATGCTCTCATGTAAGCTTGTCCCTTGTATGATTAAATTTATCTAAGGTCTCTTTGGATAAAGTAAGTACTAATGTTTGTAATTTCATATTGTTGACTGTATTTTTTTTATATTTAAAAAAATAACTCATATTTTAGGTATTTTCCAAAAGGTACCCTTCTTTTATTTTTTTTTTCAAATAATAATCCTAATTTTAAAAAATTCAAAATATCCCTCAATTTTTTTGCTAAAAATTTTTATTATATTTTTAATGGCACTTATTAAGTATTTTATTAAGGTACTAAAAATATTATATACACTATTGAAAAGTACCATAAGTGACATCATATTATGCCTCTTTAGTGATTAGTACTTGCAGACCATTATGAAATCATATTTTTATGTTTGTAGTTGGTTTGAATGAAGTTAGGAGTCTATTTAGAACATTTACAATGTTTCTCAGTAGATTTTATAATATCTTTATTGTGATAATCAAAATATTACAATAAACTAAGTTTTTATTTTTATTTGGGTGATATTATTTCTAAACTATTATAAATAACCATTTAAATTATAGTATGATATTAGATGTTTCTCATGTGTTTTGATTTTATTTAGCTCATCTACAACATCTTTAAGTATATTCCATGTTTTTTATAGTGGTAGTCAAAACATTATAATAGTAAAAAATATTGTAACGAAAAAAAATTTAAGGAATCATTTGGGTATTTTTTAAATTAATGATACTATTTTAAAAAAATAAAATTATGGATACCAATTGATAAAAATCCAAAATGTAGGTATTTTCTAAGAAAATCATTTTTTTTTTGCTTTATAAGAAATGATATTTTTCCTCTATCATTGGAGTTAGTTTGCTATTTTACCAATTATGTTTTTTTTTTTTTGAATAAGAACTTATATGATAGCCATTGCTTATTCTTCTTAGAACTAATTAATAACTTGGCATGACTCATTAGATGGTAAGACATTATGTAATAGGTGGGAGAAGTACAATTAGTTAATTGAAACACATTCCAACGATAGATATGTATTATACCAATAATATATCAGTCATCATAGTGATATGTATTAGTATATCGAATGTTTATACATCAACAATTATCAAGCTTAAAAAGATAAAAAAAAATGATAACATGAGACATATACCATCCTATACTAGACATATCGAAACCATATATATCGTCTAATTTATGTTGATCACATATTCAAAATTTATTTGACCATATCTATCGTCGATAATATGATCGGCACATTCGCACTTTATAACGAAGACCTAGTCAATTGATTAATTATTTCTTAAAGTCATATCATGATTAATAATATCAAAATTGATCTAGTATTAAATATGATGAGACGAACTATATCTTAGTTTTGATGACATCAAACCTTAAGTAAGGGAAATTATAATATATTAAGTTTAGTTATATGTGAGACCAATTGAATTGGTTTACCATCTTAGAAAGATTCCATACTAAGTCAAATATTAAATGCTAGAGTTGAAAAGTACATGCTGTAATTGCAATGTTATGCAACTAAAATAATGAGGATTGAGAAGAAGGTGCTGAAGAAAAGCAACAGCACCGCAGTTGTTGAATACAATTCCCAATCAGTTCAAATTAGTCAGTCAGCAACAACACAAAGTCCATTTTGATGCGCAGTAGAATTAAAGCTTTAGAGATGAAGTCTGCATCTGAAAAATCAACTTGTAGGCTTCTCTATGGCTTAGACAAAATTAGAGTCTTGAAGGTATCCTAAGACCAAAGATTTGGTACCATTTATACAACTTGTTTCACCATCCTGCTGATGAAAGTCATCAGAATCAAATCAACTCACTGTCTATCTAATATAATAATACATGTGGTGATATTGAGATAGGAGAAACAAATTCCAAGATCAATTTTATCTACTAATATGCTTGAGAGTTTGTGTTCCATAGTTTTGCATAAATATCAATGTCATTGAGATTAAATTGACAAACTATAAGATCATGATTTTGGTGAATATTAGTCCAAACTTGATATACATCCCTTTGCTTGAGACAAGAACAAAATTTTGACAAAAGAGATGATGGACTTTGGAGTCAGAGTAGTGTGCAGTAATTTGTTGAAATTGACTCTTCTAGAATTCAGGTAACTTAAAAGAACAAATGTTCAGAACAAGGAATAAATTCTGAAGATTAATTAGTAACTAAATGCTTCCCAGCTTCTATATAAATATCATTTGCCACCAGAGCCATTTCAGAAGCATCTGATGGATGACATGAAGGCAAATTCCAAGTTAGCAGTGCCAGTGATGCTGCAACAGGTGCTGAAGAGGTGGAAGAAGCTTGCCATTGCACCCGGAAACAGCAGCAAGAAGTTTCTGCACAAGACACATGGTGTTCCCAAGGGATTCCTCGCCGTGCGCGTCGGGGAGGAGATGAAGAGGTTTGTGATCCCGACGACTTACTTGCACCACCACGCCTTCCGAGTTCTTCTCGGGGAGGCGGAGGAGGAGTTCGGGTTCCAGCAGGAAGGTGCGCTGAGGATGCCCTGCGAGGTTGCCGCGTTCGAGAGGACACTGGAGGTGGTGCAGCAGCAGAAGAAGCAACGCTTCTGCTGGGGTTCCCCCTCTGGATGTTGATCGAGGGTGTCTCCCTCAGAAGATGATGTTGCAGATGAACATTAGTCTTCATAAGATAGAATAAGACTAGCTTTGAGATGTAGTTAATAATCCGGAGAGTGTCGGAGAATTTTTGACAGTTGATTTCTAGTTAACCTTTTTTGCTTGTTGGGTGTCACGAGAGATCGGCATGATCAAGAAGAAACATGACCAAACCACAAGACAACATAGAAATGTAGAAGATCAAATCTATCGACAATACTTGCACAAGCTTTATGATGGATGATAATTCCCACCATAAACTCTTCATACAATGTAGACATTGCATAAACATTTCATGGATCCTACCATCCGTTAAGTCTGTCTAATATGATTGCCTTACGATTAGTCTATGCACGCAAGTCTGTCATAGGTGCTTCCAGCCATGACTCATGCCATCTTCACTAAGCTCTTGAGGGCCTTCTTCTTCTTCTTCGGCTTGGCCGGCGTGGAGTCCGCCAAGGCGTCGAGCAGCTCCTGGAAGTCCTCCTCTTCGCACGGGATCCGAAGACCGCCGGCCTGGTCGAAGCCGAACTCCTCCTCCACCTTCTCCATCAGCTGGCGGAAGGCCGGCAGGCGGAGGTAGCTCGTCGGGATCACGAAGCGCCTCATGCCGTCGCCCACGTACACCGCCATGCATCCCTTGGGCACCGCCGTGTTCGTCGGCTCGTCCACCAACAACGACTGTCTGAAGCTGTCTCTCCCTGCGTTCTTCTTTGTTCTCAGGGGGAACAGCGCTGCGGGGATCTTTGGATTCCGGATGGAGTAACCCATCGCAGTGCAATCAATGGAGTGATCAAAGCCAAAAGCCAAGGAGGAGGAGGAGAAGAAGAGGAGATTGAAGAACATAGGCTCGAAACATGGGTTCAGAATGAGAACATATGAATGAAGAGATCAAAAGTGTTGGGGTGATGGCCGCAAGAGTTTGGAGGGGATGGAGGGAGGATTTGGTGTTGCAGAAATGGTCCGACCCCCTCCCTCCTACTGCTGCGGAGGAGAAGGGACACAGGGCGGCCTTCTTGTTGCCTGGCTGGAGGTGGTTGTCTTCTTTGGCATCAGGCAATTCCTATATTAGGTTCTTGTGGGTATTCTTAGAACATTCGAACCATCATCTGTCTTTGACAGCGAATCATGAATTAGAACAAGATTTATTCTCTAATCGTCTGTGTTGATGGATTAATTTGTGATGCTTAATCTGATTGTTAGTACCTCAATACATAACATCATGTTGTGTGTGATATTTTTACGTCCGTTATCATTGATCGAAGTTTAAGTATAGAACATGCCAAACTAATTTATTAGAGATTATAGGGGCTGGAGGAAATCTCATCTCATAAATTTTATACGTGAGATATTAACATAGTGAAAGAGTTTTAGATAGTGTTTGGGAATACATTTATATTTTTTTTTCTCTTTATTTATAGAATGAGTGAAAGTGCAATTATGGAATGTTTAAGCGTTTGGTAAATAAAATAAATACATGAAATATTTCATCAAAAGTTTAAAACCCTAGCTAAGATTTGCCTCTTCCACCTTATTTTATAATTTTTATTTTTTAGTCTCTTGGTAACAAAGACTAATTATAAATTACCTCGTGTGATTAGCTATCTTTTGTATTTTAGTCTATGTGCTTTTAAAAGTTATATTAGATTTCTATACTTATGAAAGTAAAATATTTAACCAAGGTTTTTAATTGTATACTATATTGTTCGGTATAGGTGATATTAGGTTTTTGGCCCTGGGTGATATGAAGCTATATCGAGTGATACTAATCGATTTTGACCATTTTCGATTTGTACCTGATAATAACTAACCATTACCAAATGATAATGATTTTTCAACTATCAAATTGACCATTAGAGACATATAAAAGGGTTTTAAAACTCTTTCCTCTCTCCTCTTTCGATTTATTTTACTCTCGTACTCTTTTAAATTATCTATCTCAAACTCTTTTTTTTTCATAATCTCTCTCTTATTCTTATATTTTTATTCTCTTAAATTAATAAAATAATTATTTATGGATTAAATCAAATTATGAGATTAATTTGGGAGGATTAAGAGGAAGAACTTTTTAATCAAAAGGTATATATTATATTTCTAGATTTTTATTGATTTATGAGATGACTAAGCCTATTCTATACTATATATGACTTAATGTCTAATATGTTGTTTGATATAATTTTGATGGTAAAATTATATTAATTAGGGAGTAATTAAGGTCTTTAATGTTTTGATTAATGTGTTTAATATTGATTTACTTGAAATTAAACACTTAATAGGTTAAATATTTATATTTCATGTATATTAAATATTGGATCATATGTTTGTGATAGTAAAATATGTTTAATTAAGTTTCAATAAATTTATTTAATATCATGATTAGTTCAATGTCTTTAATATCTATTACGGTGTTTGACATGTTTATAGTGTCGAAAGAGAAATAATTGGTGATGATTTCATCATAATTAAAATTATGTATTTAATATTTCTTTTATATGTTCAACATATTTATGATGGTAAAATAGGTATAATTAGATTTTTATAAAATTATTTAATGATGTGATTAGTGATTTTAATAATTATTTAATCAAAATTTATTCGATGTTAGATCAATTTAATGTCTTTAATACTGATTAGGGTGCTTTGCATGTTTATACCTTATTTGATTTAAATTTGATTGGAACATGACACAAAAAGAATAGTCATATGATAATGCCTAGGCTCATGTCCGAAAGATGAATGTGAACCATCATCATTGACAATGTATTTATTGTGACTATATTGGTAAGAGTGGAGGAATCACTTGGGTGAATATGCATTTGGTTAATGAATATCTTGATGTTGCAAATGCGAGAAGGTTCCGACGGAGGTTTGTAAATCATTTCAAAATAAATTACAATAAGCAAGAGAAAAATATTGTAGGGCTACGTAGGAACCAGTTTATAATGACTATGAGGGTTACGACGATGAAATCAACCTGAATCTCACAGTTGCTAATTATGCATCACTAGAACATTAGTACATATATGATGAAGCAATGAGATATTGATGACTTGACTCATAATGAGATTATGATGGTTGTAGTAAAATCTAGAAGTCGACTAATATAAGGTAGCTAACTACCCCTCCTAAATTAAGTTGAACTAGTAGCATGAGGCACGGTGGCCTTTGTGTTTTATGAGAGGTCTTAGAAGGAGATCTATTGATCCATAAGTGTGTCCTCCGTAAATAGTGAAATAGACAATGATTGACTATACATATAAAAAAAAAAAAGAAGTTGGATGTTGGGAAGATAATTTCAAAATTCTTCAACTTCCATAGGATTCTAGCAAACACAAACTAAGGTCTATATTACCAGAGCATGGTCTCTTCTATTCAAAAGTCTAATATGGAGATCTAACCTGTAACATCGAGGGAGATTTATGACGTATATTTGATGATGAGGTAGTAGAACTGAAGAATTAGATCAAATCCTCGAGAGACAATGAGACGAATATGGGGTGATATTGATATGTGAGTGTTAGACAAGACTAACAAGCAAGGTCCGTCATATCGTACCGTACCAACGTTTCGACCCGGGTTCGGTACCGGTACGGTACGGTGTACCGAGCGGTACACTCAGGTGTATCGAGCGGTACACCTAGGTGTACCGAGACTGTAGCAATGCTACAGTGCTACAGTGCACTGCTATAGTGCGAACCGGTACCGAGCGATCCGCGTACCGCTGACCTGTCGGACCGGTACGTACCGCCCGTACCGGACGGTACGATCCGGTACGACAGACCTTGCACAAGGTCCGTCGTATCGTACCGTACCGACGTTTCGACCCGGGCTCGATACCGGCACGGTACGATGTACCGAGCGGTATACTCCGGTGTACCGAGCACCGTAGCACTGCTACAATGCTACAGTGCACTGCTACGGTGCAAACCGATACCGAGCGATCCGCATACCGTTGACCTATCGGACCGATACGTACCGCCCGTACCGGGCGGTACGATCCGGTACGACAGACCTTGCTTTAAAAATTATTAAGGATATTAATATGTTAATGCACAATTTAAAGAATGAAAAAAAAAAGATAAAATAGATCCATATTAATGAGAGTAATTATTCCACTGTCATGGATAATTAGAGGATTTCATGAGTCTAACATACTCTCATTTATATTCAATAAAAAACATGAATAATCTAGTTATCAAAAGCACAAGGCTCAACCATCAAAAATGGAAGAGAACAACATATAACATTGATTCAGAAAAAAGGATTTAAATCTCAATCACCAAACTGATACAGTATCAGTATACCTGACATTATACCCCAAAAAAATTAAGTACAAAATAATATCGATCGGTACCATGCTTTATGGTCTAATACTGACCTGATATCACACCAATCGATACATGACCGATATTTGAATTAATGGGTTTGGATCACACGCAAAAGAACAATTTTGAAGATCTATCCAATGTCCTTACAATCAATCTAAAAGTAAAAAAATGCACACAAAAAATTACAACGAATAATAATGCATGGATGTAGTGTTTGTGCAGTGATCAAGATGCAAGTTTTCAGCCCTTCCTCAAATGCATTGTTCTTTAGGAAATTGAGCGAACAGCAAGCATCCAGGAGAGAAGTATATGAAGGTGGAGGTAAAAAGTTCCTTGCAATAGAAAAGATCAAGCAAGAGAATTGCTTGTAGTCCAGAAGCCAAAATTTACTAATAAGCTCCACTACAATCCAACATGAAGAATGTTCACAAGTGTCCCATGCAACAAATATGGATTCAACAAATTGAGCTGCCCCCTCAGGCTTCATAACAAACCAAAAGAAAAGAAAAGGGAAAACTTTCTTTTCTTTTCTTTTCTTTGGATTTCCCGACAGAATAAGGTACAAGAAAGAATGAATGGAATTTCACATCTCCGTGACCACCATTACAAGATAGAACTCTACACAACATGAAGCGTGGGAACCATCATCCTGAACGAGGAAGTTTTAAGCTTGAAATCCTTAAGAAAATTTACACTAGCAACATCTATCAAGGGGTCGAGTTTTCTGGCCATCCTCTAGCAGCCTGCGGCCTTCAGGAAGTTGTCATATGGGCTTGAGGCTGGGAGCCTGAGGCACTGAGGCTGATGATGTAACTCAGCATTTAATATCATATTGTTGCCACAAAACTGTCTTTGCAGGTCCGCACACAATTTCTCGTCAAGGAAAGGATTACCACTCTGCACCCACATGCTAATCTTTTAACTTGACAGGCTGAAGTATATGCATTTAATTTCTCAACTAACAAAATAAGAGCTATAAAAACATGTGTGAACAACAAATCCATAGAAAAAGTGAATAGGGTTGAAATTATAGATTAAGCTAAACAAATCTGGAAAATTATCTAAGATATCCATGAACAGGTATTATTTTAGTGAAACAGCAGAATAGTTACTTGTCTCAAAACAAGAGGCACAAGTTTAAAAATCCTAAAGAAATGAAGCAAGTTTCGAAGGTTTTAAAACAAAATTCCAATTTAAATATAGAAACTTTAGAGTTGCAGAAATAGCATCTCATAGCCGACCAGAAAGTGTATGTTGCATGGCATCACCATGCTATAAAATAAAGATGAAGAAGGGCATAATAAGATAAACCATTTAACATCATGATTTTCCCAGAGATCTGCGGTGATACCTTTTCGGATTGGTTAGTATTGGAGAATGATGACTTTTTCTCTTCATATAGTTCTTCTAAGGGACCACCAAATAAGATATCATGATTTTGTTGAGCACTTGTGAAGACAGACATTTTTTGTTGCTTTCCCATTGTAAGAGCCTCACAGTGACCAGCCATCTCTTTGAATGGCACATCAGAGGTGGATGACACAGAAAATCTTCCAACAGGCCATGCTGTCTCCAAGACCTGAAACAGAAATTTTTACATAAGAAAGAAACAACACCATATTACTTGCATTCAGTATTTTTCAATACAAACATTTGCTCCTTCCTCTAGCATTGTTGACAATGCGAGATGGAAAGCGCAAAATATTTTAATTACAGGGTAAGTAAGAGGTATGAAAAGTGAGAACCAATGGGCAATAGCTGCAGTACAAAAGTGGAAAAGAGTGAGATACCACTACAGATCATACCAGAAAATGTCCTACGACATGGTGTTCAGTTAGAAATGCTACTTCAGAAGATTCAATGACAATATCAAATTTACTGGGCTTTTCTCAGCCATCAGAATGATCGTAGTCCGTGGCAGGGAACAAGTTCTGAGAGGCCTTAAGAATCCACCACAACAATTCTATAAAAGTTTGTCTGTGGTGCACAAATAAGCTCATCAAAAGGGTAGACTCAGACTCATGCGCTTAAAATGAATTCTAAACATGATTATAAACCACAACACATTTTTAATGCATATGGCATAAATGCACAAATGAATCACTTATTGCATCCAGAAGACAATATTGTCAATCTGAGTTATTGAGAATTTGAGATACAAATTGATGCATAAAGAATTTAATTTTTTTGCGAACGCCATTTCAATAGTTACCTTTAGAGCTAAAATTTTCTGCAATATTATTGGCAAATGACTTTTGAACATGCTCCATACAGATATGATGAACCACAAGGGCAGTGTCATCTGATTCAACTCAACCATAAAATCTTATGATTAATGTTTTACAGAGGATGAGTCAGAAGCTGATTCATATACCAGATTTAACATGTAAGGTCAAGTTCTATTATGTAAACATGCCTCAGGAGTTCAAGCTTTATAATTCTCAATTTCTCAATAATATTTTCCTCACATAAGTAATATCACATCCTTCCAAGTTTCTTGTGATTTTTCAAGTGGTAAAGTCTCATGATTAAGTATAAAAAAAACCAGTGAGCAACATGTAAAGTGATCAATGTAGTAAAGAAACTGAAAGAGAGGTGACTACTAGTGTTTAAATTTTACATAGATTTTTCCATAGAAAGATTACTCATTTTCAATATTCTTGTGCAGTGTAAAAGAGTATAAAAAGTATATAAATGGAAACCATACTGTTTCTAAAAGCTGATCAACGCTGAGAAGATCGAATGTGCCATTAGCCAATTGTGAATGGTCTGTTACTGTTTCAAATCCTTCAGGAAAGTTATCAAAATCAATCAGATTTCGAGGTGTAACCTGTAAAATAAAATTCAGTTGTTTAAATGAGAAAACTTTTAAAGACCAGTTAAACTACAAAATCATCACCTCTAGGGCGTTCTCCTTTTGAGACTCAAATGGCAAAATCTGTCCAGATGTTTCCACAAACTGAACCCTAAGTGGTCCAATGTCGTCTGGCAAGAAGTCACTCAGCAGTTGTGTTTTTATAGTAGATATTTCTGACTGCAGGAATGTGCAAAAGTAATAAGAAACTGAAAATTGAATAAGAAGTCCTACATATATGAGATTTAACCATGAAACTAAGTTTTTTTTTTAAGGATTACATCTGATAAATCGCTTAAACTATTCATGATCAGAGAAACAATGGATTCTTTGGACTGGCTTTCTGTCAGTTCTACAGCTTGAAGAGATTCTAAGGCATTGTTATCATCCTCTTGTGACCCATAAGCTATTGAGAAATTGTTGGATGCAGTGTTCACAGCTTGAAGTTTACCGTCTTCAACCAACCGGAGAAATGGATCAACCTGGACAAGGACAACCGTTTGTGATGATTAATAGGTTTGTACCAAAAGGTGAACTTATTTTCATGGCAAGTAACACATGAGATGTACACTAGATATATCTCTGAGAAATTAAAAAAAACAAGATAATGTGCTGTCAACTTTACAACTCTAAAAATAATTAGTTCAGAGTTGTAAAACAAGGACCACACAGGCCGGTCAGACCAGAAAAACCAAGAACCAAAGCCTCGATTAGTTCAGTTCACCAATTAAATTTTCTGAACATTGAAAAAACTAGAATATCCCCCGTTATGTATTTATTATCAAATATATTATTGAAGGGTATTTTATTTTTTTTTCATTATAAGGATGAAAGAAAATAATATCTATTCTCTTAAGCCCCTTAACGTGTCTGTCACTCCCCTTTCATCCCCTTTTCATTATATTAAAATTATTTTTATAGCATTACCCATATATTTTATATTTTTAACATAACATATAATTATTCTTATAATTTTATTAAGCCTACAGTTCGATCAATTGACTCATTGATTCAATCAATTATCCAATGGCCCAATGATGTAGGAGCAATTTAATTTATATATTATCATAATAAATTTTATTAGCTTAGAGATATTTTACATATGTCATAAGTTGTCACAAGACATCTCAAGACGAAGAAGAAAAAATAATGCAGAAAAGAGTGAAAGAAATTAAGTTTGTTATTGACTAAAGATCTCAAAGATTCATTTCTATAAAAAATGAATTATCAATCAATAATATTACCAAGAAAAGAAATATTATCCTTCAAATCAAGTCAAGAATATTATCTTCTTCAAATGAAGGAACATATAATATATTTGATTTGATATGATAGTAATTTTTCTTATTTTTGGTCTTTTACATATCTCAATGGCAGCAAAAGATCTATGTAGCCGACAATAAATAATTAAGACTTACAACTTTGTTGTTGTTATTATAATTTTTTTATTCCTATAATTTCCTTTTTATTCTTGTAGTTGATCCAATAAAAAAGGGGCTAGAACATTGTAATACATCAACCATAAATGAATCGATGAATTGAGTTCTTCCCACCATGTGTGTCAGTGGTGTGAGAGCACATTTATATTTCCAATGAAATGATTCCATCATCCACATGCGGACATGAGGAGATGCGAGATCTTCATCCTGAAAGTTCGTTTCTTGAGACAAGAGTGAGTCTTGTAGTTATCCCCAATGATCGCTGTTTCACTCGGACCGATATAAAATGGACGATATGTACCAGTCCGAACGCTAACCGATACGTGGACCAACCTCGGTCTGATTTGCTGCATAAAGGAGAAGTGGAAAACCCTAAATCCCACTTCCGCACCGTCTCCGCTTCTCATGTGATCAATGTTTGTGAGCCTACAACGTCTTACCATCATGACCTTCGCTTGCCGCAATTGATGATGCACACTGCCATACGATCAATGCTGCGATTGATGCTTCTCACGCAAGTGACTACCGATGACCTCCGTTTGCTGTGACCTCACTGCACACGACCACATCTCAGGTTTGTCTCTTCTCCTCTTCCTCTTCTTCTTTCGCCGCTTCCTCTTCTTCCCTCTTTCTTCCTCCTCCACCATCCCTTCCTCTTCTCCTTTTTTCTTCCTCTTTGAAACATCAGTACATATCAATGTATCATGTGTTGGTACACCGGTATAGACCAGTATGTATCGGCCTGACAAATCTCTAAGACAAGTCCAATACCCGAAATGGTCAACCTTGGTTATCCCTTTGTTTTTCTATTGTTTTTCAGTTAAAAATATTTGTAATCAAAGTGGTTCTAATCCTCTCTTTCTGGTTCCTCTATTACCAAAAGAAATTCACTGCTTCTTTACCTACATCACCCAAGACTTGACCAGGTCAATGTCTAGCCAAGTTCTGATAACTATGCATTAACTAAAAATATTTGTTCATACAGGATAAAGCAGAAGGAAGTCAAAGGTTGCAAGTATTCCGATAATCTCACATAACCCATACATGGAAAGATAATGGCATAATAGTAATCAAAGTGTAACAAAACTGAAGATAAATTGCAAAATTCTTTACAAATGACTACAGTTAAGATGCTTGTTTAAAGGGTCTCCAAGCTTTTGCAATTCTTTTGAAATATCTAGAAGCTATTCATGCCAATAAGTATGCTCTTAGTACATATGAGGAAGGTAAGAAAGGTATAATAGAAGTAAGATGCTAATATACATACCGTTCTCTCATTAAGAGATGACTTAACAATTGGAATAAGAGGCCCTATATTGAATGCTTTTGAAGAAAAAATAAACATAGCTGTTGTGAGAGTATATAGGGAACGACGGCGTGATGGTGGAAGAGAACCTTCAAAAGAGTTAGGCAAAAAGTCAACAACTGGGTTTGTTAACATAACACCATTAAGAAAGACTACAGAATGAAAAACTAACATACCTAATCTAAATTATCTACAATTCTAAATTGATCGAGTGACCAAAATACTATATCTGACAGATTCTCTCATGTCTCATACTCCATGCACAAGAAATATATTCCTACTCAAAGGACAACCATTATTTAAAATGAAGTATAGTTGGCATATAAACGTCCTTAACAACTTAACATTACCAAATTTCTATTTCAAGCGAGCAAAGGGCAATTGTTTTCGGATGGTCGTGGATCATAATTACAATCAAACATGCATCTTCTCGATACGGTAGAAAACAATCAAAGGCCAATTAAAAGTGGAGCAATCAAGTCTAAGTTATAAACTGAAGAACAATAATTTAAAAAATAATCTGAGCACCCATCAAAAAGACATCCAGACAGAAAAAGTCTGGAGATTAATTATGTTTCTACCACAGGAATTACTTGGATTGGATGGACATGAAATAACCACTTAATAGTTTAGGTGAAGACTAATCGGCCAATTTAGGTAGGAAGTTCAAAAAAAGCAAATCAAACTAGCTTTGGTTAATGATCTTAGCAGGGAACTTCGTTTCACCCGGACCATTGTGTACCAACTACAAACCAGTATTTAGCAGTCCAGCATGAACTGGTACACTGTCCACCCAATTTCGAATGGTCCAATCTGGTGTAATAAAAAAATATACTTTAAAAGTTTGGAAATAAGGGCTCGCAATTGTGAGCCTTCTCTGTAAACCCCTCTTCATGCCTTGGTTGAGTGTATAACTTATTAACATGTCAAAACATTCTTTTGTTGATCCTTTTTAATTAGACTAGCATAAAAAAGCATGAAGGAATTTCTAGAAATTTGAACAAAAAAGTCAAAATTTGTGATCTCCTTAAAAATTCAAAGGGAAAGCATGACACTTTATGTTACATACATTCCATAGTATATATCAATGCAGGAAAAAGTATGGTACTGCAAACCTAATTTGATTTTAGTTGATGGACATTTCAAATTAAAATTGTACTCCACTTTGTGAGTTAGAAATATTACTAATACTTCATCATTGAAGACAAGAAACAGACTACAGGTTTCAGGCATATGTTAGAGCCTAAAACATAATCTGACAAGACAAATTGTACACACTATTTTAAGAATTAAGAGAACTTGGATTAAACAATGTTTTCTACATGACACTTCATGTGGTCCAAAGATGGATTACATTCAATTCGATTCAATAACTCATTGCACATAACTGCAGAATAAAAAATCTTACCCCCTCCAAGTGAAATGCTTCTTAGAGAGAAGGTAAGCTGAAAACTCTGACAAAGACATTCATGGATTGAGGTCTGTAAAAGTTGAAACAGAAACAAACTGAGGATAGTTACACAAAAAGAATCCATTTACATCACAGTTGAGTTGTTTGAAGCTAAATTGTAAACCTATTTAACCATCAAGAGACAACATCATTTTTTTAGCTGGTATCTAATAAACTCCACAATTCATAAAAGAAAAAGAGAACCTAAAAACTTGGCTGAAACTTCTAGAGAAAAGTGAAAACAAATAGCTTCCTCTGCTTTAAATATATATGTTCATATGGAAGCAAAAGGCCATCAAATGACTATTTGATAGAAATTTTAGTTATATTTATTATTTATTTGTCTAACTTTTTCTGAATCATTTAGTTTTCACAAATGTTTTTGAGATATCACAGTTCTTTATATAGTTCAATAATACAAAACTATGCCATTTACTAATTGAACTTTGTAGAGGTTTCTAAATATTGATGGAAGGCATTCTAACGGTTGAAATGGAGAGCTCAAGAAACAAAAGTTGTGAAAGAATGTACTTGTATAAGTCATTTTCTGCAAGAAGCACAGAAGAAGTTTAATCATATTTGCAAAACTGGGTACTTTGTCAACTCATAACAAACTACAGCAATAATGAATAGTCCATAACTTAGATGTCCAACCCAAAGAAACATTTTTTTGCACTTTGCATGGTGGCTAAATAACAGAGAACAAGATAATACTCTACCATAGAACTGCATCTTACAAGAAAAGGTAGAACAAACATAATTGCTGACAAACAACATGCAGTGTCAAAGCAAGTATGTAAAGAACAGATGAAATGATTAAAATATTTTGATTAATGGCAAGTTTTCCATTTTGATAATACTTGGAGGTCTATTGAAAGGTAAAAAGATTATAACTATGATAATGAGTGAACAGTTCTTTGACACACATTATGAAGGATAATGAATGAAACATGCAGAGGTGCAAGATCTTCATACCAATGAGTTACTTAAGCCAGATTGAATCTAAAGCAAGGTCTGCCATACCGATGTGTACCGCCCGGTACGGGCGGTACGTACCGGTCCGAGAGGCGACCGGTACGCGAACCGCCCTCTACCGGGCGGTACACCAAAAAAAGCCTGTATCGGGCGGTAACGGTCGAAATTTCGACCGTTACCGCCCGGTACCATTCGGTAACGGTCGATTTCGACCGTTACCGCCCGATACCACTCGGTAACAGTCGAAATCGACCGTTACCACACTGTAGCAGTGCTCGAGGAACTACCGATACCCAACGGTCACACTCGTCCGCCCAACGTGCAAAGGCAAAGGGGAAGGCAGTAGCATCAGTTGCATCGTTGGAAAGAATCGAGTCGGGCGACGAGACACCTTCACAATCACATTCTCTTTCTCGTTCGGTCCAGAGACATGACAGCAACACGGACAGCAGTGCCTCAACAGATGATGGCGGTGATATCGGGGAGTTGTTGGTCTCGTCTGCACAACTTGAGGGTGGTGAATGGACTGAGGAGCAATATTTTACACATACCACTCAAGATTCAGATCATGGAACTCGACAAGGTACTGGTCAAGTTTATGCGCGGAAGGGGAAGGAGAAGGGGAAGGGGAAGGCAGTGGATGAATATGAACAAATGCGACAGAGCATACATAATATAGACACAGAAAGAGACTCATCGTATTCACAGCCATCGTATTATGAAGAATCATATGGGCAACAACAGTATGGTGATAGTTGGTCATCCTTCTCTGAGCAACAGCATGATACAGAACAACACCAATATATGCCTCAAGAGCTGCCTCGGACAAATATGATTTATGACGATCAATCTACGATCAGTATCACATTGATGCATCAATGGCATACGGTGTATCAATATACTATGTCATGGGATCAATTTCATGATTGGGTCCAACAAACGTATCATATTGATATGTATCGGATCGAGGACCCCGATCCACCACCCGTGGAGGTCCGTCGTTTGTTTTGGTGGTAGAATTAACAATCAGGTATATCTAGATATATGATTATTTAATTCATTTGAATTTTAGAGTTTATATTGTAACAAAATAGTCTAACAATTCAACCGATTTTTCTATAGATATTTCAATCTATAACGAGCTGAAATACGAACCTCGAACAAGACTACCTCAAAGGCCGAAAAAGATATGTGATGCTATTTTTACCTAATTTACATTGATTTTGCTAAACTTATACTATTACTATATTTATTTGTAACTTGAAAACTCTATCCTAACTTTTTTTTTAATTTTCATGTATTTTCGGAGGGATAAATCGGTGAAATCAGGTGTACCGAGCGGTACACCTCGGTATACCGCTCAGTACGCCGTACCGTACCGTACCGAGCTAGCGTCGAAACGCCGGTACGGTACGGTTCGGCGAACCTTGATCTAAAGTACTTTTTTTTTATTTTCATTCACAATTATTATCTTTCCCTTTGTCTCTCTTCTCTTTCATATATTCTTAAAAAAAAGAATGCTTTCTCTGTTCATCATGAACTTCTGATACATCAGAGAAACATGTTTTTCCAAAAATATAAGGACATAAAAGTTAATAATATTTACTGGTCCCAAATTTTCAATTTATCCACTTAGCCTTTGCAAAATCGTGAGTTGCTTGTACACCCGTGTAAATGTGGAAAGCCTAATAATTGACTCTCTCATCATGCCCCATTATCCAATCACATCAAGTGCCATCGTTAAAACCCTGGTTTAGTAACCAACCCTAACCCCTAAATAATCAAACTGCACGAGTGTGATTAATTGTTTGACCATTATTTCAGAAGCAATTGGGATTGACATTACAAGTAGAAAAGTGGGAAAAAGAGCAAAAGGGAGAGAGAGAAGCATGTGAAGAAAGGGAGGATCACATAAAAGTGCAACCTTTCTCAAATAGTAATGACAAATTACTGCTAGTTCAAGATCTAAAATCATAAAAGAAAAAAAGCCAAGGTGAAAATAAAAAACTACCATAAAAGAAGAAAAAACCAAAGTAGAAATAAAAAACTTCTATAGTACTTCTCAAAGTAGAAAATGTAATTCGTTACTACTATTTTCCCACATCATTGTAAAGGGGATCCTCAAATGCATAGAATCTATCTCAGAACATGAGTTCATATCAAAGAAAAAAAGGAAAACTTATATGGGATCTACCACTAGTTGCAGATAATGTAGCACTTTTATGGTCTTAATTACCTTTGCTCGAGAGAACAACAATGTCAAACTATAAGAATGAGCAATTGCTTCATAGTTATCTGGCATATTTTCAGGGGACAGGGCCTGAGCCCAAATGGATGAAAGCAGAAGCGTTATTTGACGGTTGTTCAATCGTAAAAGAACTGAATCCTATAAGCATGAAGAAAACCAATTTGTTGTCAGTATGCTAACCTTCCAAGAGCTAATTAAAGCAAGATGGAATAGCAGACTAGATAATAATTGATTCAGTTAAGACATCAACCTTGTTTGACTTGTTCATTGTAACATTGTCTGCAGTCACAGGTGGAGTGACTTTTATGCTACGAGCGCGGCTTCGAGATGACTGAAGCTTATAAAGTTGTGCCTCATTACTGCTATTCTCTCGTCCATCATAACTATATGGAACTATGTTAACATTTTGTTGGTATGGTTTCTCTGTCAAAGAGCCCTTTTCCCGTCTGAGTTTCTCAAACAGAGCAGCTGAAGATGAAAACACAGAAACTGTTCTTGAGAGTGTTCTCTGAAGATCAGAGTTCTTGGGTGATTCTGGAGTCACTGAGCAAGGCTGAGGACATACAGAAGATGGAACAAGAACAACAGAGAATATACGGTGAGCACCCACACGTGTTTCATGATCAGGGTGAACCATTGCTAAGAGCAGTTGATGAAATAGAGATTCAGGAAAAGCCTGCAGTGTATGACCATAGAATTTAATTTAAGATGTCAGCTGACTAAATAAGACAAGCAATACAAATGGTTGACAGACCTTATTCTGATATGACAAATTTGGTATTGATGCAATTATCTGAGCTGTACGATACACAGCAGAGATAGTTGACCTAGCCATTGATACATTGGTCGATATATTTTCCAGCATGACAGACATCATATCAAGAACAGGCCCAGCATCTCCAATCTATTCAACAACCGAAAAAAACATATGTATGGTCATATGGACTTTTAGTATAGGAAAATTCACACAAAATCTTGATATAATAGATTCTTATTCATAACATCTGACAACTCATACATGCAACATACCTTTTTAGATAACTGAATGATGCACTCATCTACAGCTGTTTGAAAATTATTGTTCCATTTGACAATGTCGTCACCCAAATTTTCACTACCAAGTGCACAGTGCATGGATTTTCGCAAATGTTTCACCAGGTCAGTTATTGCACCTATAATTGCTACTGATGCCTGAGCTTTTGACTGCTCAGCGAGACTAGCAGTAACTTCAACTATATTTAATTGAATGTCAGGCTGTTTTAGGACAGCCTTGTGCTCAAGATGCTTGACCAATATTGATATTAACAGATGTGTGTTTTGACCTGTAAAGTGAGAATCAAATTAACCCATTTATAGAAGACTGAAAAATATACCTATGGAAGAAAATATATTGACCTTTCTTAGTCTCTACAATGGTGGAAGCCTCATATACTGGACTATCTTTTTTATCTCAAAGAACAATACAAACAAAAACACATAGAAACAAAAAGCAGAAAAATCTTACCAGCCTTTTCCATCAATAACTGCATATCCAATAAGACATACCGAGCAAGACTATTTTCCACAGACCATGAACTATTGTTGTCAAAATATCGAAATAAAGACTCCAAAACACGTCGTACAGTAGTGGCTTCCTTGGCTAGCTTTGCCATGTTATGCACACAAACTCTGGACCATAAGTTGGGGTTTTTTGTTTCATCCCTGTTAAGTGTATTTAGGTATAAGTAATCAGATAAACAGAAAGCATATAAATGATGAAATGAATAGAGATTATGACTCAAACTCTTACGTAGTCAAATTAAGTTCCCCTCTATCATTTACTATGCTTTTCCAGGAAGGAACCCTTGTTATTACAAAGGGAGAAGGAGTTACATGACCCTCAGTCTTAAGGACTTCCTCTACCCACCGGCTCTGTGTGACCTGTTCACTTTGTTGGCCATCCTCTGATTTCTTTTTGGGGACCCCATAGTTCTCCAAGACAGCAGAAACAATCTATAGCAACAAAGGAAAAATTTTCAAATAACAAAATGAGGTTTTGTCATTTTCTAGTACATATTATATATAGCCAATTAGGTGACTTGCAGAAGAACTTGATGACTTGAGTGTTGACTACTTTCAAGTATTTAGTGATTCAAATTTGTCAACGAAATAAACTCAATAGTTAAGTTCAAGTCCGGATCCATGACATTTTCAAACAAAGATTAAAACCTTCAGTTAGGCTTCAGCCATTACTGACAGTTTCTACAAACAAACTTAGTTGAGCTTGTTTTGACACAAAATACATCTTATTCTCAGCAAATGTGAGTTTAAAATCATCTCTGAATCCCATGTTTTGTTCAATTTATTCATTATAATTGCCATATGGATATATATTTAGAACTTTAAAATTCTAGTAGAAGAGCCTCAATTACATTTCTATAACCCTGATGTTTTTTTTCATATTGTACACTACCATCATATTTCTAAATTTTTGATACCTTCATTAGGAAACAGAATAGTCACAAATTCAGAACATAGATATCTAACTAATAATAAAGGAAAAATCTTTTGAAAACTATAGGTCTTTGGAGTTTACTTTTACCTAAGGAAATCAAACTAAGTGATTAAGAGAATGAATATCTTAAGGATCAGTTCAGAACATATCTAGGAACAATCATAACCTTGATGCCCTCTTCGAAGAAATATTAAATCAACAGTAGATTAACTAATTTTTATATTTTCTTAAAATTTATATATGGTTTTCTTAGTTGGATTCTGAGTCGAATTTAAGCAAAACTGTGTCTATTGGTCCTACTTTTGGTATACTTAATTAAGAATTTTTTTAAATCTGTAAGAAACTTAAGATAGTTATTGATATTCCAAATTTTTGGAAATTTTATTATTTGGGAACTCTTGAAGGCTTGTGTAAAGGGTCTATTTTAGGTTCTCCTTTGATATAGAATCTAGAAAAACTGGTCTGAGAGCAACAATAAAACTCAAAAAAAATATCCTTGACTTGTGACTGATGCATGAGATTGTGTCGTGACACTAATAGCCATAAGGTGGCCCCTAGACACTGGAGTCTAGATGGTATATGTATTCCCTTCCCTCAAGTCCTTTCAGTTACTTTCTTTCAAACTACAATCCATTTGTCAGTTTTTTGAATTTTTGGGCAGATTGAGAGAAATTAAGAGCTCCATGCTTCTTACGATAATTTCCCAAGATAGAATGTTTTTCAATTTCCAAATAAATTGAATTGCAATCTGGAGATACTACATCCTTCTCTTTTTTTTGTTTTCCTTCAAAAAAATCCACAACTTTGATAATGTTTTATTTGCACAAATTTACACCTAAACCTTGGCAACCAGACTGAAATTGATCAACCATAGGAGCATGAACCTTCTTATCATCATTTTCTTGTTAATTACAATAACTATGACTGTGAACTGAGCCAAAGTGTAATCTAACTATAGCCTGACAAATGTTGTCTTACAAAATCGAAGCTTCCTAGTGGCCTATTTTCTGCAAGAACCCATAAGATCGATATATTTGAAAAATAAACTGGAAGTGGAGCTTCTGATTTTAGCTAATCTGTCACTATGGTACAGATCAGAAACTTGTGGACTCCTCTTGATAACTACTAATTGAAACTATGCAATTTACACAAATGGTTAAGACATGAAAACATTTCATATGTGGATGCTTTCCCTCAAGAATTGTTCAATTAATACAAGTTTTCTACATGCATGACATTCCTACATTAAAACAAGGCACAACATTAAAAGTAAGTGGCAATAATTTTCAAAAAAGATGCATCATCCAATATCAAAGTGAATTACCTACCATAAGCGAATAGCTAGTGATGACTTCTCATATTCTTGTCTTACACATAGTAGTCCAGACCTGATTTGTGCTTTGCATTATACACTAGTTATAAGTAACATCATGGTAAATCTTAGATATTAATGACTCAAGGTTAAATTTGGAGGAGTTTCCCATAGAGAAGACATGGCAGGTTAAACCATGACATTTTGCTTGTACTGTTTAAGATGGATCTAAGAAGTTATAAAAGCATGTAGTATGTACAAATTTTATGTAATTAATCATTTGACAGGCATGTTCAAGAATCATGCTATTGTATTTACTACAGTTTATGACAGACTAAGGCTTCATTTGTTTACAATGAGTCTATGAACAAATATCTTCCCACTTGAGTAGGCAACTTGAGTATTTCATGGGCTTTGTTTGAGACCACCAATGACTGAAATTTAAGGTCAAATACCTCAGAATGCAGATATTATATACAGCTAAGTGGCACTTGAACATATTTTTTTATAAAAATATCATTAATTTTCATTTAACCTATGGTTAAATAGTTTGCAAGATATGCAAGGTTTAAGTCTATAGGATGTAATGATAAACAGTTTAAACGAAAATAGAAAAATGTATAAAATATGCTTACACTGTCAAACTCTGAAGAGATATGAGAAAATTCGCCCATAAACCAAATCTACATGTGATAACAAAGTGAAGGAACATAAGTACTCAGACATCAAACCTCAAAATTAGTCAACAAAATAAAAAAGAGCTGATAAAAGAAACAGAGATTAATATGTGAACACAAAATGCTCCCCATCTTTCTTTTACCCATTTCATAAACATTCTATCTATATTCATGATGGTGAATTCTAGCATAATGCGCCTGATCTTTTCTACAAGTTAAAACCAAGCTTCCGGTCCTCTTGATCTGACTCAGAACCTGATACCATTTTGGTATCACCTATGTTCTTATCAGGTATGGTCAGACATTCCATGATGATGATCTTTGCCATCATCTTTGAATTTTTCTAGCTACATGACCACTATACATCATCCTCTAACCAATATGGGCTTTCTAGGCCTCCTCTTTTACAGATACATCTCTACATATGTAAGATGCCTCTGTTGCCATGTCTGATATGTTTGCCATCAGCATGTCTCATCCCAATCCATGATTAGCCAAGCTGAATTCACAGAAAACAATAAATCCATCTATTGTTTTTTCCAGTGTGATGTGGTTTCTCCAAACTAATTTCATTCACCTTCACTAGTACCACCTGAACTCATGAACAGATGTTGAAGGTGACGTTTATCCTTGGATGATTAGCCATCTGCCATATCAGCTAGGCTTCCTGTTTGTGAAGTTGGAATTGCTTGTCTAATAGTTCTTAAATCAAGGTCTGTCATAACGAAGCGTACTGCCCATACCGGGCGGACTATACTGTAGCATTGCTACAGTATAAAATTATTCGGTACACCAGGGTATACCGTTCAGTATGCCCTGATGTACCGCCCGGTACACCGGTACCATACCGTACCGAGCCCGGGTCGAAACACCAGTATGGTACGGTATAGCGAACCTTATTGTCAGCATGATATTTGATTTAAATTTTGTGTGCCAATGTCATTCCAGTTGGAGGACCAGCACATGCCAACACAAGTGAGCCAGCAGGGGCAGCCAACCATTCTTGCTGCTATCTTCTCAAGTCTTAATTATCCTTTCACCATCACCACTGCTGTTTGAGAAAGAGCAAAGGGGCATAGGCTACTGCTTCAAACCCTTCGACAGGTTCAAAACCTTAAAAAGATGCAAAAGAAAGAAGGAAACAGAAAACAGTTTTCAGACCATTTCATTTATCAAAATGGTCAGATGCAAAAAAAGAGCTTTATTCCACTTTCCATAAGTTTTGTATCAGAATTCCCTTGTCCATGATACAGTCTAGTAGTAATGTATCAGTATATCATGGGTATGCACTGTATGTATCATGTTTTAATTCATATAATAATATCAACCTTATGTTACAAAGTTATACCTCAACGCACTCCATGATTCTTGTTGAGTACATCTTACTGTATTTCCCTAGAATCAGCATATAATGTGACATTGTTATCAACTATTCACTTTCTTCAATTGCATGCCTTTTCCAAAAAGGATGGATTCCTTTCTCATTCCTTCTTTTAAGGTGCGGAAGAAAATTACATAGTTCACAGCCGACACTTCAAGGTTCAGCTTAAAACTAAATTACTTGATATTTTGATATAAGGTACAATTTGGTAACATGGTAAGTGGATGAGCAATGAGAATGGGAGTCCTTGTATCTTATTGTTGATGTTTGGACTTTGGACAAGGGTAATCCCATTCTCGTTCCAGAATAGTGAAAAATCTGATTACCCCTGAAAACCATCTGATTCCCAATGCCCCTTAGTGATTGATTATGATTCTCAAAGACATTATAATTTTACCCTATTTCTAACATACAATATTATATGCTTAAACTAATATAAAACTGAAATAGTATAATCACAAAAATATTTAATAAAAATATATAGAAGCAATAAAACCTAAGAACTAGAAAAGTATAATATAATAAATATATAAAATAATATAATATCAACCATAGTTATGGATAGGACATTGAACTAGTCAAATCTCAAATCATTGGACCATTATCAACTTGTTGGACCATAGATTTAATCAAAATATATATGTTAGTTTTTTTAAAATAAAACATATGGATAGAATTATAAAAATATTTTTATAATATAGTGAAAAAAGGATGATCCTTATTAAAAAAATCTAAATGTCATACCTTTGATAAGAATTAAAGATTTGAATATATTTCATTCTTTTTATGGCTCAAATGGTTTTATTAGTGAATCGAACTGATTGAGGGTCCAAATACTGATTGTTCTGGTCCCACCATTGGATCTAGTTTAGGTTTTATAACTATTATATTATCAGCTATATATAGAAAATATAAATATAGAACATAAAAAATTAACTAATAAAATATTCAGCAATCTAAGTATAAAAAATATAAATAGTAAATGATAATATATACAAATATAATATAAAGGTAATAAAATAATATAAGTACTTAATAATATAAAAGATAGCATGTCAAATTATAGTAAAGAACAAATAAAAGAGAATAAGAGTACAACATAATAGCGATGTAAACTAATATTAAATAAAAAATAGAAAAGAAAAAATCATAAAAAAATGCCAAAGCAAAATAACATATAATAGACAATATAAATGTATAAATAAAGATTAATGTTACTGGCATGAGGATAATATAAAAAAAATAAAATATTATAAAATAAAATAAAGATTAACATATAATAGAATAATATAAAAGTTTGAATATGTGAAATGATTAATGTTAGTGGTATGAGAAAATGTAGAGAAAGATCTAAAAAGACTTTAATAGAAACTATAAATAAAGATTTTAATATTCTAAGCTTAACTAAATGTATGATTTTTTTCATATCACACGGTAAAAGATCTATGTAGCCGACTCCAGATAGTTGGAACTTACGGTTTTGTTGTTGTTATTGTTGTAATAAAACAATATAAAAGTATAATTGAGCAAGAAAATAAATTTTATAAGTTATTAAGACCAAATTTAATCTCGATTCTGTCCAATTTTTTATAAACCAAATATACAAAAGGATATAAACATTCCAGTTTCAATCTTATAAGTGCATGAACCAAACATACCAAAGATTTAGTCATTCCAATTCTAATTCCCTTCCAATTTGGGCAACAAACCAAATAACACCTTAAGGAAGGTTATTGAAAAATTACATTGCAAAAATTTGATGAAATCAAGAATTCAGCACGTTATCAGTTTAAGGCATATATAAATTACTAAAGCAAAGATAATCAGACATATACCAAAGAAGATAAAGCTTGCAAGCCTGCTGCACGTAAAGAGCCTGCATTTTCATCCTCTCCCACTTCTTGAGCTAGACTGCACAATCGTGGAACCATGCTTTCTAAATTGAACTGGTATGTACCATCCACCTATAAGAGAAGGCAACATCATGACCTCAGTTCTTTTAAAAATAGGTAAATGTAGATTAAAAGAATACATAAACATAACTAAAGAAAATGAAAATGTGATTCCTGTCACCAAAGAAAATAACTTACCTGGCTATTAACAAAGTCAAAAAGTGTATAGCATCCTATAATTTGCATTTCATCATGTCTTGTTTGATCAAAAAGAGTGTGTATGATGCTCAGTAAGCTACTTGCAAACAGTGGCCTACAAAACATCGCCTTTAGCTTGTCAAAATATTTTCCATATGTACTTCAAGCTAATTATTAATGTCATTTAGTTTGTCAAAGTAAGAATTTCACTATTGCAGACACTAAAATGTGTCTAGGCAAACCCATAATTATAAAGCACAGCACTTTTCCGTGTGCGCATCCCTGTGCTGGGTGTTACTAGTTTCCATTGGCTGGCAATGCAACCAATGGGAAATATCACAAGAACTTTTGGAGCTTCCCTTTCTATAGATTGGCTTAAGATAAATAGCAAATAGAAGAGAGGTAGTAAATAGTACTAGTAAGTAAATCTCACATTTGCTCCCTACAAGCAATCAATAATTTACGGTAAATACACATCACAACTTTAACAGAGCCAAAGCGTTCGTTTCTCATCTCCTTGTAACATCTCTGCTCCAAATAAGTTGTTATCTGTCAAGAAAGTCATGAATAAGTAAACAGGGTAACTAGAATAAACATGAATCATATAACAAATTCCACCAAATAACTACAGACAGCAACAGATGGAATAAGGAATTAAAATCACAAGCAGCTCAGATATAACTGTATTGCCTCATTCAGCCAGATCCATTATAGGAGGATCATGCACATGATCATAAAAACTATAAGAAAATAAAACCTCCCGTAAGAATCTGAAAAGTGAAACCAGTCTTAAGTTCCATTAATTGCACTAGTTATTTATTGTTTTATACCATGAAAAATGAGCATGACTGTCTGTGAACACCAACATGAATGACTTTGCATCTCTTAGAACTCTTTGACCGTGAAGTCTTAAGTTCCATTAATTTCAGAGTTTTTTTCATAACTTTATATGCAAATCGGGGTGGTGCACTGGCTGTTAATAGCTCTAATCTGATTTTAGGTTCTCTCTATATGCAGGAAGCAAAACCAAAATAATTTAAAGTTAAAGTTAGAACTTAGAAGATCAAAAGAATTAAATGATTGAGTGTTAAACAAAAGATCAGATGCATAATAGAGAAGAAAAACATAAGCCAGGAGGAAGAAAACACAAAACAGAGAAACTTAAATTCCACTAAATGAGTTTCTCATACCACTAGAAAAATAAAAATTATACTTCCTGATATATTAACACATGTATGAAAAGGATCGAGTAAGAAATTCATACCAAAAAACAAAGAAGATGTACCTTCGGAATGCGAAGTGGATTTCTCGAAGCATATTCACATAACTTGCCAATTTTTCGATCATTTGGTTCTTCATCCTGCAAGCCAGTATATGTTCTTAGGGTTTCTGGATGCATTTGCTTAAATCCTCTCTAGAATAATTTAGCAGAAAAAATAAAGAAAGAAAGGTTTGATGTAATTAAATTTTCATGTATATAATTGCTCAGTCAAAATTGTATCTGAAAATTATTTTTGTAAAGCTTTCAGATATTGCATTATGATACTTTTTTTATATGACACAAGCATAATATCATGGCATATGTAGAATATATACATATAAAGGTGAAAGATCACACAAGAGTAGTCAACTAATGTGAAAAGAAGTCCACTTCTGTCACTACATGAGATATCTGTTAAGCACGTCTGTCAGTCAACTTAACATGCTTTATTGTATCCATCAGATGATTAATTGAAAAGGTATATGACTAGAAACAGGTGTCTTGTGAAGACATAAAGTGATTTTAAGATGTGGATTTTATATGGACTAGGCGGACACCTTGAAACAAGCAGTTTAATTGCCTATTACAGTTATTAAAAGTCAAAGAGGAAGAAGAATGAAAAGAAAGAACATGATATATTAGAATATTTCTGAAACATCATCATGCCCCCATGAACAAAATACAACCTATTTAATTCTAGAAACCAAAGAAAAGAACAGGTAGCAATTTAAATCTGAGAGAGTTTTTATTTATACAAAATGTCACAAAAAACCCCAGTAGCTAATGTATATTCAATATTAATTCTTAAATATATGGAGAAAGCACTGAAGCATCAGACACTCCTAAAAACAAGGTTCCAAACATTGGCCGGTAGGGTGCATATCAACATTTAGCGGTCAGACAAAGACCGGAATTGGACCATGTAGTCCGATACTGAGAGGGCATTTTATTTTATTTTTATTACTACTACTACTACACAGAAAGTATGATGTGGTTAGTCTGTAATATTCAAACTTAGCCAATCCAGATCATAGTAGCTGAGTTGATCGATATCAACTGAGACAGATTTTGATTTATCCTGAGACATCAGGTATCTAGTGTCTGTTGGATGATTTCCAAATCAAGACCTTGCCATTTCAATCAGTGGTTAAAAGAAGAGAATGAGGAAAGAGGAGAGAAACAGAGAACAGGGTGGGGGTCTAGGGAAAATTGGGGAGGAGATATGAGAGAAGAAAGGTTGAAACAATAAGGAGGGAGAGGAGGGCTTGCTTAATTTAAGCTTAATTATAATATGATAATTGCACGTGGTTGCTTTTCCCTTGAAATTTCATTGGACTAATACAGAACTCTTTCTTCTGCTGCATAATGTATTCTAGAAACACTTGAGAAAGTAGAATGTCAATGTTTCATAGGACAGTAAACATCAAAACGGACAAATATGTTGCAGCAGCAGTACCAGCTTTCCAGGATCAAAAACATAACTCAACTATTAAACAAAAAAATATCCAAGTGTGATACTTCCCAGGATCAGATTTCAAAATTCCAAATTAAAAAAAAATGCAAATACTACAAATATAACCTGAGAACGAGGAAAAATGTCAGCTAACAGCTTCTTGTACCGCTTTACTGGTTGCCTAGATCTTTCTCTCAATGAAGGGCAGAGAAAGCACAGCGCCCCGCATGCAGGCACAACCTTCCTTGACATAACCCCCATCTTGTGTCCTATAAGCAAGAGAGCATTCTTTTAAAGATAGATAAATGTAAAGTTCGTTCTTCTGCTAAGCTCATACTTTCTATCCATCTCAAATCATAAGTTCTGATTTTTCAACTCGACGGTATTGTTCAACCACATTACTTACCTACAAGTCAAATCCAGATTTCGACCAACACAACGAAAATGAAGAAAGATCATCATTAAATGACCAATGCATGCATTTCTCGTCGGTAACCAGCAGATCCCAGCGGAGCCAATAAAAAAAAAGGATAACGATAATGCAGCAAGCGATATTGCTATCCGCAAGCAAATATGGAATTTGTTTACTCGATCTAAAAGAACTATCCTATATAAGCAAGAATTTTTTTCCTTTTTTTCTTCGCGGTCTAGAAGGATCATTCTATATAAGCAAAAATTTCATAATTTCCTACGGAGGAGGAGCATATCGGAACTATACCCAGAAAGGTGAGAGAGATCAGGGGTAATCAACAGAGTATTGACCGGGTTGGGAGGGGAAAGACGGAGGGAGACAGCGGAAACCCTGGCAAGGATCTGATCAGTAAGGCGCCGGATCTCCGTTTCCTCTTCCGATTGCTCGAAAGACGAAAAAGACGAATCCTCTCTCGCCTTCCCTCTTTATCTCGGTCTCGTTCTATCGTCGCATTCCTTCTCGTCTCGGTCTCTCCTCTACTCGCGAAGAACGCTTGCACCCAGTAATAATAAAGACAACAATGAGATAAAGCCGGGGACTCCGTCCGCAACCAACGCTCCTGCAGCGGCAACCCAACCTGTCCGGCCGCCTTCCGTGGGCCCGACTTCTCCACACGAATTATTATTATTATTATTATTATTATTATTATTATTATTTATGAGTTTATGTACCGATAGGGATATGAGGATGGAAAATAAAAGAGGAATGAGGAAGTAAGGATGGATGAACATAATATAGCACACTCCCCATCTCTATATAATATAATTTTATTAATAATAATATAGATAAACTTAAAGGATGAGTATATTTGATTATGTTTATATTTGGATATATTTATATTAGAATATTTTTATGATGTATAAATTTTATAAAATATTATTATTATTTATAAATTTTGATATTGTTAATTAGTTTTGATAATAGTTTTATTTTTAGATAATTTATAAAAAAAACCACTAATATTTGATTTTTTTTAAATTATTATCGAGCAATGCTTTTTTTTAATTAAAATTTTAATTATGTATTTGAACAATTTATTTCAAGTCATAAATCATAAGTCGATTCAGTCCAATCAAGATGTTTTGGTCCGGGTTAGGTCGATTTGGGTTGGGTCACTTCGAATCAGATCGGATTGGGTTTCATTAGCAATAGGTCAAGTCAGATTTGCTCGAGCAGAAATCAAAGGTTTTGCAAGACTGATTAATAAGCCTTTGTCAACAAATGAGGCTAATTACCACTACGAGGATGTTGACATCGACTACGATAAGGCTAGGGCTCTACAAGGCACCATTGGGCTTAGGACAATGCATATTGATCATTTATGGGTTCATAAGGTTTCGTCAATAAACAAGGTTGATCATCGTTCTGAGGACATTAGTGACGACGATAAGAGGGGACATTAGCGATGGTGAGGCTAGGGCTTTGTAATGTATCATTGAGATTAGGGATATATATAATGATTAGTGAGGCTCCATAAAACTTCATTGACAAACGAGGTTTATCACCACTATAAGAACGATGATGTTGGTGACGACGAGGCTAGGGCTCTACAATACACCATTATGGGTAGAGTGACACATGCCGATCATTAAGGCTTTGTAATGCTTCATCTACGAACGAAGCTAATAATCGCTACAGGAAAGAGGACATTAGTGACAACGACGAGCGAAAAGTTTCCTATTTCATTCCTCGATCAATTGGGTAGTACATGATAATTTAGAAGAAATCAAGAGATAATCTAGAGTTCAATTGAACCAAATTAGGTAGCTAAGATTCAGTTGAATCCATCTAGTTTGATTCAGAAAACTATTTTAGCTCTAAAAAATCGAGTTAAAGGATAATCGTTATCATTTTATTATTTCAATTAGAGTTTAATCAAAGTTTAGAAAATAATCAAAGTTTAGAAAATGGATGCTCTCGGTAAAAATCAATTATCATAATACTAGAGAGTATTTTCTAGTAAAATGCCCTTTATTTTTTTTTTAATTGAGTAGATTAATAAGAAAAATATGAGAACTTACTCGTCCTAAGTGGAGATTCTCTATCTCCACTCGTGTCTCGTTTAAATAGAAGTGAGATGGAAATAAAGGACGAGGGATGAGACGTGAACGAGGACGAGAGAAGCACTACTTATCTTCTCATTAACATCCCTATTGATAGTCAATTATCTGTCTTTTTTCTTTTTAATGAATTGGTCTGTAGGATGAATATTTGGCTTTGTACAATTTGATAAAAAATATTAAATATAGTACTTTTTGTTGAATCTCGGATTTTGATGATGAAGTCAATTGTCATTTGTTATCTAATCTATGTGTTGAGATAAGTGTGCAAGATTAACTACGATGAGAGTAAGACAAGCAGCAGATGTTGCGCCGGAGTCAAGATCATGATCACGTTGGGAGTTCGAGAGTTCGACGGAAGTTCGGACGGTCGTTGGAGGTTCAGCGAGAACAGATCCGAGAAGTCCAGAAGCTTGCCAAGCGAAGCTCGTCGGAACTCGCCAAGTGGATCGTCGCAAAGTCCAGGAGTATGCCGGATGTCCGCAGAAGGATCACCGAGGGTTTATCGGATGATCGACGGAAGTTCGCCGGAAACTCGCCGGAAGAAGCGATTGACGCATCGGAGCATAGCTGCAGAAGTTGTCTTAGAGTTAATCGTAGTTAGCACGATGATTAAGCTTGAAAATGGGAGGTGATCCCATTAGCTTAATCGTGGGGCAATTGGGCCCCTGAAAAGATTCAAATTGGGCCGAATGGAGCGAACCATTCGGACCCTGATTGCACCAGGCGGTGCAACCGCCTAGGCCAGGAGGTGCAACCGCCAGGGCTGCGAGACTGGGCGGTGCAACCGCCCCAGCCAAGTGGTGCAACCGCCCAGGATATGTCTTCCAGCGAGACTGGGCAGTGCAACCGCCCCAGCCAAGAGGTGCAACCGCCCAGGGCTCAGTCTCCAAGCGAGACTGGGCGGTGCAACCTCCTCTGTCAAGAGGTAGCACCGCCAGAGCTCAAGTTTCGAGCTCTGCCAAGAGGTGCAACCACCGAGCTCAGTCTTCGAGCTCTAGCAGAGAGGTGCATCAGCCTGAGCTCAGTTTCGAGCTCTGCCAGGTGATGCAACCACCGAGCTCAGTCTTCGAGCTCTGGCAGAGAGGTGCATCAGCCTGAGCTCAGTTTCGAGCTCTGCCAGGTGATGCAACCACCGAGCTCAGACTTCGAGCTCTGCCAGGCGGTGCAACCACCGAGCTCAGTCTTCGAGCTCTGCCAGGTGGTGCAACCATCGAGCTCAGTCTTCGAGCTCTGGCAGAGAGGAGCAATCGCCTGAGCTCAGTCTTCGAGCTCTGCCAGGCAGTGCCACCTCTCCAGTCAAGAGGTGCAACCGCCTGATCCCGGAATTCCGGGATTTGATCGTTTTGAGCTCCAAATTTGAACTGGGTTGGGGCCTATAAATACCCCACCCATTCAGCACTGAAAACATACAGATCCACACCGAATTCTTGATCTTTTCAGTGATTCTAAGAGCTCAAATTTGTGTAAAGTCCTAAAAGTTCTCCTCCTTCTGTTCTTCAAGTCTTGAGTTGTAAAGAGAGGAGAGAAAGGATCTGTAAAGGTTGTCTCCTGAGCCTGTCAAAAGGAGAGAAACTGTAAAAGGGCAGTTAGCCTTCGCCCATTGAAGGAAGGCAGCTAGTTGACGTCGGTGACATCGTCGGAGGAGGAAGCCAAAAGTGGAGTAGGTCAAGACTGACCGAACCACTCTAAATCTCTGGTTTGCTTTTACCTTGAGCACTTTATCATTACTGCAAACCTCCTACATTGCTACTGCCCTCTGCGCCTTTACGAACGAGTTTCTAAGCTCTGATCTTTCAGAATCTGCATTCAAACGTAAATCGTGTTTTCGTACGATCTTCACACTGCAGTTTACGCTTACATTCGGATTCCATTTATAACTGCAAATTGCTTTCTACGTAAAACGCTTTTCAAGGTTCAAAACTGCTTTTAGACGCAAAACTACATTTAGACGTAAAATTACGTTTAGACGTAAAACTGCGTTTAGACGCAAAACTGCGTTTAGACGTAAAACTGCGTTTAGACGCAAACTGCGCTTAGACGCAAACTGCGCTTAGACGCAAACTGCACTGTGATTCTGCTTTTATATCGAAATTGTTTTTTATCGGACGAACGCAGCTTTCGTTTTTAAAATCGCTGTAAGATTTCCGCTGCACTAATTCACCCCCCCTCTTAGTGCTCTCGATCCTAACACTTTTATGCTGTGTTAAAGTATTTCTAAGAAAAACATTATAATACAATGCAAAAATAGAAACACATTATTTTTTTACTATATCACATTATTTCCTAGTATTATTGAAAAAAATGTGACTATACTAATTCACTCATTCATAAAAAGAAAAAAAAAGGATAAATGAGAAGTACCGTTAAAAAATTCTAAAAATGGGAAGCTCTTCTATGATAATCACAAAAAGAAAAAAAATTATTATTATCATCATAATTAATCAATATAAATCAGAATAAAATAGTAGAAGTTATTACGAAATCATATTTTATGCATTATGCTTTATAAAGAGCATGATGTTGCTTGTCACTAAAACAAAGTATTATTCCTTAATAGTAAACTTTACCAAATCAAAAATACAATGCATAAGGCTTGCTCGACATTAACTCAAATTTCATATCATATTATCTGTTTAGATAAGATTAATTTAACGCGGAGTCAACCGAAGACTATGTGATTGGGTTCGGGTCGAACCGGTTTTCCATACCCGCATCCGACTAATCGGGCTTGCGGGTCTGCTCGGCATGAGCGGAGCGGGCCTGGGCTTCTCACGCACGTGATCCGCACGTGGTCCTGGACACGCCTCTTTGCTTGCGAAAGGGGTTTCATTCCTCGTATATTACCTTCCCTCCTCGGCTCGATCTCGATCCAAAAGCTTTTCTTCCTAGCCGCGATGGATCTCGACCTTAGCGCGCCCCACTCGTTGGGAACCACCATCATCGGAGTGACCTACGACGGCGGTGTCGTCCTCGGAGCCGATTCGAGGACGAGCACAGGTCCGATCGAACCCCGGAAAAAGCTCGGAGAGATCTTTGTTTTCTAAATCATGTTCGTTTTCCCTTGTGGGGTTTTGGCTGATGAGTTTGGATCTCTCGTTACAGGAATGTATGTCGCTAATCGGGCGTCGGATAAGATCACACAGTTGACGGACAATGTCTACATATGCCGCTCTGGATCGGTTACGATCTCTTTCGATGCTCGTTCGTGTGCTATGTTGATATGTTTCTTAAGAGCATGAGGTGTTGAACATCCTAGTTCATACAAGTGTGTGCTTGAAAAATACAGAAGATATAAGGAATCCTTTCTCCATTTCTGGCTATGTTCTTTCAACTTATAGTTGGTGTGCTCTGGCAATTTGTTTTGACTTGTTTTGTTGAATTAAATGATTCAAATTATCTTTAAACCATTTTAAAACAATCAAAGACTAGATTAGTAGATCACGACCAGGAATGGTCGGACTTAATGTATAAGGGGCTTGCATCAGATGTATCCCCTGCTTTCTGGCTCTCGGAAATGCTATCATTCTATTGTCCCATTTGGTCGGCTTTTCTTCTGCTTCCAAGATAACTTTCTGTTCATCTAAGAGTAGCCAACTATAAGAAATAAACCCCAGTTTAAAATTGAAGATCCATGATTTGTACCCCCGTTTACTTGTTTGTCAAAATATAGACTTGAAACTAAGTATTTATTTAGAAAAAGGAAAGCATAACAGTTTGATTAAAGAAAAACTAAACAGAAAACTTGATTAGAGTCATCCTAGACTGGAACTGAGGAAACCTTAAGGCTACTCTAACCCTAAGCTACATGAGAGTTTCTGTTGTTCTGTTATAACTACAGTAGATGTTTTTGTTACATTCACTACTTTTGATTTGGTGTTTACTGTTTTCCCCTTATTTTAGCGTTGGTAACTATTGATCAATTAGTTTCTCAATTAAATACTTAATTTTGTTTTCATTTCTCAACTTTTATAGTGAGTTAACAAAGCTTCTATAAACTATGGTTTCCTTGCAGGCAGCTGATTCCCAGGTTATCTCTGACTATGTCAGATACTTTCTTCATCAACACACGTGAGTTTTTTTACTCTTTTTCTTCTTTCTCTCTCTGGATTAGAAAATATAAAACTCTATGCTTCCTTAATTGAACTGTGACTTTAATCTGTATTAATTCTGTGCATTTGTTGACGGGTACCATGGAAGTGCCAATAGAATAACTTAAAATCATATAAAATTTAGCTGACTATTTCGGAGTCATCCTTATGCTGCTGACCTTCACTTACTGGTCTCTCATACGTGTTGCAGAATTCAGCTTGGACAGCCTTCAACGGTCAAGGTGGCAGCTAATTTAGTTAGATTGCTGTCATACCAAAACAAGGTATCAACATAACTGTTCTGTGGCAAAACAATTTTCAGAGTTAAGACTACACTGAATATAGAGAAATTGTAGGATTATTGGATGTGAGTAGTCTTTTGTCATAAGCCATGGCATAAATTAATAGATTTATCACTCAAGTCAAATACTTGAGTTCATTTTCTTGTTTGTGACTGTTACTAACTGGAAAACCAACAAAATCAAATCAGATTGTGTCTTTTTCCTTGCGATTTTGAACCACTCCATATGTTTCTCTCAATTTATGATACTGAATTTTGGGATCTAGACTAATTCTTGCTTTAATTCATGTCACATCGAATCATCCAAAAATATTTGAATAGGAAGTTGAACTGATTCTTTTGTAAGAAGTGGCATTTATTTTCTTTTATTGTTATTATTATTATTTTCAACATTTTGCTATTTTTGCATGTTTAGAATTAGTGTATACATATGATCGTTTGTGTCATTGGCATCTCCAGAACATGCTACAAATGGGCATCATTGTTGGTGGATGGGACAAATACGAAGGAGGTCAAATATATTCCGTGCCACTTGGAGGGACAATACTGAAGCAACCTTTTGCTATCGGAGGTGTGTATTGTGCTTCAGCTTAGTGTTCTACATGGTTTGACATGAATGTTTATTCTGTTTATTTACTTGCATAGATCACATATAATAATGCATGCTGCAAACCAGGGCTTGGTTTGGAAAATCCATAAGCATTTGTAGCTTAATAAGCAGAAGTGTGTTTAATTTTTCTTTCAGATATACTGAAATTGGTCCCTTATATATGCTCATTAGGAAATAGAAAAGATTGCTTCTCTTTGTAAAATAATTACCTTTTCAACAATTTCAGCCAAAACTCAGGCACATTTAACTTTCTGCAAGGTAAGGTCAAACTTTCTCCACTATTTTCTATGTTAACTTGACCAATCTATACTGTAGAAAATGTTAAATAATTGTTTCATCTTTCATCTTGTGTAACTTGGCACAAAGAACTAACTGCATGATACTTAGGAATTTTAGAACTTTCAATGAGACAAGGGCACTTTGCAAATTGACCTTCAATATGAGAGCATGTTTTTTCCACGTTTGGCAGTGGTGACCTTGGATTTCATAACCTTCCATCACTAACATCTTTCTCCAGCAATATTAGAAGATAATTATCTGGAAATCTAGTCCTATGTTTACTGAATATATATTTCTATATAAACAGATGTAGTGGTGACTGAGATGTTTGATTTAGGTGTATTGCTGAAGAATTTATGATTAGTACAATGATTGCAGCAAAGCAATGGGATGAGAAATCCATGTTTGGTAGGAATTGGCAATCTATAATTGTCATTTGTGTTGAGAATCTTTGTCTTTTCTCATTTTAGAGAAGTAAATGATATGAACTAACATCAGTATTATGAAATAGAATGTCAAAGCACATTATTTCAAAGTTTTCTTGTGCTTTTTGAGTGGTTTTAGTCTTTAGATATTGCATAATGATGCTTTGTTCTTGTTTGAGATGATTAGCATATTATGACTCGTTGGAAATAACTATCTTCCATCCACAGGATCTGGTTCGAGCTACCTTTATGGTTTCTTTGATCAAGCATGGAAGGAAGGGATGAGCAAAGATGAAGCTGAGGTATGCAATGTGAAGATATTAGCTTTCGACCGATTCTTTTTTGGTCAAACTGTTTTGGATAAGGATGTAATTACTAGAAATTTTAGAAGTTAATGACAAGTCCATAACACACTCTTTAAGTGAAAAATATTACACAATCCTTTTGTTTCTTATCTTTCACTCTACCATATTCTTTGAGACACTTTGCTATTGTTCTCCCATTTCTCTCTTGAGGCGAGTTCTAAAGCAAAATCTCTGTTGTATGCAGTGAGTCAGATCATTCATTTATTCTGTTTTAGAGTGTTTGGCTCTGCTATGAAATGGAACATTGAAAGAGTTAAGATTATTAACTAACTAGCTTAAAGGTCTTAACTCTACCTAAACTAGACCTTGCTCTTCTTTTTGTTTAGAATGAAATGAACTACTAAGTGATGCTGATTTAAGCTTATAGTTTTCTCACTTTTAAGTAATTTACTAGTTATCAGACAAGCAAACGTAATCTGTGATTGCAACTTTTGCTGGCATCCTTGCTCCGGTTGCTGTTTGAACAGGTGTTCATTGTTTTTATTTTTCCCGTTCTTTTTTGAGAATTCTATGCTGATTTTCTTATAATGTAAATCACTAAAGTCTCAATATTTATTCTTTTGCTTGTCAGTTGTACTGTAGTATTATTTTTGGTTGTTGTAACTTGTAACTATCATGAGTAGGAAATTATCTGAGACATTGTGCTTCTATCTCCCTTCAAAAATGCAGAAATTAGTGGTGAAGGCAGTCTCTCTTGCTATTGCACGTGATGGGGCGAGCGGAGGTGTCGTCCGTACTGTTACTGTAAGTATCTTGGCTTAGAACACGGTATAAACGTATAATCTACACAACATGAATCACTGATAATGATTTTGCCATCGTATTGATCAACTGTCCTGCTAGTACCTGACGTATGTAATTGATCATTCCACTTTCCTGGTGGAAAATGTCAATTCCGGAAATGTATTAAGGAAATCAACTGACTAATAGTTTAATATCAGCCTCCACGTAGGTTATATTTCTGATAGTTATTTTTCTGATGGGCTGGCAGATCAATGCTGATGGTGTCACGAAGAACTTCTACTCCGGCGACTCCCTTCCTCTATGGCATGAAGAGCTGGAGCCACACAACTCGCTGCTGGATATCCTCTCGTCCAGCAGTCCCGAGCCTATGAGCACATGATGTCCTGGTCTCTGTGCGACTCTCATTCCCTGCTTTAATGCTGTGTAGATGCCATGGAAGCCATTGTGCCTCTGCAAATTGGTTCTAAAAATTTATATTGGCCTGGAGCTGCCACTGTTTTATTTTATGACCTTAGCAGAGCTTTGAGATACAGCAGTGATCAAACTTTACTAGTATAAGAATGTTGTTTTCTTTGCTTGCCGTGCCTCTTTACGTTCATCTCAAGCCAACACTAATGCATGCATCTGTTTACAGTGTGTTTATGGGATCAAGCAGCTTTGAAGCCCAATATCATCAATTTTCGTTCAAATTTGATCGGGCAAGCTGCTAAATCCGATGCACAATATGTTTATCGTTCATTCTAGACATGAGATGAGCATATTTTACATTAAAGTTGAGCTTCGTCATTAACCCATCATTGGGTCTATCTGCACTCTCATTCAAAAAAAAAAGAGAGTGTAATTTAGATTTTAATGTTTGAAAAATTATCTAAATTTATGAAAATCTTGAAATGACTTGCAAAGACCTAAACCCAATTTAGTTATATTTTCAGGAACATTTGAGTCGTCATGTCTTTTAAAGAAATTTGGCTTAGTATTATCCCAATATCAAAAACCATAGTCAAAGAACACTATGCAATTACTTAAACATAGTTATGTTCCTTATGATGAACACTAATCTCAATATATCAGCTGAACTCATTGGCAGATTTCTTGGTCAGAATCTAAAACATGTATTCAGCACTTGTGTTGGTTTGATGATATTTATTTTGCCATGCCAAAAATCATCTTATAATTAGAACATGTAAGAAGAATACTAAGTTTCATTGGTAATCTTCTAATGAAGAATCTAAATATGTCTATAACATTTGCTCTTTTGGATGCTATACGTATGTAAACAAACCCCCTCGATGAACCAAAAACCGACTGAGCTCCATGTGATGTAACGGAGCATGAAGCTATGTAGGAGATGCGAGGAGGAGGTCGTCCCCGAAGAGATAGAGGAGGCGCTCCACGGCCCAGCTGGGCTCCGATGCCGGCGGGGGAGGAGGAGGAGAAGCGGATGGCCGCGTGGCGAGCAGCGGCGCGCGGCAGAGCGGGCAACTGAGGTGCTCGTCGTGGTCGAGCCACCGGTCCAGGCAGCCATGGTGGAACACGTGCCTGCAGTTCCGCAGCTCCCACACGCTGTCCTGCCTCCCCACCTCGCTCAGGCACACCGCGCACGTCGTTGCTGCTGCTGCTGCGGCGGCGTCGGCGGTGGCCGACTCTTCCTGCTCTCCTACCAGCTCGGCGTAGGTCGAGACGTGGAGGCTCTCCCTCACCGCCCGGGCCGCGGCGCAGTGACGAGCTTTGGCCTCGGCGACGGTGCTGTCTTCCAAAGAGGAGGAAATAGCAGCAGCAGGCCACCATCCGTAGGAGGGAAGGAGCAGCCACTTGACCATGAGAGACAAGAAGAGAGCGGTCTCTTCAACGAATTGAACCAGCACAAGTCTCAAGTCGCAGTACTCTATGGTTCTGCGCATAGCACTGAATGCTGTCGATGGCAGAGAAAGAAGACGAACAAAGAACAAGTGAAGACACTGATGGAGGTGTTATGTGGAGGATGAGGAGGAGAGTTCAAGGGGAAGAAAGCCGAGATAGGATGGCCTTTAATAAGGGGAATTGGATGATGGTGGAAGTTGGTGGGCTGGCCTCAGCTTTTCTGTCTTTTTTTTTTTTTATTTCCTTTCTGGCTTGCTTTTGAAAAGAGGAAAAGGAGAGAGAGAGATAGAGAGAGTGTTATATGGGACATTAAATTTCTCCATGCAAACATGCCAACCAGCAGTATGTGAGTGGGAGATGATGAGGGCAAGATGGTGGTGGCAAAAAGATCTCAGAAAAGTTTCTTTGATGCCATCACTGATTCATAATGAGGCAGCATAATTTTGTGGCAAGCTGTTGTTGATGTACTGCAATCCCACCTGAGGAGCAATGATCTAAAACTTATAAATCATGTTAAGTGATGCTCAAAATGTGAAAATAATATAGTAAAACAATGCAAACTCATATATCAATATAATCATCTTCCACTTGGAATTAATGTGACTTGCAGTACCATGAAATGTTCATGATATGAGGCAGTTTGACCTAATTGAAGCTTGACTTATGTTGAAGATGACAGATACACTTCAAGTTTTGACTAGCAAACTACTGAGTGAACAAAGAAGAAGGAAAAGAGAGAGATTAGTCTGATGGTTGCCATGAGCAGTGTCAGATCTCCACTGTCAAGGATATTATTAGCTTATTAAGTTCATGGAACACACAACATATAGAGGTGTAACATCTGTAGGTTCTCCACCACCCTCTCACTCTCTCTCTCTCTCTCTTTCTCTCTCTCTATTAGCTTATTAAGTTAATGGAACACAACATATAGAGGTGTAACATCTGTAGGTTCTCCACCACCCAGTCTCTCTCTCTCTCTCTCTCTCTCTCTCTGACCACAGAAAGGCTGGAGAGTTGGATGGTGTTCCAAGATGATTCCCTTGGAAGATAAGATAAGCTCCAATTGTGTTATTGGCATCTTATCTTTTACCAAATGCCATGAAAGCAATGGCTCAAAAGTACAGCCAATGTAGAGAAATGTGAAAGCAGGTGCAGCAGAGAACAAAAGAAAGCAGTGATTGCTGCCATCAAATGTTACTGCTCAACTCTGAATGAGATGCCTCAAAGTTTTACATGTGGCTAATGCATCATAATGACATTATTGCTAAGAACAACAAAGCATGAACATAAATCATCAATTATGAACCATCAATTTAGTAAATGATCCAAAGATTATAAAGTAAATGAGTCGAATATATTCATTCCCATAGATTAATTGTTTCTGTGTTAAAGATTGTAAAACACTATTACTAGATTAATTATCCATTAGATGATTAATCATTATCACTTCAACCTTATAATCTACTTTAATGCCATAAAACATTTGTTGAATAACCATTCATCTCAAAAGATTAAGCTAATATAAGGTCAGCTCCGTTCATAAACTCTAAAGAATGGCAACACGAGAAAGCAAAGGAAAAAGATGCTGTATACAGACAGCTGCACTAAAAAGAGAATGTGTCATCTGAGAGAGAGAGAGAGAGAGAGAGAGAGAGAGAGCGAAGGGAGAAGAAGATGCACAAAGCTAAAACAAAAAGAGAATTTGAGTGTGTCCGAGAGAGAGAGAGAGAAGAGAATTGCCTCAGCCACCTGGTTGCTGACGGAGTCCCGATGAACAGACATCACAGCTTTTTTTCCTTGAAGGAATCAACGATGAGATGAGAACATAGAAAGGGATGCAGGAAAGTGATGGTCGGAAAGATGACAGCCCACGAACGGTGAGCAATAACGCTTACATCGATGAGAACCTTACGACCACCGATAGGAACCGTCGAGGCCGGACGACCGAACTGGTCCCTGATTCTACCCTATCCTTCCTTCCTTCCTTCCTTCATTGCTGCTATCGTCCCGTTGATTCCTTCGTGATAGCATCCCACCACCAAAGGGGCCACCTGCTTTGACCGCCTCAGTCCCCATCAACAGCGGTACCATTTGCACGCTAAACTTGGTGATAAGATTCCTAATCGACAGTTCATTTTGATAATTGTGAGTATTAAAATCATTCTTATATTACTGTTATATGAAAACTTTTAATATCAAAATCTGAAATCAAATAATAATAAATTAATATTTATAAAAAATATTTATAAGTGATTCATATTATCCTCGTCAAATAGTATTGCTAACTTTATGTATATAAGTATAAATTATAAGAATATCCAAAACAATATTATCCTATCTCATCATATAATTATAAATTCTTCTTTATGAATATTATTATTTTTATATAATTTAAAATTAATTTTTTAATATAATTTTATAAATTATTAGTTAGATTAATATAATAATATAATGATATAATTTAAAAAATATTTTATAGATGATAAAATTTTTAGTTAACTCATATTTCATAAGTCTATCATCCAACATTATTTTCGCAGCTACTAATTAGATAAAACTTAAGGGTATGAGTTACAAATAATATTCATCAATTTTTTTTATTTAATTTATAATAAAATAATTTAATAATAATCATAATCATAATAATTATTAAACATTAATAAAAAAACTCATATGATAACTATAATAATGATGAAGCATAAATCATATCTTTATGTAAAAAAAATATATTATTTCATAATTTTAAACATATGCATATGAACAATCAAACAAATATCCAAAATTAATAATTATTTTTTATTTATCACATGTAAAATGTAATCAAAATGTCATATAAAAAATATCAAAGAAAATTATGATTTATATTTTTAATTTCGCATGGAACTCTTATATTAGTCAACCATATTTAATTAGGTAAGCCTAAGCTATCCAAATTGACCTAATAGTTAAAATACTATTATGTTAAGTCTAATAAAAATTATTTAATTTAAAATAAATCAAATAAATCAATTTTATAATTGAGGACATCAGTCAAAAAATTTTAATTTCTAAAAGTTTTAATTTTTAATCAAGGTCATCTCCTAATAATTCTAATATAATTAGACTTACTTTCTATTGGTCATATTCATAATCAAAATCTAATCATAACTATAATATATATACCTAATTATATAAGACAACAAAATCTAACATTAATCTCTTACAAACAATATATTACAACTAATATAATATTTTACCGTCATCATTGAGATACATAATAATATTATGTCGAGTATTTAAATTTTTATTTATAGTTCCTAATAAAATTTTCTTATATCTTTCTACCTCTCATCCATCTACTAATTATTTCAGGTTTTGCTAATTATAATATTTATAATTATCTTCAACACATGTGGATGTAGATGATTATAACAATAATAATAATAATTTTGAAGTTATAACCTAACTTAGTTGATAAAAACTTTGATAATTTACCATCAAATCTTAAACTTGGATTTTGTCTTTGTCACTCATCCTTTATATATAAAAATATTAAATAACTTTCTCTTATTATACATTCATAAAAGTCGTGCCTAATTATTTATGAATAAAAATATTTATTTTTATTTTTTTAGCAACTCCGTATATTAACCTCGATATTCTCATCTCAAGGATTGGGACTTCTTATGTAAGTCCCATAAGTAATACATTGAGGATCCATACCAATCAATCTTCACATTGTGAATCCAGCTTTAAGACTCCTGTCATTGAGTTGGATTCAGTGAACAAGCAAGTTTTCAAGATCCATTCACAACCATGGAGATCCTTCCAAGTGCTAAATATTGCACCATTGTATCTTATATGATATCTATCAAAATGAGAATCTCAACTCAGCTAATCTGCTTGCAGTGTCAACAATCACAACTGTCACTGTCACAAGAAGCTTGATCAGGAAAATAACCATTCTGTTACCAATTGAAACCATTTTATGCCATGGCATCTTTGGGCACTTGTCCATCACTCTATTTGTTGTTCATGATCAGCTTGCTGCATCCAGAAACATGCTGTTACTGCTATAGATAAATGCTGTAAGTTATTGGTGACAGGAAAAGAGACTTCAGTAAAGAGTAATCACAGGTTACTAAAGTTTGGGCATCACACAAACTCATCAAGGGGTAAACAGCTTCCATATCTTTATGACAGACAACAACAAATGTAGAAAAAGTGTTCAAGAACAGACAGTTTGTCCTAACAACAGCCACTGGTCGCAAAATCTACTGATGGTAGCCGGTGGGCATTTAAACATGAGAACTGCGTAGGATTCCATGAAAATAACCACCAACCATGATGAATGACACGACAGACACAATGCCTGCGGGAAAGATCTTCCCGGACTTCTTGAAGCGAGAACCCATCACTACCAGGAGAGCTGCAGATAAACCTAGATGCAGAGCAATTTAACAAAACAACATTAAAATACCGTCAGTAGAGAAATCAGGACTGACAGCAATAGAGAAATCAAGCTCCAACACAAATAGCAATGTTTTTGGCCTACCTAGACCGAGAGATGATGCAAAAGCTGGTCTAACTGGAAGTAGTGTATACACAAAATACAGTAGCAAGGCTGCTATCCCTCCAACAGCTAATGACTTCTGGCTCCCACTTTTAACATATCCCATGATGCCACCAACTGTGAGAACATAAGCCGAGACCACAAGTTTAACTGATCATTCGAACTTCTATTTCAGGAATATGTTAGCACAATAAACCTAAATAAATGAGAACAAGTCCATATAGTATAACAACTAATAATACAATTTGACACTAGACTAGTGATGGGTTATCATAACTCGAAGAACATCCATAGATCATAGTGTAAAGCACCTTGTGATAGGCTTTTACAGAACAGAATTGTCAAAGAAATGTCCACTCTGTTGATTCAAAAATCTAATTCGTAATATCTTGACATTCCTAACCACCAAAAATCAATTGTCCAGGAGAGTAACTGCAAAAGATAATTGTCCGTGATATATGTAACTGTTTATATATTTGTGTGAGGACAGTTCATAAAAATGACTTCAGCGATATTGTCCTATTGATGGTCATTTTTTCCAAGCAGTTAGAGGTCAACTATGCCACCAAACCTAGCTTTAAGAGGACAATCATGAAATCCAATATATTTTTCAGATATGATGACAACTGGCACACGCTTGGCTAATATCTGAAATTTGGTGCACTGATAATGATCTTCTACACTTTCTACCAAGGTCTGATCTTCTGACAGAAATTTGTCAGAACTTTCCTTTGTTATCAAACCATCACAGATCTGGGGATTCATTAGTCTTCTATAACAATTCTAATTTCTCAAAATCAACGACTTCAAAACAAGATGTTATACATATACAAGAGAACTTAATCTGCGAAAAAGCTGGATTATTGTAACCTAAACTTGAAGCATTGGGCTATATATGTCTGCTTAATCCTTTTGTTTTTAAGTCCATGATCAGCATACAAAGTACTGGTGAGAGATCAACCATAGTCTATTTTCATTCACATAAATACTGGCACAGCAGTAAAAAACCTCCTTCCACATAAGAAACTAAAAGGTAGATTGTGAGAACAAGGATAAGGTCCCTCAGAACTATAGCACTAGTACTAAGAATATTTCTATTTAAAACATAGAGATCAACATTGCTTTAAACTATTATAGAAAGAGCATCAGTGGATATTTGACAAAGAGTCATATATTTTAGAAGGCTTAGAAGTGCAGTTTCTACTAAGGAACTGCTATTGCATGAAAGGATCACCAGTGCAAGTAATAAATACTAAACCATCAAGGACATTTGATCAGCATTTTGGCATTCTATTTATTTAGTATTTTACTAACAACAGAGTCATTCTCCAAAATTAACACTATATGAGATTCTGGCCAAAACTAAATTCAAACACCAGTATTGATGTAGATGCTAGAGAACTGCCATCAAGTAAATGACTAATCCCTTAAAAAAAAATTAAATTGAAGGCGCTACTATACATGTAAGCATCTATCCTTAAATTATTGAAGCTACAAATCACAATAATGAATTTCATAAGCACTCAATCTACGTAGTATGTATAAATAATTTATTACCCCATGTTACGAGCAATGACTTACAGAAAGAGACAACAAATGACTTTATGAAAGCATATATCATTATAAATTTATTGAAGGTTTATCATTTTAGAAATATCAGCAAGTTACCTCTTTATTTTTTGGTCTCGAAGTTGTGGTTACAACTTTCAATTTATATTAGATGGTAAGCCCATGAGACAATTTCTTTTGGTTAATATACAAACTACAAAACACAGTTCGTCTTACAGGTCCGTATCGTTATATCAACCAGCCATCGGTATGATACGTATCGAGCCGTATCAAGTCATACTAAGCGTACTGACGTAGTATACATGGGGGAATACCGATATATCGCCCATCCGGTCTCCTGTCGGACCGGTATGTACCACCCATACCGAGTAGTACGTCATAGTATAGCGAAGCTTACTACAATACATACATACAATACGAAATAATTATATACATATATACATAAAATAAATCAACAGAGGAAGTTTTCAAAACATAAAGGCATTGCTTATTAGCGAAAGTTTATATCACCAATGACGTCAAGATGTGCGTCATCATTTTAGTGAGACATTAGCTTGCCTTCATCTATAAACAGAATGTCATTACTCTAATTTAATAAGAATATATCCTACTATGATTCTCTAATTCTATCAAAACTTGAGATTGAGGCACAATACAGGTTCTCATCTCATTGAACTTCTAATTAACTTATATGCTACATTCAATAGGATTTTCAATATGAAGCTCACTTAGAAACAGGATATGCTAGAGTTCAATTTGGTAAAAATGTACAGCTACAAACAAAAAAATCTATGAGCACAGAAAAACCTCATTCAAAAATACAAATTTAGGAAAAACAAGATATTTCATTTTCCAATCATAACCTGTACTATTCCAGATCAACTCAACCAAGAGCAAATGTCAGTATTTCTTATTGAATTGCACAAGAATTAGACATCAAATATGTTGAAAGATTACATGAAACGTGTTGTGTGTATCCAATGTTATACCTTAAGAAACATAGACTTACGAAGATGACTGAAGGGAAAGAAAGAATGGTGGGAATGAGGGATCACCTCCGACGAGGGCCGCATAGCCCAGCGTCACCTTCTGCGACATGGACATCCCGCCCTCATGCTCCACCTTCTTCTCCTTATCCGCTCCTCCCTCTTCGCTCTCCCCGGAATCCCCCGCCCCTCCGTTCTTACCATCGTCCCCACCCTCACCACCACCACCTGATCCGCCATCGGACCCCTCGATTCCTCCTCCTGAGCCTCCGTCGTTTTCAATCTCCACCTCGATATCCGGGGACTCGGATTCGTCCGCGAAGAGACGAGTCTCGGGTCGACGAGGGGTCGGACGGGGGAGGGGAGTGACAAGAGCGGCGGATCTGAGCGTGCAAGAAGCGCGCGGCGGATAGTGGGAGGGAAGCTTGGAGGCGAGAGAGGAGGGCCGGCGGAGGAAGAGAGCAGACTGGGAAGCCGGCCAGAGGGCAACAGCGGCGGCGGTGGAGGCGACTGCCATCTCCGGTTTTGCTTTGCACGGCGAACCGGTCGACCTCGGGCCTAAAGGCAGTAATGTTCTCGAGAGACGATGCTTAGCTGTCCAAACCGAGGCAGGAACTACACCTTTTACATCGTCTTCCAGGAAAACATAAGTGGGTCCCACGCTGTAGCCACCAATGCAAGAAAAGGTTTCCCTGTTTGGAGCCTCGTCCGAGCTAAATCGTTTGGAGGATTGGCTGTCCAGCTTCAGACAGATTTGACTAACATGAGCACACATTTTGTGGCAGACAAAGCGGGACGACCTGCGAGTCCGCAAGAGTTCTATAGGAAAGAAAACGTAAACCCTGATTTGCGTCATACAGCTGAGCATCACCGTTGCTCTAGCGATGCATCACCGTACATAAAAAGATCATGGATCAATCTTTGGCTCATCAAAGCAAGTCCAACATCCATCAGATCCTTTGCGTGCTGAAGATATAAAGACATAAAGAGGCTGCAAAACACTGATATATATATATATATATATATATATTTTATTGGTACTTAGATGAGTTAATACCGAGTCAGAGAATCTTATCGTCGTTAAGAAACCCCAAACAATCTATTACGAAAAGGATTGGAGCAAGAAATCTGATGTGAACTACATGAGGATCACGTCTTCGATCCAACCGTGATCGTGGAAACCTCAAGAGTCAAACGCCAACGCGGCGTCCCCGCCCGGGACGACCGCATTCCTCTCTCCACCGAGTCGTCGTCGTTGAATCTACGATCCGTGTCAAGAAAAGGGCGACCCAACTGTTCCAACACCATCTGCACGGAAACAAGCACCTTCGGCTCTTTACTACTGCTACTACGTTCATTCGTCTCCAGTTCTAGCTTTGCTCAAGGAGTCGGAGAGATATCGATCAGCACCGGCGGTGGTTGTCGGAGCCAGCTGATCAGGTGATGGGGGGCGGCCGCGGAGATACGCCCGCCGTGAGTATAAGCAGCAGGGAGATGATAGGGGCTGTCATCTTCCTCTTCGTTGCCATAGTCTTCTTTTTCTTCGTTTACCTCTATGCCAGGCGTCACCTGCGTCGCCCCGATGCGGCCCCCCGCGGCCGCTCCCGGGCGCGCTTCATCTTCGTCGCTGCAGACCTTGGCCTCGGCCCCGACACCGGAGGCGGCCTAGACAGTGCCGCGCTCCGGTCGTTGCCGGTCACCGTATACAGGGCGGCGGACTTCAAGGAGGGCGTCGAGTGCGCCGTCTGCCTCTCCGAGCTGGCCGATGGAGAGGAGGCCCGGATGCTGCCCAGCTGCAGCCATGGGTTCCATCTCGAGTGCATCGACATGTGGCTCCTATCCCACTCCACCTGCCCGCTCTGCCGGACCCCGGTCGGCGTCGAACCTTCCATGAACCCAGATTCCGGCGCTGAATCGACGCAAACTCCACCGCCTGCTACTTCTCCGGTCCTCCCGGCAAACGTCTTGATATGGGGTAGCCAGAATCAGGTGAATGCAGGGAACTCATGCTCACCGGAAGGGCCTTCGAGCTCTTCTGGTGCCCTGGCGATTGAGATACCAAGTAGGCTCGCCGTGGAAGTGACGAAATCGCCGGTTTCAGCTCGGTTCAACTCACGGAGAAGGCTTTGGAGCCAGGGGAAGACGGCAGCTGGTTCTTCTTGTAGCCCAAGAGGAGGCGACATTGAGCAGGGATCGGAATCATCCACAGAGGGGATCGTTCACCCTCCAAAATCTCCGGCCAGCTCGTGAGTACCGTTCATAGAGCTTCAAGTTGAAAGCTTAGAACTGCAGCAAATGTAAGAAGAAATGTCAGATTCATAGATAAATTTTTACTGTTACATATCATCCTCATTACATTAAGGTGATGACGAATTCTTCTCATCTCCAAACAAAGTCAACAGCTAAGTCTCTTTGAATTCTTTTTGTTTTCTTGGGCTAAAATATTAATATATATTTTATGTTTAAGGTATGGGTAATTTATCCAAAAAGAACTCGAGTAATTAACTCTTATTGGATGGGCTCTCATGTTGGGTTTTTACTAATATATATTTTATGTTTAATATATATCTTCACTAATATATTAATATATATTTTATGTTTAATATATCGTCACTCGGTCTCCTCCTCCTTCCTCTTCACCTTTTTCTCCTCTTCTTATTCGTCTTCTTCCACTTCACCTGTCATTCCACCTCCATCTCCTTCTATCTCTATCATTTTCTCCTCCTCCCATTTCCTCTTAGTCTCCTCGACTTCCACTTCTCTCTCTCTCTCTCCATCACCTCCTCCCCCTACTCCTTCGCTCTATCTTTCTCTTTCTCAGCCTCCTCCCCCTTCGTCTCCTCCTCCTCCTCACAGTTTACCTACAAAAATTCATTACACTTAGTTACACTCATGCACATATTATATTAAAAAAAATATTAATTTTGATAAAAAATTATCTTAAAATTATGATAAAACTAAAAATTTTAAGTTATACTAAAAAATATATCGATATATATAACTATTCACTCGAGTTACACTCATTCATAAAATATATTAATTTTTATATAAAATTCTTTTAAATTATCTAAAATAGTTGTTGCACTCAAGTTATACATATCCACATAACATGTTGAGAGACATATTAATTTTTATATTAAATTATCCTAAATTAATTATAAAACTAATCATAGAATCTTATATTTTATATTTTCTATGTTGTCTCAGTTACACTTGAAATTGAACTAAATTAAATTTGATCACCTAATCTATTTTAAAATTAATATTTTTTTTTTGTTTTAAGATGATTTTAAGGTAATTAATTATCAAAAATTTGAGAATTCTACTAGAATATGATTCTAATGATTTTTTTATTTGATGATAAAATAAAAAAATAATAAAAAATAATATATTTTTATAAGTTTTGTGTATAAGTGTAACTTGAATACAACTTAAGTGTTAAAGGATTTTTCTATCTTAAACTATAAGGAAAACGAGATGGAGGAGGATGAGGGGAGGGGGAGATTAGTAGAGAAGTAGATGATAAAAGAGGAGGAAGAGTATGAGTAGGAGAAGAGGGAGGGATGAGAAAACCAAGGGGAAAAAAAAAGGAGAGCTAATGAAAATGAGGAGAAAACTAAGGGGAAGATGAAGCTAACGAAGAGAGAGACGGGATAAGAAGCGAAGAAGGTAATGAAGTTTGAGTGGAACAAGGAAAGAGGCAAAGATAATTCATGAATTAATGGAAGGAGTCTGACTCGACTCAATCCGAGATCAGACTCAAATCGACTTGACCCAAACTAAGACACATCGATCAGATCAAATTGACTTATGAATCAATTGAGCTTAAAATAATTTAATTTAAGAGCATTAATATAATTTTAGGTAAAAAGGGTGTTATTTGATAAAAAAATATTACTATGAATTATTTTGATAAATTATATAAGTTATTGAGAAATTTTTATTTAATTATTAATATGAATTTTTTCATGTAGATGTTAATGACTATAACATACATAAAGGATCTTAATATTTAGAGGGATATAATATTTTATATTAAAAATATATAACCACAAAACAGTATTTTTCATACTTTACAATAAAATATTTATATATAATTTGTATATTTATATGGATATATACTAAATATTAAATTTTCTGATGACATATATACTATTTTCAAACTACTACATATTAGAAAGGAAGAATTAATCATTCAACAGTAACATGCGGATCAAGCAGCACAGATCATAAAGCAAGGAACAACCCAACACGAATCAAAACGATTGCCGCCTTCGTTTCTATACCGTCAATCCAGCTATGTACTTCACTCCGGTCGACGGCAGCCACGAGTTCCCATCTATGAACCGAGCCACCGTGAAGTTAGCAGCCATGGTGGCGTCGCTGAGCGCGTGGTACCCCGGCCACTTCACTCGCCCCCCCAACCCCGACCCTGGCCCGTAGTTCATGTACTCCGCGTAGTACAGCGTGCTCAGGGCAAAGGTGCCGTCCCACTCCAGCCACCCCTCCGGCCGGATGACCGACCCCAGGTACGACTGCATGAAGACGGCCCGGGAGTACGCCTTCCACGGCCGACCGAGGTACGTGGCGGTAGAGTTGGCGGAGCCGTGGAGGTCGGCGTCGGCCGAGACGTTGCAGAACTGCAAGGAGAAGCCGGTGTTCTGGTTGGGATCCTTGCGGCCCTGCGCCGTCACCGAGTTCTTCTGGTCCGGGAGGGCTCGGCGAGGGAAGACCTGGCAGTTCTGGAAGACCGCCGCGGCGTTGCCGAAGATGAAGTCGACGGTGCCGGCGACGCGGCACTCGCGGTAGAATTGCCGGAGGGAGTGGGCGTACAGCGTGTCCTGGTATCCGGAGAAGCCGCAGCGGTAGAAGACGGAGAGGTCGGAATCGGAGCGGAGCGCCACTGCCTGGTGTTTCTGCGGCCCCGCCGTGTTCTCGATCGTTAGTTCCCGAGCTATGAACCCCTTGCCGGCGACAGCTGCACAAAAGAAGAGAACTAGAACTGATAAGCTCGCATTACAGGAGACAAGATAGTGTTTGAGTCGGTGCAGGATTTAGATATAAGTTCGGAAGTTTGATCGAGGGATTCATGCTCGATAAACCAGCACAAGATTTACATCTTCCGAAACAATGCAAATTGCCCGCAGGAACTAAAGAGGTGCAAGTGTGAGTGCAACTCAAAAACAGCGTCGCTTTCCATTTGAGAACAAGCGTGCACATGGATCCCACAGCTTCATTAAAGAACGCTATGGGAGATCGATCGAGATGTTTATGGATCTCTTTAATCACATGGATGCGTGGAGATGAGATTGATTTGATAAGGATCGCAGCATGGCGAGAGGCATGCAACGTTCTACAAGGTCACGTGGTTTTCTCTTTGCCGTATAAGAGAAGGAAGGTTAGGGTATGACTCGAAGACACTGTTGTTAGTGTTGAGGAAGGAAGGATAGGTTTTCTTGGTTTTGGTTTGTACTCACCGAAGGTGGCGCTACGGTAGGTGGTCCAGCCGTCGACGTAGCTACGGCTGCCGGAGATGACGGTCTGGCCCATGCCGTCGCCGACGAGCATCAGGTTCCACTTCTTCTTCTTGATCTCCACGTTCTCCTTGTACACCCCCTTCTTCACGTATATCACGTACCTCCGGGGACTCTCCGCTGGGGCCGCTGCCACGGCTGCCTCCACGGTCGTGTAGTTCCCGCTCCCGTCCTGCGCCACCACCGCGTTCGCCACCGCCGCCGGTTGGGCCTGCAGCAGCTTCCGGTCCCCCGCCGAGACCCACTCCGGGAAGCCCATCAGCCTCCTACGCCCGCCCTTTTCGCCTGCATTTTCGACCGCCGCGGCGGCGATCTCGCGGAGTCCGTCGGCGACGAGGGAGTTGACTTTGTCGAGGCCCTTGGCGATGAGGGACTCGACGAAGCCGCCGGTCCCGCCGAGGCCATCCTTGCAGGTGTCCTGGTTCCCAAGGGCGGCGCTCATCCAGGTGTGGAGGTCGGAGAGGCGGTTTCCGCCGGTGCCCTCGGTGGAGGCATTGTTGGACTGTGAATCGGACAGGGTCCAGGTGAGCTCGTCGGAGGAGAGGTCAAGGAGCTCGATGCAGTCGCTGACGGCGGAGGAGACGCGAAGATCGCAGTCGAGAGAGCCGGAGAAGGTGGACACGAGCGACATGACCTTCTTGATCTCATCGAGGGTGGAATGCAGGGTGGAGAGGAAGGAGGTCGAGGGGACAAAAGAGCTCCCCGCCGGCGAGCCCCGGCGGGGGGTCTTAGACCTCGGGCAATGTGACTGTAAGGAGGCCGCAGTGTTGTTCAAGGAGAGACACACCGGTGCTGAAAGCAGAAGGAAGAAAATGAGAACCCCATTGGCGGATGGGGAAGAAGCCATGCGCTCAGTATTGTTGCAGAGAGGCGGAGAAAGAGAAGATGAGCTCGCAACTCCATACTGAGAACATATGGTGCTATATAGAGTTAACAGAGTTGCGTGCCAGCTCCACAAAGAGAAAAGGAGAGCGATTTCTTAGCGAGTGGAACAAAGCTGTGGATGGCATGAACTGAGACTAAGATTCAGCTGATTTGGATCAATGTGGAAACTCGGAGTCGAACTCAAATCTTATGAAGTGGATGGGATGGGAAGAATGACCAGAGGAATCAACCTTCTTAACCTTCCCTCCCCTTGTTCTAGTGTTACTGCCGACTGCAATTGTAGAACTTGTCAAAGGATTCTCTTCAAGTCTGTACACTACTCTACTGTAAATTTAGAATCATATGTTTGACTTGGTCAAGCCTAGTATTGATTGGTGCAGATCATGTGGCATCCACTGTTTGCCAAGTACCAGTGCCTGATGTGCCACAGGTATTTGTTTTTGCCAAAGGTAGGGAGGTACAGGCACAATCACCAACATCACAAGGTGGAAAGAGGCTTAGATGAAGCTCTTTTGAGGGTGTTTTATGTATTTAAGTCATGGAAAGAAAGCCTCATGGCATGCACAGAACCAGATTCTGGAACATGAAATGGCCAATAACATGGACTGCCCTCTTGTTCTTTTCCTTTTAGATTCAAAAGAAATGTATGTATCATCTTTAATCTATCATATAAATCTAAGAGCCTTTCCTTAACCCAAGCGTAAGAATGGACTACTACCAAAATGTATCTCCTTGAAGCTTTTGAGTTTGACCAACTCATGACTTGCCATCTTGTGTTAGCCAAGAACAACAACAGAGCTCCCTGAGCTGGTTCTCCACTGCCATAGGACAAGTTTCGATGGTGCAATATGGTAGATACTGAGAGCACATGCAGTCCAGCCGTGTGACTTCATTTGTTTGAATAAAGCCTCGGCGAGAAAGATGATGGAAGCAGCAGTGCATCCACCGGAGTCAATAGCAGGCGTGACCAACTACTGTTCTGCTTGAGTTTGGTGATGCATTCAGCTCTAAACCGGGTGCTCTACCTTGAAGAAATGGTTGTTGCTCAGCAAGGACATCTCTTGCCCAAACCTAACCCTCCATGGTTAGTCTTCGTCAAGATTTTGCAGTCAAAAGATAAATCTAGTGCAAGATGCTTGCATCAATACAAGATCCTTATCTCTCTCTATATATACGTTGTTTCCGTGATCATATATGATTTACAAATATGTCTGTCATTGATCGAAGACAATTTCAAACACCCTAACTGGAATCGAAAAGAAAATTTTAGTTATGATGTGAGGCTGAATAAGTAGTCATAGAAACAATTAATGTCATGGCTGCTGAAGAGGTCTTCAAAGTGAAGGTATTGTTCTACCAATTCACCTACCCACCCTCCTCTCACCGAGATTTCATGGCCACGTTTGTTTGGTAGACACAGCAAATTTGACCAGTGTTTATAAGATGCAGAGTATCAAACAGTAACTTAACTATGTTCATTGATAAACTTGATTTAGATATCTATAGAAACCCGTTCTGTGTCTTGTGTGGGTTGATGTGGCCCTTCCTAAGATCAATCACATGGCAGGTAGATTGTGTGGTTGGTTGATGTGTGCGAAAAGTCTTGGTTTGCTTCTCCCTCTTTAAGAGAAGCGTTGGCTTCAGTTGATGGTTGTTTCTCAGAGGGGAGGAAGGAGCCGTGTAAGCTTCGAGAATGTGCGGAGGAGCGATCATCTCCGACTTCATTCCGGCTGCGAGGTCCTGGCGGCTCGTCTCCGAAGACGTTCTGTGGCCGGATCTCAAGAACGGGTCGAAGAAGAAGAAGAAGAAGAAGAAGGACGGCCGACGGCGGGCCGTGGAGGAGGCGGAGGATGACTTGGACGCCTTGTTCCAGGAGTTCAACGAAGAGTACGGGAGGTCCAAGAACGACGAAGAGGTGGAGCTCGTCGACCACAAGCACTGTGCCTTCCCTCCCAAAGGTTTACCCTGTTCGAGAAAGATGGTTTTTTTGTTTCTTTTTGGCCTTGGTGGACAAATCGAATTTTTACTGCATTTGTTTGGAAAAAAAAGAGGTTTCTAATGCATTTTAATGTTAAAAAACTGATTTTTAGTGTATTTATGTTCTTGCAGAGGCAGATAGGATTTAATGTTGTGCCTTGAGAAATTTCATTATCGGAATGCAGTTTATTGAAGGACAAACATTCTCCACTGTTCTTACTTCTCAGTATTGGTTCTTGGATTTAACATTTTTGTTCTGCAACATGAATAATTGGGAAGTTTTACCCTTTTTATTTATGTTCCTGTGATGGTTGTCCGGATCCTGGATAACAACTCTTTTCAAGAGACAAAAAGGAATTCTTTTTATCTAACTCCATTTCATCTTCTTTTGAGCAGGCTGCTGGTTTGAATTTGTATATGTGCAACTTTATCTTATCACTTCTGTTTCATGTTCAGGGTTTACATTTAATTAGTGTAGTATCTTTTTTGCTCCCCTTTGGAGTAGATCTAGAGTTTGTTCTTCTGCCTATCTTATTATACTTCTCATTATTTTTCTATGGATTTTTCATTGACTAAACTATGCAAATGAAACAAGAATAGTAAGATCAGCACCTTTTTCCCCATAGAGAAGTGCTGATCTTACTGTTCTTATTTCATTTTCATAGTTTACTCAGTGAATTTTATCTTTTGTTTTAGTGTCACTAGTCATTCTCATGTTATTGTTTTCTTGATAGTTCCCTTTTCATTAGTGCTTCTTGTGCATCATTTGGATAATCTAATCTTATATCTTTGGCATGATGAGTTGTTCCTTTGTGAGTCCTTTGTGTCTTTCGTTTGACAAAATCACTTCCTTCGATACAATTTTGTTTAGCTCTTTGCCTATTATAGTAGCAACCTTGTTGGGCTTGAAGAGAATAAGATGCTATATCACATTTAATTTATTTATGTGCTAAATTATTCACTTGAGCTCAATCAGTGCCTTGCTAGATATGAATTATGATATCTCAAAACACGCAAGAAAATCATTTCAAAACTCTTATGTGATATACAATATTTAATTATAAAATTGTTGATCAACGATTTCTTCATAAATCATTATTGCTGCATATGATAATCTAAGGAGTCCACCGTTTCTTATTTGACCTGTGTTAGTTAAATATATAAGCAAAGACTTATTTTGAAAACAGATGCATCAATGAGTGAGAAACTAGGCCATCAATGCGGTAAACCCACGATACTGTGCCCGAGTTGGATGCATTTGCATTTGGTTCATAACTCACGCGCCATAGATAAGGGGCAATCTGTTACTTCTCATCTTACAGTAAGTTTATGAGTCATTTGAAATTGCAGATGGTTTTTTACTTGCATTAGCTTAATGTTTTACTGATAAGGGAGTTGTCAGATCCACCAACAGATCTTTATGGCGTCATGGATATACTTCTCCCTAAGGTTTCCTCTTCCAGAGTAGAGCAGATACAAGTAGGATTCTTGTGGTTGACATCATGTATACATCTAGCCAAGACAAGATTCTCAATTTTTCCATGGTAAAATCTTGACCTCTGTAGCAACCGATATGGGCAAAATTAAAACATTGGTCGGTGCAATAAATTGAATCAAGGTTTGCAGTTTCATCACATCATAGGTGAAGTATTTTCATTGAAAAAGAAAATATCTGCTGCGCTTTAATTCTTTGATTAGTTAATCTTTGTGCTTGAAGTCTTGGATCATGATCTCCTTAGAGATTCTGTCAGCCATGAGCAAGACGAGTAAGACTCTTAATTTAGTTCTTCTGATTGACTTTCTTTTATATGCCATTAGACCTATGTGCAATGTGTGTTTTGTTACTTCTACTGGATTTATGGAAGTTTTACCAGGAGAGGGTACCACGGCACTATAGGAGCTTTGTATGGAAAATTGATTTCAGTCTTCAAAATTTTTGTTCATCCTTTTTCCTGTTCTCAGGTGGGCCAATTAGCTCAAGACCTATTGAATCTGATGGACCTGCAGCTAGATCTCCTAAAAGAAAGAGAAAGAACCAGTATAGGGGAATTCGTCAGCGTCCTTGGGGAAAATGGGCAGCTGAAATTAGAGATCCTCGCAAGGGTGTACGCGTCTGGCTTGGGACGTTCAACACTGCTGAAGAGGCTGCAAGAGCCTATGATGTGGAAGCCCGTAGTATCCGTGGAAAGAAAGCTAAGGTGAACTTCCCTGATGAGGCACCCCCAAGTGCTCAAAAGCACCTTATGAAATCAACTGCATGGGAAGCACCGACATGGAACCCAGAAGATAGTCTCAATTTTAATCACAATTTCAATTATGTGAATGATGATAATCATGATTTTTTCATGACTTTGGATTTGTTTGAGGAGAAGGAACCCATCAAACACTCCAAGAATATGAACTCCTTCACTGAGATAGAACCAGCTCCACCTTCTGAGGAACCCAGGACAAGAAATGTGAATACATTCTCTGATCATGGAAGCCCCACTTTTGGTTATTCTGAATATGGTTGGGAACAGGAGGTTAACTATCCAGATATCACAACAATTGTTGATCCAGCGAACCCTGAGGCTGAAAATTTTGTATTGCTCGAAGATGGCGGTCTGACGAAGAAACTGAAGAATAATGCTGGAGAAGCAGTGCCTGCCAAGGAGATTGATGATATCAAACTCTCTAAAGAATTATCTGCTTTTGAGTCATTCATGAAGCTTCTGCAGACACCATATCTGGAGGGCAGCTCCGAGGAGGCAATTGACAGCTTCCTCGATTGTGATGCGACTCAGGGTGAAGATGGTGTGGATCTCTGGAGCTTTGACAACCTGCCACCTATAGCGGAAACCATTTACTGAGGACCAAAGATTATGACAAATGGCCTTCTTCAAATAAATGTAAGCACTCCTGTCTGGAGTTTCAGTTGCTTATATTTGCTGCAATTCTTGTTTGTCTATCAGATGTCTTATTTTTCTTCTCTCTGTTCCAGGTGCCAGTATTGATGGAAGACTTGAACCAATGATGTCCACAATGATTATATTATGAACCTCTGATTTATGCTACTTGCTATACATCTATTTCTAGTTTCTGTTCTCTCTATGTGATGTGTTTATGCTCAGAATTTGGGTCCTTTAAGTTGGTTGTATTAAGTATAGGCTGAAGACTGTTTAAAGACTGCTTTGCCTCTATGTTCTCCTGTTGTTAGTTACTATGCAAGATTCTCTAGACATGTTGGTTCCTCTATTTGATCTTATGCTTTGATTCCTCTTGGTGGCTCTTCTGTGGGGTTGGATTAATACTTTTTGGTTTTAGATGACATGGTCCTGCCTGCTGTAAAGCTGCATGTTTACTGGGTACCTGAGCATTAAAGAAGTATTAACCAAATCAAAGCTAATAGATCTGGTTTGAGCAAAGGACTTGTTCTTTTCTCAAAATCTCCTGATTTCTCTCTGCTCTCTAGAGCTGTTCTTAAGCTTGTACTTTCCTAGTCATTGGAATCATATGATCCTTCAGTTTTATTGAATTAAAACATAGTGAACGACAACTTTTTGTTTTGCTAGAATCAACTTATAATGCATGAATTAGCAAAACTATATTCTCAAAGTATGATGAATAGGTGACATTAATTGGGTTGTATTCTTCCTAGTGGTGGCTGAAATCTGGGAGAGAATGACAGTGGTTATGATTAATGTCCATTAGTTGATGCAAAGTATAGTTTCCAGATTCTAAGCCTACTATCTATGAGGTAAGGAAGAAGAAGAAGAGATCCCAATTCCCAGTGCACGACGTTTAAAGCTGTCCTCAATTATCGGATGCGGATAGAAGTACATATCGGATCCGGCATCCACCCGCATCCGTTAATCCGCCCCGATCTCTTCTTTAAACGCAAACCCCGCCCTTTTTTCTCGCCGTCTTCGGTTTCTCTAGGGCACACGAGGTTCCCCAATCTCCGGGAGGGAGGCGGCAAACGGTGGTCGATTCTTTGGCGTTCGATCAGGTAAAGGTTCCTGTTCTTTATTATCTGAATAATTTAATGCGAAAAATGTGGATTTGGATGATGGCGGAGGCAATAAAGATGCGATTTTTGTGTGTGGAATCTGCGTCCAGGTCTGTGTCGTCGTGTTTGGATGGCGAATTCTGCCAAAAGAGTAGACTTTCAGAATCTTGTTTCGCTAGCCGATGATCTACTTGGGGTTTTGAAGAATAAGAAGGACGGCGATGGGCTGGTGCAATCGTTGGAAGGGGCGATGCTGCTTCAGTCGTCATGTCGGTCTGACGTCGATGAGACTGGGAGGGTATTAGAAGGTCAAACCTTTCTTCACCTCTTCAATCCTTCTTGTTTCCTTGTTCTATCAGATTGCGAAGTGGATGACCAAGCTGTTACTGTGCCTTGTACAGGAACTGGTAGTATGTTTTAGCTAAGTAGATTTGCAAGACCGAGGTCTAAATTTTCACTTTCATATGACCCAATAGAAGACTTCAAGAACCCATTTTATTACCCTGCAATGGTGCTGTGTGTGAAGCCCAAACTGTTCTATTTTAATTTGAAAGAAATGGTTTCGTTATGAACTTTGTATTGGCGAGGAGAAATGAGGAGGGCCTTGTAAGGATCCAAGAGAAATCACTTATCAGCTATTTTATAATTGAACTTGATGGTTAGGGTTCTCAAAAGTTTAAGTTTCTCAGACAATATTCTGGTATCCTTGCAAGGGCCATTCGTTTGATGACATACATTGTTGTATAGCAGACTACGAGAACAAGATAGAAGCATGTAAAGAGAAGATTGCTAAGTCAAAGGAGGAGACAGATTTAGATGCTGAACTTGAACATCTTCAACATGGATTGGATGAGAAATTGCAAGAGGAACATCTGTTACGGCAGGAACTAAGATAAGACCTTTCCTTTCGGTTTTTCTGCATGTTAGAATGTTTTTATCTACTGCACATGCACATTCAAAACTTTTTCTCATTTGCCTTCTCTGTGCTTCAACACAGCTATTAGTGAAGAACTCATTGGTTTTGAACATCAGAGAATTTCCATTGAAGAGCGAATGAAGATGATTAAGAAAAGAGAAAAAGATCTAACAAGGACACAGTAAGTATCCAGATGACCTTTGTATTTTAGCATATCTGTATATTGCTTTTGGATTAAAAAAAAATCGTTTATTGTCTAGCATTGCTGTCAATTATTTATCTGAAGTGGCTTGTTAACATTGAAATTGCAAAATATGCCCCCTTGAACAACTTGTGAAGAAGGAATGTCCATTGGTAGGATCTGCTCATTATTCACACAAATAAAAAGAAGTCATTTTGAAGGTGACTATTAACCATCTTATTAATAGTTTAGCGGTCTCATGCTTGTACAGGTAAGGATTGCTTCTATGATCCTGTAATATTTCAGCTAGCAAGACCATGTATGTCAGGGTTGACCTGCTATAGAGTAAACAATATTGATTTCTCTTCTATATTAAACTTCTTGCACTTATCTATTGGTTGATTAGCAAATGATATTATTATTATTATTACTGTCTTAACTATTGGAGAAGACCAATTGTGTAGTTGAATCCCAAATTATCTTTACCCCATTATACATGTAATCTTTGAGATGTGCTTTTATAAGCTTTTTGTGGGTTGTATACAATCTAATTTGTTATAAGCTACTTCTTTGCATTCAAATTCATAAAGGTGCTTTATGTTGATGAAAATTAATGAGGTCAAAAGCTAGTGTTTCTTCCTGTTTAAACTGTCAGTGGTTCTTTGTGCCTTTTGCACATATATTCAGAAAGGTGACTCACAGAACCTTAGTGATGGACTAATTTCAGGTAGGTAATGATTTCTACTCAAATATGTGGCAAATCAATGTCATTGTATTGAGAGGACTGTGTATATCATGACTCTAGGTCTCAGGTAGTGCTGTGATTTCTTTATCATTGCTTTCTAGGTTCTGTCCCATATCCATTCAACCTTGTCCAAGGATGGTGAGTTCTGTAGGGTTAGATATGGCTAAATGAACTTTTCTTAGATGTATCTCTTTTCAAGATCTAGTCTTCTAGATAGTATAGCAGGAAATTGTATGTAGGACAATGCTACCATGATGATAACTAGTAGAAAGTTTTCAAGTTGACTTTATATTTGATAAGTCAAGATGTTTTATGGAAGTGACAAGGATTCTGGATAAGGAAAGGGCATACTGACAACCTGTTGTACAAACAAACCTACAGTGACTGCAAGATTATGTGAACAGTCAAAATCAGTATCCAGATGCACAGAAGGTAATATATTGAGGTTGCTTGGAAGTATAAAGATCTATTAAAATATGAATGTTGAATTTTCAGCTTAAGGATTTAATAAAAAGAGTAATAGTAGAAGGTGAGAGGAACTGGTGAAGGATCTGATCAAAAACTATTACATGATTCTGAAGATGGTCAATAAACAGGAAAGTTCGTAGAAGTCAAAAAAACCTTTGAAATGATAGCGAGAACAATAATGATGCCTTGTGACTGATATGTTTGGAGGATATTGTAAACTGTATCTAAAAGTCTGATAAATTTGTTTTTCTATCTGCAGAAATTTGCTTTCCTTGTGCGCTTCAGTGACAAATATTATCCCAGATTTTGAAGATACAACCAAGATTTCTGGTGGTATCCTTTAAGTTTCATTTTCTATTGGTTTATCTCACCCTTTTTGTCTGTTGAGATAAAGATCTTATTGAGCTTTTAAGGATGCCACTTTGATGATGGCTGAATTATTTCTCCAAAAATTATGTTCATGTTATCCTTAAAAGCAAACAGTGGTGGTAGATAGAAACAAGAAGAAAGCTGAGAAGTTTGAGTTTGAGATGACAGAAGCTCCACTTGATATTTGCAACAAATTATGGAAGATGGCTTAGCTGTGGCCTATGTTGTTGTTTGTTCTAGCTGTTGTACGTTCATTCTTCAAATAATTCACCATGCTGCTATGATGAATGCAAAACCATGTAAAGAAAATATCAAATTATGATGTTCCTGCAAGTGAACGAGGATTCATTTTGTTCATGAGACTCCTATAATTTCTTTTTAAGCTGGAAATTAATGTATGGTTTTGTGAGGCAAGAATTAGCTAGCTTCAGAAAAGAAAAAACAGATAGGTACTTAACATATCATTTGAATACAGAATCATTAATATCTCACATAAAGGATAAATTTCTTAGAAAAACTCATATTTTTAAGTCCCTAATTTTTAAAATAACAAAAGTATTTTCAATCATTCATTTATCTTTTTTGTTCCCTATTTTTCTTTTTTAAAACTCATTACATTGAAACAACCCATATAATTGAATCAACTCATGTAATTGAATCGGTTTAATTGATTCAGAACTTAGAGAGGTCTAAAATAAATAATAACTAAAAAATTCAATCACAACAATATATGCTTAATATAAATAAAAATGACCTTAAGATTATAAATGTAAATATTATAAAAATAATAAAATTATGATAAAATAATGGCATAATTTTAAACTTTTTAAAGATTGAAATAAATTAAAAAAAATACTCATTTTAAAGTTGTCACGAGAGTTTAACATAATTTTATCTTTTTTGTTCCCTATTTTTCTTTTTTAAAACTCATTACATTGAAACAACCCATATAATTGAATCAACTCATGTAATTGAATCGGTTTAATTGATTCAGAACTTAGAGAGGTCTAAAATAAATAATAACTAAAAAATTCAATCACAACAATATATGCTTAATATAAATAAAAATGACCTTAAGATTATAAATGTAAATATTATAAAAATAATAAAATTATGATAAAATAATGGCATAATTTTAAACTTTTTAAAGATTGAAATAAATTAAAAAAAATACTCATTTTAAAGTTGTCACGAGAGTTTGACATAATTTTATCTTTTTTGTTCCCTATTTTTCTTTTTTAAAACTCATTACATTGAAACAACCCATATAATTGAATCAACTCATGTAATTGAATCGGTTTAATTGATTCAGAACTTAGAGAGGTCTAAAATAAATAATAACTAAAAAATTCAATCACAACAATATATGCTTAATATAAATAAAAATGACCTTAAGATTATAAGTGTAAATATTATAAAAATAATAAAATTATGATAAAATAATGGCATAATTTTAAACTTTTTAAAGATTGAAATAAATTAAAAAAAATACTCATTTTAAAGTTGTCACGAGAGTTTGACATAATTTTATCTTTTTTGTTCCCTATTTTTCTTTTTTAAAACTCATTACATTGAAACAACCCATATAATTGAATCAACTCATGTAATTGAATCGGTTTAATTGATTCAGAACTTAGAGAGGTCTAAAATAAATAATAACTAAAAAATTCAATCACAACAATATATGCTTAATATAAATAAAAATGACCTTAAGATTATAAATGTAAATATTATAAAAATAATAAAATTATGATAAAATAATGGCATAATTTTAAACTTTTTAAAGATTGAAATAAATTAAAAAAAATACTCATTTTAAAGTTGTCACGAGAGTTTGACATAATTTTATCTTTTTTGTTCCCTATTTTTCTTTTTTAAAACTCATTACATTGAAACAACCCATATAATTGAATCAACTCATGTAATTGAATCGGTTTAATTGATTCAGAACTTAGAGAGGTCTAAAATAAATAATAACTAAAAAATTCAATCACAACAATATATGCTTAATATAAATAAAAATGACCTTAAGATTATAAGTGTAAATATTATAAAAATAATAAAATTATGATAAAATAATGGCATAATTTTAAACTTTTTAAAGATTGAAATAAATTAAAAAAAATACTCATTTTAAAGTTGTCACGAGAGTTTGACATAATTTTATCTTTTTTGTTCCCTATTTTTCTTTTTTAAAACTCATTACATTGAAACAACCCATATAATTGAATCAACTCATGTAATTGAATCGGTTTAATTGATTCAGAACTTAGAGAGGTCTAAAATAAATAATAACTAAAAAATTCAATCACAACAATATATGCTTAATATAAATAAAAATGACCTTAAGATTATAAATGTAAATATTATAAAAATAATAAAATTATGATAAAATAATGGCATAATTTTAAACTTTTTAAAGATTGAAATAAATTAAAAAAAATACTCATTTTAAAGTTGTCACGAGAGTTTGACATAATTTTATCTTTTTTGTTCCCTATTTTTCTTTTTTAAAACTCATTACATTGAAACAACCCATATAATTGAATCAACTCATGTAATTGAATCGGTTTAATTGATTCAGAACTTAGAGAGGTCTAAAATAAATAATAACTAAAAAATTCAATCACAACAATATATGCTTAATATAAATAAAAATGACCTTAAGATTATAAATGTAAATATTATAAAAATAATAAAATTATGATAAAATAATGGCATAATTTTAAACTTTTTAAAGATTGAAATAAATTAAAAAAAATACTCATTTTAAAGTTGTCACGAGAGTTTGACATAATTTTATCTTTTTTGTTCCCTATTTTTCTTTTTTAAAACTCATTACATTGAAACAACCCATATAATTGAATCAACTCATGTAATTGAATCGGTTTAATTGATTCAGAACTTAGAGAGGTCTAAAATAAATAATAACTAAAAAATTCAATCACAACAATATATGCTTAATATAAATAAAAATGACCTTAAGATTATAAGTGTAAATATTATAAAAATAATAAAATTATGATAAAATAATGGCATAATTTTAAACTTTTTAAAGATTGAAATAAATTAAAAAAAATACTCATTTTAAAGTTGTCACGAGAGTTTGACATAATTTTATCTTTTTTGTTCCCTATTTTTCTTTTTTAAAACTCATTACATTGAAACAACCCATATAATTGAATCAACTCATGTAATTGAATCGGTTTAATTGATTCAGAACTTAGAGAGGTCTAAAATAAATAATAACTAAAAAATTCAATCACAACAATATATGCTTAATATAAATAAAAATGACCTTAAGATTATAAGTGTAAATATTATAAAAATAATAAAATTATGATAAAATAATGGCATAATTTTAAACTTTTTAAAGATTGAAATAAATTAAAAAAAATACTCATTTTAAAGTTGTCACGAGAGTTTGACATAATTTTATCTTTTTTGTTCCCTATTTTTCTTTTTTAAAACTCATTACATTGAAACAACCCATATAATTGAATCAACTCATGTAATTGAATCGGTTTAATTGATTCAGAACTTAGAGAGGTCTAAAATAAATAATAACTAAAAAATTCAATCACAACAATATATGCTTAATATAAATAAAAATGACCTTAAGATTATAAATGTAAATATTATAAAAATAATAAAATTATGATAAAATAATGGCATAATTTTAAACTTTTTAAAGATTGAAATAAATTAAAAAAAATACTCATTTTAAAGTTGTCACGAGAGTTTGACATAATTTTATCTTTTTTGTTCCCTATTTTTCTTTTTTAAAACTCATTACATTGAAACAACCCATATAATTGAATCAACTCATGTAATTGAATCGGTTTAATTGATTCAGAACTTAGAGAGGTCTAAAATAAATAATAACTAAAAAATTCAATCACAACAATATATGCTTAATATAAATAAAAATGACCTTAAGATTATAAATGTAAATATTATAAAAATAATAAAATTATGATAAAATAATGGCATAATTTTAAACTTTTTAAAGATTGAAATAAATTAAAAAAAATACTCATTTTAAAGTTGTCACGAGAGTTTGACATAATTTTATCTTTTTTGTTCCCTATTTTTCTTTTTTAAAACTCATTACATTGAAACAACCCATATAATTGAATCAACTCATGTAATTGAATCGGTTTAATTGATTCAGAACTTAGAGAGGTCTAAAATAAATAATAACTAAAAAATTCAATCACAACAATATATGCTTAATATAAATAAAAATGACCTTAAGATTATAAATGTAAATATTATAAAAATAATAAAATTATGATAAAATAATGGCATAATTTTAAACTTTTTAAAGATTGAAATAAATTAAAAAAAATACTCATTTTAAAGTTGTCACGAGAGTTTGACATAATTTTATCTTTTTTGTTCCCTATTTTTCTTTTTTAAAACTCATTACATTGAAACAACCCATATAATTGAATCAACTCATGTAATTGAATCGGTTTAATTGATTCAGAACTTAGAGAGGTCTAAAATAAATAATAACTAAAAAATTCAATCACAACAATATATGCTTAATATAAATAAAAATGACCTTAAGATTATAAATGTAAATATTATAAAAATAATAAAATTATGATAAAATAATGGCATAATTTTAAACTTTTTAAAGATTGAAATAAATTAAAAAAAATACTCATTTTAAAGTTGTCACGAGAGTTTGACATAATTTTATCTTTTTTGTTCCCTATTTTTCTTTTTTAAAACTCATTACATTGAAACAACCCATATAATTGAATCAACTCATGTAATTGAATCGGTTTAATTGATTCAGAACTTAGAGAGGTCTAAAATAAATAATAACTAAAAAATTCAATCACAACAATATATGCTTAATATAAATAAAAATGACCTTAAGATTATAAATGTAAATATTATAAAAATAATAAAATTATGATAAAATAATGGCATAATTTTAAACTTTTTAAAGATTGAAATAAATTAAAAAAAATACTCATTTTAAAGTTGTCACGAGAGTTTGACATAATTTTATCTTTTTTGTTCCCTATTTTTCTTTTTTAAAACTCATTACATTGAAACAACCCATATAATTGAATCAACTCATGTAATTGAATCGGTTTAATTGATTCAGAACTTAGAGAGGTCTAAAATAAATAATAACTAAAAAATTCAATCACAACAATATATGCTTAATATAAATAAAAATGACCTTAAGATTATAAATGTAAATATTATAAAAATAATAAAATTATGATAAAATAATGGCATAATTTTAAACTTTTTAAAGATTGAAATAAATTAAAAAAAATACTCATTTTAAAGTTGTCACGAGAGTTTGACATAATTTTATCTTTTTTGTTCCCTATTTTTCTTTTTTAAAACTCATTACATTGAAACAACCCATATAATTGAATCAACTCATGTAATTGAATCGGTTTAATTGATTCAGAACTTAGAGAGGTCTAAAATAAATAATAACTAAAAAATTCAATCACAACAATATATGCTTAATATAAATAAAAATGACCTTAAGATTATAAATGTAAATATTATAAAAATAATAAAATTATGATAAAATAATGGCATAATTTTAAACTTTTTAAAGATTGAAATAAATTAAAAAAAATACTCATTTTAAAGTTGTCACGAGAGTTTGACATAATTTTATCTTTTTTGTTCCCTATTTTTCTTTTTTAAAACTCATTACATTGAAACAACCCATATAATTGAATCAACTCATGTAATTGAATCGGTTTAATTGATTCAGAACTTAGAGAGGTCTAAAATAAATAATAACTAAAAAATTCAATCACAACAATATATGCTTAATATAAATAAAAATGACCTTAAGATTATAAATGTAAATATTATAAAAATAATAAAATTATGATAAAATAATGGCATAATTTTAAACTTTTTAAAGATTGAAATAAATTAAAAAAAATACTCATTTTAAAGTTGTCACGAGAGTTTGACATAATTTTATCTTTTTTGTTCCCTATTTTTCTTTTTTAAAACTCATTACATTGAAACAACCCATATAATTGAATCAACTCATGTAATTGAATCGGTTTAATTGATTCAGAACTTAGAGAGGTCTAAAATAAATAATAACTAAAAAATTCAATCACAACAATATATGCTTAATATAAATAAAAATGACCTTAAGATTATAAATGTAAATATTATAAAAATAATAAAATTATGATAAAATAATGGCATAATTTTAAACTTTTTAAAGATTGAAATAAATTAAAAAAAATACTCATTTTAAAGTTGTCACGAGAGTTTGACATAATTTTATCTTTTTTGTTCCCTATTTTTCTTTTTTAAAACTCATTACATTGAAACAACCCATATAATTGAATCAACTCATGTAATTGAATCGGTTTAATTGATTCAGAACTTAGAGAGGTCTAAAATAAATAATAACTAAAAAATTCAATCACAACAATATATGCTTAATATAAATAAAAATGACCTTAAGATTATAAATGTAAATATTATAAAAATAATAAAATTATGATAAAATAATGGCATAATTTTAAACTTTTTAAAGATTGAAATAAATTAAAAAAAATACTCATTTTAAAGTTGTCACGAGAGTTTGACATAATTTTATCTTTTTTGTTCCCTATTTTTCTTTTTTAAAACTCATTACATTGAAACAACCCATATAATTGAATCAACTCATGTAATTGAATCGGTTTAATTGATTCAGAACTTAGAGAGGTCTAAAATAAATAATAACTAAAAAATTCAATCACAACAATATATGCTTAATATAAATAAAAATGACCTTAAGATTATAAATGTAAATATTATAAAAATAATAAAATTATGATAAAATAATGGCATAATTTTAAACTTTTTAAAGATTGAAATAAATTAAAAAAAATACTCATTTTAAAGTTGTCACGAGAGTTTGACATAATTTTATCTTTTTTGTTCCCTATTTTTCTTTTTTAAAACTCATTACATTGAAACAACCCATATAATTGAATCAACTCATGTAATTGAATCGGTTTAATTGATTCAGAACTTAGAGAGGTCTAAAATAAATAATAACTAAAAAATTCAATCACAACAATATATGCTTAATATAAATAAAAATGACCTTAAGATTATAAATGTAAATATTATAAAAATAATAAAATTATGATAAAATAATGGCATAATTTTAAACTTTTTAAAGATTGAAATAAATTAAAAAAAATACTCATTTTAAAGTTGTCACGAGAGTTTGACATAATTTTATCTTTTTTGTTCCCTATTTTTCTTTTTTAAAACTCATTACATTGAAACAACCCATATAATTGAATCAACTCATGTAATTGAATCGGTTTAATTGATTCAGAACTTAGAGAGGTCTAAAATAAATAATAACTAAAAAATTCAATCACAACAATATATGCTTAATATAAATAAAAATGACCTTAAGATTATAAATGTAAATATTATAAAAATAATAAAATTATGATAAAATAATGGCATAATTTTAAACTTTTTAAAGATTGAAATAAATTAAAAAAAATACTCATTTTAAAGTTGTCACGAGAGTTTGACATAATTTTATCTTTTTTGTTCCCTATTTTTCTTTTTTAAAACTCATTACATTGAAACAACCCATATAATTGAATCAACTCATGTAATTGAATCGGTTTAATTGATTCAGAACTTAGAGAGGTCTAAAATAAATAATAACTAAAAAATTCAATCACAACAATATATGCTTAATATAAATAAAAATGACCTTAAGATTATAAATGTAAATATTATAAAAATAATAAAATTATGATAAAATAATGGCATAATTTTAAACTTTTTAAAGATTGAAATAAATTAAAAAAAATACTCATTTTAAAGTTGTCACGAGAGTTTGACATAATTTTATCTTTTTTGTTCCCTATTTTTCTTTTTTAAAACTCATTACATTGAAACAACCCATATAATTGAATCAACTCATGTAATTGAATCGGTTTAATTGATTCAGAACTTAGAGAGGTCTAAAATAAATAATAACTAAAAAATTCAATCACAACAATATATGCTTAATATAAATAAAAATGACCTTAAGATTATAAATGTAAATATTATAAAAATAATAAAATTATGATAAAATAATGGCATAATTTTAAACTTTTTAAAGATTGAAATAAATTAAAAAAAATACTCATTTTAAAGTTGTCACGAGAGTTTGACATAATTTTATCTTTTTTGTTCCCTATTTTTCTTTTTTAAAACTCATTACATTGAAACAACCCATATAATTGAATCAACTCATGTAATTGAATCGGTTTAATTGATTCAGAACTTAGAGAGGTCTAAAATAAATAATAACTAAAAAATTCAATCACAACAATATATGCTTAATATAAATAAAAATGACCTTAAGATTATAAATGTAAATATTATAAAAATAATAAAATTATGATAAAATAATGGCATAATTTTAAACTTTTTAAAGATTGAAATAAATTAAAAAAAATACTCATTTTAAAGTTGTCACGAGAGTTTGACATAATTTTATCTTTTTTGTTCCCTATTTTTCTTTTTTAAAACTCATTACATTGAAACAACCCATATAATTGAATCAACTCATGTAATTGAATCGGTTTAATTGATTCAGAACTTAGAGAGGTCTAAAATAAATAATAACTAAAAAATTCAATCACAACAATATATGCTTAATATAAATAAAAATGACCTTAAGATTATAAATGTAAATATTATAAAAATAATAAAATTATGATAAAATAATGGCATAATTTTAAACTTTTTAAAGATTGAAATAAATTAAAAAAAATACTCATTTTAAAGTTGTCACGAGAGTTTGACATAATTTTATCTTTTTTGTTCCCTATTTTTCTTTTTTAAAACTCATTACATTGAAACAACCCATATAATTGAATCAACTCATGTAATTGAATCGGTTTAATTGATTCAGAACTTAGAGAGGTCTAAAATAAATAATAACTAAAAAATTCAATCACAACAATATATGCTTAATATAAATAAAAATGACCTTAAGATTATAAATGTAAATATTATAAAAATAATAAAATTATGATAAAATAATGGCATAATTTTAAACTTTTTAAAGATTGAAATAAATTAAAAAAAATACTCATTTTAAAGTTGTCACGAGAGTTTGACATAATTTTATCTTTTTTGTTCCCTATTTTTCTTTTTTAAAACTCATTACATTGAAACAACCCATATAATTGAATCAACTCATGTAATTGAATCGGTTTAATTGATTCAGAACTTAGAGAGGTCTAAAATAAATAATAACTAAAAAATTCAATCACAACAATATATGCTTAATATAAATAAAAATGACCTTAAGATTATAAATGTAAATATTATAAAAATAATAAAATTATGATAAAATAATGGCATAATTTTAAACTTTTTAAAGATTGAAATAAATTAAAAAAAATACTCATTTTAAAGTTGTCACGAGAGTTTGACATAATTTTATCTTTTTTGTTCCCTATTTTTCTTTTTTAAAACTCATTACATTGAAACAACCCATATAATTGAATCAACTCATGTAATTGAATCGGTTTAATTGATTCAGAACTTAGAGAGGTCTAAAATAAATAATAACTAAAAAATTCAATCACAACAATATATGCTTAATATAAATAAAAATGACCTTAAGATTATAAATGTAAATATTATAAAAATAATAAAATTATGATAAAATAATGGCATAATTTTAAACTTTTTAAAGATTGAAATAAATTAAAAAAAATACTCATTTTAAAGTTGTCACGAGAGTTTGACATAATTTTATCTTTTTTGTTCCCTATTTTTCTTTTTTAAAACTCATTACATTGAAACAACCCATATAATTGAATCAACTCATGTAATTGAATCGGTTTAATTGATTCAGAACTTAGAGAGGTCTAAAATAAATAATAACTAAAAAATTCAATCACAACAATATATGCTTAATATAAATAAAAATGACCTTAAGATTATAAATGTAAATATTATAAAAATAATAAAATTATGATAAAATAATGGCATAATTTTAAACTTTTTAAAGATTGAAATAAATTAAAAAAAATACTCATTTTAAAGTTGTCACGAGAGTTTGACATAATTTTATCTTTTTTGTTCCCTATTTTTCTTTTTTAAAACTCATTACATTGAAACAACCCATATAATTGAATCAACTCATGTAATTGAATCGGTTTAATTGATTCAGAACTTAGAGAGGTCTAAAATAAATAATAACTAAAAAATTCAATCACAACAATATATGCTTAATATAAATAAAAATGACCTTAAGATTATAAATGTAAATATTATAAAAATAATAAAATTATGATAAAATAATGGCATAATTTTAAACTTTTTAAAGATTGAAATAAATTAAAAAAAATACTCATTTTAAAGTTGTCACGAGAGTTTGACATAATTTTATCTTTTTTGTTCCCTATTTTTCTTTTTTAAAACTCATTACATTGAAACAACCCATATAATTGAATCAACTCATGTAATTGAATCGGTTTAATTGATTCAGAACTTAGAGAGGTCTAAAATAAATAATAACTAAAAAATTCAATCACAACAATATATGCTTAATATAAATAAAAATGACCTTAAGATTATAAATGTAAATATTATAAAAATAATAAAATTATGATAAAATAATGGCATAATTTTAAACTTTTTAAAGATTGAAATAAATTAAAAAAAATACTCATTTTAAAGTTGTCACGAGAGTTTGACATAATTTTATCTTTTTTGTTCCCTATTTTTCTTTTTTAAAACTCATTACATTGAAACAACCCATATAATTGAATCAACTCATGTAATTGAATCGGTTTAATTGATTCAGAACTTAGAGAGGTCTAAAATAAATAATAACTAAAAAATTCAATCACAACAATATATGCTTAATATAAATAAAAATGACCTTAAGATTATAAATGTAAATATTATAAAAATAATAAAATTATGATAAAATAATGGCATAATTTTAAACTTTTTAAAGATTGAAATAAATTAAAAAAAATACTCATTTTAAAGTTGTCACGAGAGTTTGACATAATTTTATCTTTTTTGTTCCCTATTTTTCTTTTTTAAAACTCATTACATTGAAACAACCCATATAATTGAATCAACTCATGTAATTGAATCGGTTTAATTGATTCAGAACTTAGAGAGGTCTAAAATAAATAATAACTAAAAAATTCAATCACAACAATATATGCTTAATATAAATAAAAATGACCTTAAGATTATAAATGTAAATATTATAAAAATAATAAAATTATGATAAAATAATGGCATAATTTTAAACTTTTTAAAGATTGAAATAAATTAAAAAAAATACTCATTTTAAAGTTGTCACGAGAGTTTGACATAATTTTATCTTTTTTGTTCCCTATTTTTCTTTTTTAAAACTCATTACATTGAAACAACCCATATAATTGAATCAACTCATGTAATTGAATCGGTTTAATTGATTCAGAACTTAGAGAGGTCTAAAATAAATAATAACTAAAAAATTCAATCACAACAATATATGCTTAATATAAATAAAAATGACCTTAAGATTATAAATGTAAATATTATAAAAATAATAAAATTATGATAAAATAATGGCATAATTTTAAACTTTTTAAAGATTGAAATAAATTAAAAAAAATACTCATTTTAAAGTTGTCACGAGAGTTTGACATAATTTTATCTTTTTTGTTCCCTATTTTTCTTTTTTAAAACTCATTACATTGAAACAACCCATATAATTGAATCAACTCATGTAATTGAATCGGTTTAATTGATTCAGAACTTAGAGAGGTCTAAAATAAATAATAACTAAAAAATTCAATCACAACAATATATGCTTAATATAAATAAAAATGACCTTAAGATTATAAATGTAAATATTATAAAAATAATAAAATTATGATAAAATAATGGCATAATTTTAAACTTTTTAAAGATTGAAATAAATTAAAAAAAATACTCATTTTAAAGTTGTCACGAGAGTTTGACATAATTTTATCTTTTTTGTTCCCTATTTTTCTTTTTTAAAACTCATTACATTGAAACAACCCATATAATTGAATCAACTCATGTAATTGAATCGGTTTAATTGATTCAGAACTTAGAGAGGTCTAAAATAAATAATAACTAAAAAATTCAATCATAACAATATATGCTTAATATAAATAAAAATGACCTTAAGATTATAAATGTAAATATTATAAAAATAATAAAATTATGATAAAATAATGGCATAATTTTAAACTTTTTAAAGATTGAAATAAATTAAAAAAAATACTCATTTTAAAGTTGTCACGAGAGTTTGACATAATTTTATCTTTTTTGTTCCCTATTTTTCTTTTTTAAAACTCATTACATTGAAACAACCCATATAATTGAATCAACTCATGTAATTGAATCGGTTTAATTGATTCAGAACTTAGAGAGGTCTAAAATAAATAATAACTAAAAAATTCAATCACAACAATATATGCTTAATATAAATAAAAATGACCTTAAGATTATAAATGTAAATATTATAAAAATAATAAAATTATGATAAAATAATGGCATAATTTTAAACTTTTTAAAGATTGAAATAAATTAAAAAAAATACTCATTTTAAAGTTGTCACGAGAGTTTGATGGCCTATCAACTTCGTTTGGTCTAAACCACTGACCAAATGTCAAGACCTGAGTATGAGTTAATTGGCCAATAACTTCATTTTAATCCTTCAACCGTGGACCAAAATACTTAAGCGAGAGTTAATATAGTACACTCATCAAACCCATAAAAGTCAATCATACACATTGTCCGCTTCCGATGTGGGACTAATGAGATGTATAAAAGTCTTAAAAATAGGATAGATAATTATTTAGTCATTTGTAAGTCAGTTTTTAGGTTTTCCAAATTAAATTTTTTTTTTTAGGAATAAAACCTAAACCGTAAACATTTTCAAATTTTTTTCTTAAAATTTTAAAACATTTTCAAATACTATTCAAATGGTTTTTGACTCAAAGTGGTTGTAAATTTACCTCACATTAGCTAAAATTTAAAAATAATATATTTTCAAGCATCTAAGGAATGAGATAAATAAAGATATCTATTTTAAAGGCTTAAAAATAAAAAATACTACTCATTTGGACCTTTCTAAGTCATTTTTAATATTTTCTAAAAAATTAATTTTTTTTTTGAGAAAAGTAGGATATGAGTTATACTATATTTGAATGGAGTTATACACTTTTGGAATAGGATTCGAAAACAATATAATCCCATTTAAAAAACATCTTAAAATCTTCTCTATTAATATTCAAGTGATTGTATCACAAAGTAATTGTAATATCACCTTAAGTTGGATAGAATTCAAAAATAGTATAATTTCATGTATTTAAGAATCGAAATAAATAATATACCTATCATAACCTTAAAAATAGAAATAAATGATCATCTAAGTCTTTTTAAATTAATCCCAAGATTTTTAAAAATTTAATTAATTTTTCTTTAAAAAAAAATTAGAAGTGAGTTACATTGTTTTTGAATTTTTTAAATAAAAACCAGATAAATAGTAACACTATGTTTAAAAATATTGTATAATTTTTTTTGTTTTCTTAAGACTTAAAAAAAAAAAAAATCATGTTCTAACAATATCCAAGTGATTTTTATCCTAAAGCTGTTGTCAATTCATCTTAAATTCAGTAAATTTTTAAAAATAACACAATTCCATTCTTTAAAGGGTTGAAATAGATAAAAAAAAATATATTTTTAAACACTTAAAAAATTAAAAAATAATCATTTAAGCCTCTATAAGTCATTTCCAATGCTTTTTAAAATTTTAAAAAGTTATACACTTTTTGAATATGATCCAATTTTTTTTATTTTTCAAAAAATTTCTAAAATATTTTCTAATAATATTCAAGTGATTTTGTCCCTAAGTTATTGTATAAATAAAGTAGGAACCTTCTTGGAAATAAATCCAAAGGACGGACGGTGGAGAACAAAGTCAAAAGGTTTATAGAGCATCTGCCCCTTCAATTCCAAAGGACGGACGGTGGAAAACAAAAGTCAAAAGGTCAATAGAGAGTCTGCCCCCTTCAAGCGTTGAGGTGTTTTTGATGTGTCATTTTCGTAAATTTAGTGCATAATTTTCTATTTTGAAAAATATTTATTTATCTATTTATTTTTGTGCACATGCCGTGGAAGGAACCTTCGGATGCATGTGTTGGTCGTTGGGGGATTAACGAGGCCGGGGCCCCCAATCCAACCACGACACCACTCTTGCTGCTCGGTCTCGAACAGGAGATGCTTTAATAGATAACGTGGCAAGTGAAAATTGGTTACATAAGTATAGCGAATGACATCTAGGACTGTAGATAAGGCTACGTAAATCTGTTTTCTGTTTGTTGCTTACAGCCGATCCAAGACAGCCTCCCTTTGAGTCGGTCCTCCGCCTATTAAATACGCAAACGGCTCGAGACATCGAGCATTGTGAGACCGATCGAGAGAGAGAGAGAGAGAGAGAGAGAGAGAGGGAGAAAGGGGATGGGAACTGGGAATGGAAGGTACTGCGACGCGCTTGCTGCAGTGGAAGGAGAGGGGCAACCCCTCAGAGATGGAGCTGAGGTTGAGGACAGGGAGAGGGGAACTGCTGTCCCGCCGATCCCTTCCTCTGACTTAACCGTCGACATCTCCCTCCTGTTCGACCAAATGAAGCCCCGAATCACGTCAGCTCCCCACCCGTTTGTTGATTTGCCGTTCGGTTTTGCACGCGATTTGTTGGGTGTATCTTAGCGTGTTAGCTTTGTTATGGTTTGATTTGCTTGCTATATGTCGTCTGTGGTTTTGTGAATCTGTTGAGTTCATATGAATAGCACGACGAGGCGCAGTAATCTGCCCGTGGGATGGAAACAATCGACCTTCGGCTAGATTGGATGGCAGCTGCGGACGTTGTTGTTTGTCCGCTCCTCAAGCGTTTGTAGTATTGCCCCTTATCATTTGTATGTTGGAATCTTCCTGTTAAGGTGATTAATGTGTATCACGTCCGTTCTACACAAAAGCTCGTCCGTACGAGTCCATGATCGGTTAACGTTGGAGGCTTTAGAATATGAGGAGTGGCCTGTATGCAAGATAGCTTATGTGACTGCCTAAGTCTTTAACTGTTCTAGTTGTCCAATTTCTACTTAATTCCTATGTGGTTATTTGTTCTTTAGCTCATTTGTTGACTCTGAAGCTTAACATTTTTACGCTTGAAGCGAGCTTTTTATATTGATTTAGATTTCATTTCTCACAAATAATAGTGCAAACTGATTCTTTTTTTTTATTTGTATTGTCATGATATTAGCAAATTTCATTTTTTAACTAGCTGAAAAAGAATATGCAAATCTGAATTGGCTAATTGTTTTCTCAAAGAACCTGCCCAATAGAGATTTCCTGATTTAGAATTTTCTTTAAGCCTTCTGATATAACTCCCACAAATTTAATAAAAGGAGCATTACTTCTTTTTCTTGGATGCTACTTTCAGTTAACCTGCACCTTTTGTATTGATAAATGTTCATGGCCTTTGAAGTTCATATACTCGATGGATAACTTAATGGCAACTTATAGAAACTCTCAGATTTAGATTCCAATGAATTCCATTAATTTTTACTATGCTCTGTCCTCTTGTATTGTGCTCTTCTGGTGTCTACATTCCAACATCATGAACCTTTCTACCATAATTATTTATATCACATGTTTCTTCTGATGCAAAAATTTCAAGTTTTATAGATTTTTCCTTAGAACATTGCTTGATTAAAAAAAATTGACTTTACCTTTTCATCATGATGCTTATATATATATGTGTGTGTGTGTATTTGTTGGTTTCTAATATTTAGTCTGTTCTGAAGACTTAAAAAAATTAAAACATGTGCATTCTCTTTGCTATTCTGATATTTTTTGATAGAAGCTTTTTCCTCCATTATAATGGCTTACAATGTTGTTCCATTATTTCAGCCTTGAATAGGCAGGTCTTCTCCTAATATTGATCTTTTGAGTATAATTATCTGTTTTGTTTCTTAGAGATCTATGCAAGGATTTGTTTAAGAAATGGTCATCACTTGATGAATCTTCCTTCTCGATTGAGACAATTTCTGGTGGTATTACAAATCTTTGTAAGTTCTACTGGACAAATTTGTTGCCTTTTCTTGTTATTTTCTCTCTTTCTTTCAGCTGTTCATTGAATGTGTTGTGTGAAATTGATAGGGAGCTAGGGTTGAACAGTCTTCTATCTGTTCAAAACTTGTATAGGCCTTGCATGAAGTCCAACTAACATGCAAGTTCTTCATATCAATCTTCATATGAGCTTTTGTTCTTTATATTGGTCAGACATTCTCAGTTTCTATTAGATGACTTACAAGATCCAATTTTTTGGACTACTCAGCATCTAACAGTTCAATTCTTGCAATTCCTGTAGTGCTGAAGGTCTCTGTAAGAGAGGAGAGTGGTGATGATGCTATTTTGACAGTTCGACTGTATGGCCCAAATACAGATTTAGTGATTGATCGCAAGCGAGAATTGCAGGTGGGGTTCCATATCTTGGGTTTAAAATAATGCCATGAAAGATTATATGTCATAAATATCCTGAAAGGCGCTATATAAGAAGTAAACTTAGGTTCATTTTTCTTGCTATATATAACATCTTTAGACATGTGATGGTTCCTCCTGATGAAGCACAACAATTTGGTGATAGAACTTCTAGTCTTAATAAATACCTGTGTTCTTTTTTTGTGACATTCTGTCATGCACATTGTATCTGGCTGACACCAATGTTAACAAAACCAGAGAAGACCAGTTGGTTGGATTGGTTAATTACTGAACCTGCTTGTTTAATAATTTGGTATAACAACAATAATAAAGCTGTAAGTTCTGACTATTTGAGGTCAGATACATGGATCATTGAAAAGGGCATATCCAGTGTATAAGGTTCCCATCAATGTGGGTATTGGGAGGGTCAATGTATGCAGCCTTGTCTTTAAATATTTAAAGAGATTATCTTCGTGACTCGAATCTTAGTCTCCCAAGGAGCAACCTTACCATTGTACCAAGGCCTGCCCTCTTTATTTAATAATTTTGTCCATGTGAAAAAACTTGCTAATCTGAAAAGTGGTTTAAACATTTTGAAGTGCTGGTGTAAGCCTTTATTATTCTTTCATTTTGCCATACATGTAATTTGACTAGAAAAGTATTGGTCATAATGAGGGCTTATCTTTATCTTCAAGCTACAACTTGAAAAGTTATGAATCTTTTGTATCATATTTAATAATTATCCACTCTAATAATATCTTTGTAAAATGTGTTTGTTATTTTGTTTCTAATAAACTTATAATAGCTATAGTGAATGAATTATTATCTACTATTTGTTATTATTCTATATACCTTATTTATATTTTTTTTCATCTTTTGGAAATATAGATACATTGAGAAATATGAATATAGAAAAATCTTTTATGATAAAATATTTATTACTTTTTAAAATTTACTTTTTAGTTCTTTTATATACCTTTTATAGTTTTATTTTAAATTATTTTATTGATCGATTTTGATTTTGTCAATCTAATTTGATCAATCCTACCAATATCAGCTGTATCATCGCTAATGGAACTCAACCCCGGCATCAATCTTGTGAATTTTGCTAAAATCTGTTTGGTCTTTGAATAGGAATAAAGATGGTATGAACCAAATGTTTTATTTGGTTTGAACCAGTTTACAATGTTGAGACTTTTCAACATCATTTCATACGCAAGTGGCAGCTGCCACTGCCAGTGCATCATACCTTCACCTTCCCTCCCAGGCTTCCCTTTGGTATTGACGACATTCTGACATTTGAACTTAAAACTAGGACTTCTAGAAGAATGCTTTGGATTTTAAAACAGGTTTTAATAATTTGGACTGTTAAGATGGAAATCAAGAGCTGATCAATTGGGGACAAAGTGAACACTTGCAAAAAGTTCTCAAGAACAAGCAGCTAAGTAGTAGCTTAGAAGCTAGATATATTTATGATCACCTCTGCATATAATTTTCACTAAATTCTTTTGGTATAATTCATTCATATCCTTTATTCTTCAAGTTGTCAGCATAAATTTAAGAACTTTCAATGTGTTTCCATCTTAAAAATCTTAATTTGTACTTTGAGCATGCTTACTTACCTCAAGCCACCACATGTTTAGGCTCTACCACATCTCTCAGCTGCAGGATTTGGTGCAGAATTACTTGGAATATTTGGGAATGGCATGGTTCAATCATTCATTAATGCTCGTACGCTTTCACCATCAGGTAAGGTTCTCCTTTGATCACTGATTAAATGGAAAACTCAAAATTATATGTCTATTCAAGATTTCCGAACATAATTTACAATGTTGATAGCTTATTTGGCTTGACAAACAATGCTAAACTACTACTTTCAAGGAACAAATTCCTTAATTATCATATATGTGCATCTTTTTAAACTAAACCTGCCATATACCAAGGTCGACCAAATAGTGCAATATTAAAAAGCAAAGGGGGAAAAGAATAGATAAAAGTTAGTGGGAGTAATCTTTTGCAAGTTGCATGATGGTGGAAGCTGAGATTGTCTACCTTTGATGTATTGTTGCTTTCATGAGCTCTCTTGGTTTTCCCGAGATAGACTAGCAATAATTATTGTATTGTTATACATATCAACAACTTACTATTTAGCTAACTCTGATTAAGTGACACTTGCAGTATGCAACCCACATTGTACCATGTTATATGTCATGCTGGTGTGGCTTGTATAATGTTGTACTGTAGTATGAGTACTTCAATGCTTTCATTTTCATGTACTGCATCTTTATTCCAGTATTTGGAACTTTTGGCATCCTGCATCTGTTGACATGATCTTAATTATTTGCTTTCAGATATGGGCGATTGTAAAATAGCCAAGAAGATAGCTAGACATCTTCATAAGTTCCATCAGGTGGCAATACCAGGTTCTAGAGAACCACAACTATGGAATGATATATTCAAGTTTCTCGATGAAGGTTGCAAACTTTACTCTGGTTCTGCTAACCACTTTTTATGTTAATCAAAACTGAAAATTGATTGTTGGCACTTGGTTATGCTCGCATAATTTTTCATTCTTTTAGAATAATAATGCATACTGCCTTCAGTTCCATCCTGAATAAGAAAAGTTGTTGCAGCCATGACAATAAAGTTTGATGACAGTGGGAAGCAAGCTAGGTATGAATCAATCTCATTCCAAGAAATCCAAGCTGAAATTAATGAGCTCAAGGTACACTTTCTTCCGTTGGTTGACTGTGTCTAGTTTGCTGCCCCTCTTTGCAAATCTTTTTTTTTTCGGTGAATAAAGAGTTAAGTGAAATATACAGAGCTGATTGAGAAGTAAATTTATGATATTGACTTTCTTAACTGACTAATCAACAGAATTTTGGGTTCAAAGGACCTGAATCTTGAAATATAATCCATTTTTTCCCTTGTGGTGGTTTGTTAACAGGATCTGACAGACCTTCTCAATGCCCCAGTTGTTTTTGCCCACAACGATTTGCTTTCTGGGAATCTGATGCTGAATGACAATGAAGGTGCTTTCATCTTTAATTTCTCATTTTCCATCATTTTCAATGGGATTTTGCATCACATATGCCTTCAATTTACCTAGAAGCTTGATACTAATTTACCCTTTTGGTGTCAAATTCCACATTATTCTAGGAAAACTCTACTTCATTGATTTTGAGTATGGATCATACAGCTACAGAGGCTATGACATTGCAAATCACTTTAATGAATATGCAGGCCTTGATTGTGACTACAGCTTGTAGGTTGCCTTTACCTAAGCAATAAATTGATTTCCTTTGCTTCTGAAATGATTTTAGTGTGAAATAATGTTCCTTCTGCTGGATATATACTACAATGCAGATATCCAGAAAAGGATGAACAATATCATTTTTTCAAGAATTATTTAGAACCTGAAAAACCACTTGAGGTACGTAAACTTGATGGTAGATTTTTGCCTTCATCAGCAACATATTTGCTGACACTGCTACGTTTTGTAATTTTGTTTGATTAGTGTAGATATTGATTTCGACAAAGTAAAACATTTCTTATGCTTCATTATTTTGAAAGCTGTGAAATACGTTGAGCATGACTGGAAGCTTTGGAGTCACCTTTGCCCACCTCAACATATCATGATTATGTATCTCCTTATGTTTTTGCTCATCTGACTTGGTGCTGTGTGTTAAAGCCGCTTCACCTGTCTCCAAAGTGTGAACAATGTTCTTTTAAGCAAAAGAACATTACACTGTTGACATACTCCTTACCTTATTCTGTTGACATACACAATACTCTGTATTGTGTTGACATACACAATACTCTGTTTTGCCCAAACCACATAAAACTCTATATTGTGTTCTTTATAGTAGTAAACACGGTGGAACTCACTCATTAAAACACTCCTTGATGCTTTAGGTACCTGACAGAGATCTGGAAGTCATTTTTGTTGAAACAAATACATATCGACTAGCATCACACATTTACTGGGCCTTGTGGGCTCTTATCCAGGTAAACTTGTTTTTCTAATAAACAAAGGTAAGAATCTTGTTTCGGGTTGAGACCCACAAGAGCTAATTTTCTACTATAACTTCTATGCAGGCAAAGGTGTCGCCCATTGATTTTGATTATCTCTGGTACTTCTTTCTTCGTTACAATGAATACAAGAAACAGAAGAAAGCATGCTTCTCTCTTGCACAGAATTACCTCCTGAGATCCAGCAGCCATTGAAGCTTCAGTTGTCCTCTATGGGGATGGACTACTGCATCAGATCAAACGATGGAGGAGAACATGCGGCACATCTACTTCAGGTGTAACCATTATTTTTCCCTTTTCTTTGGATAATTAAATTGGTGTGGCCTCTCGAAAATATTACAGCTACAGATATAGCTAGTCATCTTTTTGCTTGTATTCAGAAGCAAAATGTATCTTGTATGGGGCTTGTAGCATTACAGTTTTTTATGAATACAGATATTGGGTTGTATGAACCCTTGAATGGTAGAATCAAATTGGATGTATGAAGTCTACTTTACACTATTTTCTTTAAGATATTTGGTTGTTTGAGATCCAGGAAGCAGTAGGTGGAAGTCTTGAGGAACAAAATCCTATGTGTTGGTTTGCTTTAACTTTTGTTTGGTATAAAGTTTTGGAGATATATCAACTTAAATGATGGATTTTTAAGCTGTAAAGGGAATTTTTAGCTGTTCAAGAGATATTCAGTTACCTATAATTTGATGTTTAAACCTCAAAATGACTTTTATGGTTGTTGGATTCAGATGTTCGAATCCAACAACCATAAAAAATTGAGTGTCGAGTTTAGCACAATGGTAAGATTGTTTCTTTACGAGCTCAGGAGACATTGAACCTTTTCAAAGCACGGAAGCATTGTGTTGTGTTATTCTTTTTCAAGACATCAAAAATTGCAGCAGACAGAAAACTCAATATTCGATCACCTGCTGTTCTTAGCTCTTTAAAAGGACAACAATTTAGTTGGCAATGTTAGTATGTAGAAATACAATTGCCAGTGTTGAGTAGTTAGTTTTGGTGACAGATGCATATCATATGCTTGCATGGTTCTAGATTGGAGTTCATCCTTAGTTCTCTAATCTTTCATTTCAATTGGGAATCGGACCATTGCTTGCTAACTCATACAAATCCTAACATGCAGGACCAGTCACAACAGAGTCAGCATAGTTTTTGACTCGAGACAATCAAATCAACCAGCAATTGTGTCCAATCTCAAAACATCTTCAGTTGGATAAGTTCTCCTTCACATTCACTATTTTACAACTATCTTTAAACCATGTACATAGTGTTCTCTAATGGTAGAAAAACTATGTTACATTTGGAAAATGAAAGGCTACCAGGAGAGCACATAAATTACAATCTTGAGGAAGAATTGCATGTTCTATATATTTTATATTGGGAACCTAAAACAGAACACCATACATTTCTTACACCTGAAAGGGTGGCATCCTAGTGTGGTGGAGCTCCATGCTGTCACTTGAATCTTGATTGACTTCCCCTGCCATGGAATGAGAAAAAGGAGAAGACAGAACATGTTGCTGCAAAACAAGAGGCAAAAATACAACAATGAGCAATCAATTGTTCATCGGAGGCATGACAAAGTAACTTAGTCCTGTTTCATTCTGAGATTCTTCAGGCCTATAGATATGCGTATTTACCTTTTGGAAAACCTTCCACTTCTTGATCCTCCCTCAACTTCATGTTTGCAGGGGGTGTAGAAATGGAACAGCTTGGGGATTGAACTGCACAAAATACAAGACCTTTAATTAACTTCCATCTCTTGAAGAGTATGTGCAGAACAAATCGGGCGATAAAATTTGAATTAGTCAAAAAGAGGAAGGAAAGAATGAATAATTTAATAATATATTGATCACTTGAGTTTAAAGGCCTCGATGATATGAGCAATATTAACCATCCAATTGACATTTGACATGTGAACATCAACATATCATAAAATAACAAAACCAATTGATTAGATTTGTCAGGTCACCATTAATCATAATATCAAATATGCTCCAAATCAAATATGAATAAGAATATATGTCATGGCGGTTTGCTACGTCCTATCTCGGACCTATTACCCATGTCGGGTGGTAGGATCCCCCTAGAAACACCTGTGACATTATTTTTTCTTTACGGGATGAAACTTCCCTTTTTTTTGGTTATATCCCCTCAAGATTTGTGTTGTTGGATAATCCTTAGAGTGCAACAAGATTCGAAATACAAACCATGCCATGTTGTCTCCATAATTTGGATCGATACGATGATCGACCTCCACATTAACACCTGACTTTTGTAAATTGTGAATAGGAGTCGAGTTTGTTGCCTAGAAGAGTACTTTGATATATCCTATTAGACTAGCAAGTAAATTGTCCTCAAGAACTGGATGCAATTCATAACATATACAGAGGGGAGATGTTGTTGGGCATTTCTGTTCATCATAAATGAATGAACTATAACATGGAAATCATTTGTCCAAGAATGCAGCAAGTTAAGCCAAATCCCAAAACACTATCAGAAGAAACAAAAAACTTAACTAAGCTTCATATCATCTGCATAGTGTCACCTCTTCAGATGCAAGTTGCATACCATCATTCCATCTTTATGTGTTAATCATAAACAAAACTCAAAGGCTTTTTGTTGCTTAATACAGAGTGGTCCAAATAGTTATCTACAACCTTGAGATGATAATAGCAACTAAGTTATAATTAGATGTGATCATTCGGCTTCTGTGAGATTTCTGATTAGCTAGCACATGAAAGAAAAATAATGCAAGAGTTGTTAAGGAGCACGAATACCTTGTTCAGGGAAGATCTTGCCCTCATGTAAGCCAACAACATAAGCAGGAGCCGAGTAACCATTTCTGGGTTTCTTCAGATCATCTGATGGTATCTTTGCAGCTTCATGATGGTTGTCCATGTCATCATCACCTCCAGCAACTGATGCATGTGCTAAAATCTTTACTCCACTTTCTGCACTTTTGCCTTTCTTCCCAAAGGACAACAATTTCTTGAACTGTTTCGCGACATCCTTTAGTGACTTCTCCGAAGTATTGGTTGCAAGGTTTGGTTTCTCAGTAACTCCCCACTTCTTCCTCACTCGAGCAGATTCAAAACTGTATGATGCTACTTCCACGCATGAGTGTGAAGGTCGAAGGTTTGAGCTGAACTTAGAAGCAACAGCCAAGACATTATCTTCTTCCCCTATGCTTCTGAAGGTATCATTATTTTCAGATTTGATGTCACACATTCCTGATGCTTGGTTTGATCTTGTTTCTTCACTATCTGACCCAAGATGAAAAATGGAGGCCCTCTCTTCTATCTTTCTTTGTTCAGGTTCTTGATTGATTTGCTGATTCAGCATAACCTCAGACTCATCTTCTTTGCTCTCAGTCTCAAAATCCTTGGAAGCTCTCAGTTCAGTGATAGAAGTTGCATTATCTGCACCATTAGCCCTCCTGGTGATGGTGTTCTGGCTTTGCTCCTTCAAAAATTTGGACAATGCAAAATTGGGATCCTGCAACTCACTTGTAAAACCAGTGGTACTCTTGCTTTGGGCACATGCCGTAGATTCCGAAGGAATGCTATCATTGCTAAGTCTTGCAGGGGGATTCATGCTTTCTTTTCTAAGGTAAGACAAGTCTGGAAGTGATTGTGCTGAAAGCTTCTCAGCCTTTGTCCTTCTCCTTGAGGAATCAGGGTGGTGTCCCTTTGAATGTTTAGGAATAGGTGCTACCAAGGTCTGATGTCTGATAAAATGAGCTTTTGAGCCAGTGCTTCTCAAAGAACCATCATCGAGTAAAGTTTGACTAAATTGAATCTGTTCACGAAGGTCTTCCTTCTCAAAGGACTTCACTGCCTTCTGACAAACGAGAGATGAATTCTTGAGCAACAGTGATTTTGAATCAGCTAAGGGAAGGGTATAAAACTACATAAGAACATGTCCCCAGAAGCATTAAACCTCAGAATATTGGATTTAGAATGGATCTACTGCAGGACATGCACATATTAAGCATCAAATCCATCTCCAAGTGACAGTCAAAAGATCAAATACCTGGTGTCCCTGTCTGATTGCAGAATCCTGCTTCCTTGCCGTCATCCGAGCCAAGCTCTCTTCAAGTTGGCTCTCAATCACCTTCATCTTCGCTCTTCTCTGAGCCCCCTTCGTCGCCCACTCTTCCCTCAGCTTCGCCTCTCGCTTCTCCGCGTACTTCTCATACAACCTTCCTCTTCGGATCTCCGACCTACTCAGCTTCATGTTGTACTCCAAGTCATCCACCATCTTCAGCAGCAAATCGCCGCGTTTCTTCTCCAACGATCCGACCATCTGCAGCTCGCGGTGAAGCCTTCTGCGAGCGGTGGAAGAATCCGGGGTTGAGTCGAGGAACCGGAAGCTTTCCATGGACGGCCGCACTTCGAGCTGATCGACTCGATCCACCTTCATTTTTATCTCCACAGATGCCGGCCCTCCTTTGCCGCTGTCGATCGATGCCAGCTACCGCCCTGCGATCGATGATGACGACGGCGGACGGAGATATCGGAGGGATCGAGATGGATCGTTGGCGTCAACTACGTGTGTGGATTGTGTTCTGTTGTTCTTGAATCGTGGAAGAAAGGTTGGAGGCGGTCGCGGAGAGTGGGGGGATCCCCTCCAGCAATTCTTGCAACGGTAGTGATCCAGTGACGAAATCATAGCCGTCCGATCGCACGTGTCCCACCTATTACACGCAGAGGATTAGAATCCTATATAGCAGTTGAACGGCCAACGTTGGAGTGGATCCGCGTCAGATATGAAACTCCTGTCGTCCGTTAGGCGGCCGGCCGTTAACTGCTGCGTTCGGCAACCGTTGAGTGGGCCTGGGATGATGCCACGTGGCAGATAAGATTTTGATCAATTCTAATATCAAATTATAGATGGGCCAACGGACGGCCCATTTTAGAGTAAGCCCATAAAGTGCGACTAACTACAGAATCCCGTTTATGACAGTCCCCCACGGTTTTGGTCCCTCCCCACGAGGGAAAACGTTGAAAGCTCCCGGAACAGGGAAGCGTCGTCGTTTTCCCTCGAGCGACGATTCTCAAACCCTAATTTCTCCACAGAATCCCACCACCTACCGCCAGATACCAGTTGGCCCGATTACCAGTTACCCCGCCGAATTCGACCTCTCGATTCGACTCCCTCGGATCGAGAAACCGGGTTCTTCGCCGGGGCTGGTGGAGATGGTGGAGAGATTGAGGCGTCGCGGCGGATTTCATGCGCTGTTGAATTGTTCCTGCTCCTTGATCTTGCTGCTCTTTTTCTGCAACCGAGAAGACGTCTTCCGGGATCCCTTTCTCCGCCAAAGCTCCGATTTTTCCCCCTCGTGGAGGATTCGCGGGTCCAATCTCCAACACCGCCGCCGAATTCGGGAGCTTCACTTTGGGAACGCGTCGGTTGCAGCGAGTGGTGATGCGTCTGATGGTTCTGAGCTCGTTGGAGATCCTTCGGCGGAAGGTTGCTCCGGCTTAGCCCAGCGCGAGGACTTCGGTGCCAAATGCGAGTTCTTGAGGTCGAACGGTCAGTGTGGTTCCGGTGGATTCTTCAATTATCTTGCGTTTTTCTACTGCACTTGTGGAAAACTTCAAGCTTTAGGGTACGCCGTGCTTGCCCTGTGGCTGGTGGGGTTGTTTTATCTGCTTGGTAACACTGCTGCGGACTACTTCTGTTGTAGTCTGGCAAATCTATCGGGTTTGTTGAAGCTTTCGCCTGCTGTTGCTGGGGTTACTCTACTGCCACTTGGGAATGGTGCGCCTGATGTGTTTGCTAGCATAGCAGCATTTATGGGCTCCGACGGAGCCAGCGGAGTTGGCCTCAACAGTGTGTTGGGTGGAGCAACCTTCGTTACTTGCGTTGTTGTTGGCACAGTTTCTTTCTGTGTAGCCAATAAGAATGTTCAGATTGATCGCAAATGCTTCATAAGGGATGTGAGCTTCTTTTTCTTGAGCCTTGTCTCGTTATCAATTATCTTGATGATTGGAAAAGTAAGTGTTTGGGGAGCAGTGATGTTTGTTATGATCTATGTGGTGTATGCCTTTGCCGTGGCAGCAAATGAGCTTCTGAGGAAGCATGCCCACCGGCTGAAGTTAGAGTCTCTGACACCATTGCTCCCAGTCAGAGGGAGCATATTTTCATATGGAAGTGAGGAGGACTTATCCATTTATAGTCATTTTATTGATGACTGTATTATCAGTGATGTGCCACACTTGCACGCTCTGCCACAGTGGATGTGGGCTTCCCATGTCGCAATTTATTCAAATCAAAGATTTGGTTGTAGTTCATTTGAAAAGCCGAGACCTCCATGGGGTTGGAATGATGAAAAGAAGGCTGATAGCAAGTTGTTGGGAAAAATATTGTATATTTTAGAAGTTCCACTATCACTTCCAAGAAGGTTGACTATTCCGGTTGTCGAAGAAGAAAGGTGGTCAAAGGTGTATGCTGTGGCTAGTGCTACCTTATCACCACTTCTTTTGGTGTTTCTATGTGGCAGTCATGATAATGAAGGTTCTGTATTTAGTGCCACTATCTATGTTATAGGTGCCCTTATGGGTTTGGTTCTTGGAGGATTAGCTTTGTTATTCACCAGTCATGACCACCCTCCTCGGAGATACTTGCTTCTATGGGTTTCAGGAGGGTTTGTGATGAGTATTGTCTGGTTTTATGTTGTTGCAAATGAGTTGCTTGCACTTTTAGTAGCCTTGGGTGTAATATTGCAGATCAACCCCTCTATACTCGGCTTGACTGTGTTGGCATGGGGCAACTCCATGGGTGATCTGATGTCAAATGTAGCCTTAGCAATGAAAGGCGACGATGGAGTACAAGTTGCCATGTCAGGATGTTATGCAGGGCCTATGTTCAATACGCTCGCTGGTTTGGGGATCGCTATGTTGCTTGGGGCTTGTTCAGCAAGACCTGAGTCATTTGTGCTTCCTCAGGATAGTTCTTTGGTGTGGACTATGGCTTTTTTAATGTCTGGACTTATATGGGCCCTGTTTGTATTGTCAAGAAATGATATGCGCCCTAGCAAGACATTAGGATTTGGCCTCATCATCATGTATCTTATCTTCATCTCTATTAGGGTGAGCAGTGCAATTGGGATGATGAGCTTGGTATAAGTTGATCATGCACTGAAATTGGAGGAAGCATGTTATTCTGAGCATTATACGAACTGTCTTTTTTCTGCCAATTTATGCTGACAGCACAATATTGTCTGGTAAAGCTATTGTCTACTATAGCTAGTACCTGTGTAAATGATACATATGGAAAGATGCATATAGATATGAAACATGTTTGCTTTCTCACTTACATACCTACAATCATAATATGCTTTTCATGTTATTCAAATGTAGTGTTATGTCGTGACCAGGAACTGAAGAAAGCAATTTATCAAATGAGCCTTGTCAGCTTGTTATGAGGAAGCCCAAATGTTGTTTTTCTGTAGGCACTATGCTCATGGTACCTAAAAGGCTAAAACAACCTCAAATCTAATATGTTTTGCTCAGTTACTTGTGTCTCTTGATAGGTTGTTGCATTTTGTACGTGTTCAATCTGCTATTTCTTCACAAAAGGCAGCTTACATGGCATGATAGTGAACATTTACTGGTTGGGCATCCCTCAATATGTTCTTGGTGAGTAGTATCCAGAGTGTACCTTCTTCATTATCAATGGATCTCTTGTCAATGTGAGCAGGCTTTTGACACCTTTCACAGGTGAAGTTTAAGGCATGAACAATTTGTGTTTTTCAGATAAATAAGTCTAAATAAAATTATAAATGATTCATGCTCATGTTGTGTAGTTGTGTACTTATGATATTTAGAGGCTTGACATGAATATCAATCACACTTGCTGTTTGCACAAGCAATACATGTTGCTATTGTTTAGGTGTCTATTTGAACTTCAAAAAACTACTGTTTTAGTTCTCTGTTTATTTTACCAATTATGTCTGTCCAAGATCTCAAAAAGAAAAGGATGGCTTGGATTGTTTATGAAAACAACCTAGGTTGTGATCCAAAGTCCTGTGATTGTCTAGCAAATGTTACCGTTATATTCTTTTGGGAGTTAATCGATTGACATAGCTTTCTGTGTCTGATGATAAATATGTTTTGATCATGCCCATTTTACAACTGTATCCACTTCTATTTCATACATACACAAGAGGTGTAACCTTCAGATTTATTATATGAGAGGATCTTTCTTGGAGTAGCTCTCCAGCCAATTTCAGTTGGTAATCATTCCTAGCTTTGCTCACCAATTATAAGAGATTATTTCAATTTGAACCATCTAGACACAATGAAGGTAATAATTCAGTATATTTTTTTTATTCATTTGTTCCAAAAGGGAATGTTGTGATATTATATATCTTGACTATAAAAAAGGCCACTTGAATTGGAAGATGGATATAATGACAATTAATAACCTGTTAAAATGGTTTAAGGAGTACTTTGCAATGTTTATGTTGGTTTTCAAGAAAGTGCTTCTTAAATTTAGATGGTTCGCACAATTATCAGCGGATAGGTTTAGATAAGAAATAATTTCTTTTTAATGTTTGCCAAAATAGTGAAAATAATTATGAAGACATGTACTCAACTTAAATAGTTAATCTCAAATTATTTAAGATACATGTAAATAATGTGTGCTTAAAAAGAAACACATGTTGGTTTATTCTTTAGAATTATTATTATTCATTCATTGAATTCACTTGCCATAAATTAAGTAGCTTGAGTTATTATGAGACTTTATATATAATGTATAATATTTTGTTCTTTCTACATTTGCTTTCACAATAACTGGTGGTGGAGGAACTAAATCTGATTCAACTTTTTCTTTTATCTTTTTCTCAATTTCGTGTTTCCATTATTATATTCTTTTCTCGCAATACTTTCAGCCAGTAGAATTTACTGCCCTTCTATAAGAAACTCATCAAATTTGTAATTTCTATGGAACGGTTTGTTGCAAGGTATAAACTTGTCATTGCTTTGGATTGTTTGTGTGACTATAAGTTTGTAATAATCGATTGTCAGATTATTGAGCCTGTGTTGTTTTCTGGAATGTCTCTTTTGTATTGTGGTGAAAATTATATGCATATTGTATATTGGTGACTATACAAAAAATGTGCATAAATGTGCAGAAGACCTAGGAGTTTGTGGAGTAACATAATTTTGCACTTCTTGCCTGGTAGTTACATATTTGCATTTGAGAAATATAAATGAGGGAACAAAGGGAAAATTTTGGAGGGTCGTGTACATATATTCTTGGTGATCGGTCGAGCTAAGATACATGAAATGACCTTCATTTCACCAATTGATGTAGGGACAGGATTTAGCTAGGAAGGTCCTCTGATGGGACCTAATGATGAATGCATGTTTTCCAATTGACACAGAATATTGCATCTATACCCTGTCTATTTACTGATATCTTTATGGCTTACTTCTGATTGCTGCATTTTACACACCACCAAATAGCGGAATGCTCTAATCTGGTAGCATCTCATTTGGATCACTAGTATGATCAAACTAGTGTTCTTTAACATCTTCCTCAATTGAAGTCAGACATGCCAATGTGATTCTCATGCTTGAGGGCATTCTTGCAACAAGCATTCTGCTGTCTAAGAGAATGGTGATCTCTTTCTCTAACTCAGAGAGTTCTCTCAGAAGCAACTCCATTGTGATTTAGAGTGTGCCACAAGGACTGCTGTTGCTCAAGTAGATGTTTCCTATGAGATTCCACCATTTCTATTATTGCCATCCAAATTCTTATTTATCAAGGTCTTTTGTAATCTCTTTTGCTAATCCATTGTGATTTAGAGTGCGACAAGGACTGATGTTGCTCAAGTAGACATTTCCTGTGATGTTCTTCCTTTCCAGTTTATATTATCCAAATGCTTATTTGTCAGGGTTTTTGCAACATTCTTTCATCATTTTAGTCTCTTTTGACCTAACATTTTTTGTTGGATATGATTTTCACGAGTCTTTACCTTTTTTTCTTTGCAGAGCTTTGTTTGTCAATAGTTCACATCGGCTAAACTGGTTTTCTGTTAAAGTTTCTTTGGGCAATAGCATGAAATGGACATGATAATTTGTGACACTACTGGTTCTGAACATTTCTTGTGGTGTACACATTACATACTTTGTCCCAAAGCAGTTGAAGCATATTTATTTGCTATGATTGTTTTGACCAGGAGTTTTAATTCTTTGTTCTCTCTCTCTCAGGGTGGGTGAACCTTAAGCTACAAAACTATACTCAAATAGAATTTGAGTGGAAGAGTCTAAGCACAAGTGATAAACAAAATATGAGTCCTGCTGACTTTTGCATGCATGTTACATGCTGAAAAGGATGCTTGTTTTGTTATCACACTCATTTTCATGATATCTAAAAAGATAAAGTGATTTTTAAACTCTGTTGTGATTCATGCAATTGATGATGACTTAAAAGATCCCTTTCTGAAGCTAATTTTCATCACTAGTCTTTTACCATTTTTTATTTTATATCATGCAATCAAGAATTGTAAGGGTACCATTTTATTTATATCATCCATAAATGTTCCTGTCTTGTCTTCTATTCCTCTCTCTCTCTCTCTACCATCTAACTTTATAAATTAGTGAGTTGATTGAGTAGACCAGCCAACAACTTTCTAATCCTTTCTTTTGCTTAAATACCATATGAATTAATTCATGCAAAAGTACAACTTGCATTGAGTAATCATCCAAAAAAAACACTGAAATTTAGATTCTTTTTTTTTTGTCCCCTCAAAGTTGATTTCCCTTTTCAAAACCCATTTGTTCCCACTTCTAGATTCATACAATTGCAAGGAATCTGAGCACTTGAAATTATCCTCTTCACACTTTCACACTTGGAAAGAAAGTTAGCAGCAAGTGCAAGTGCAACTTTGTCAATATGAAAGTGCAAGAGACCCAAATTATCTTTCTTTCTTTTTTCTTCTTATTGACCTAAAAGGAGTCAACGAAGGTTTGCATGTCTCATGTGGAGTTGGTACTGTTCAACAGAAGACTTTGACGGTCAATAGCTCAGTCAACCGTTCCCTTCGGCTGTGAAGTGAAGGAAGCACTGTGTCTCCACCAGAACATGTTGGTCATGCATACAGACACAGTCTTCTCGCCGGTCAACTCCATTAAAACATGGAGATTGACATGGAAGGAGACTGTAAATGCTTGTAAGATCTCCAGGAGTTCACAGCCAATTTCCACGAAGATCACTGACAACATCTGGTGATCGACTTTTCTTTAATGCTATCTCAGTTATTTCCAATCTCACCAGGGATTGAGTCAATGCATTGAACAGTAGCCTTCGAGTCAATTTCCAGTCGACTGCAACCACAGACAAGGAGGGATAAAATAGTGAAGGAGGCCTTTGAACAACCCAAGAGGAAATAACGAAGAAGAAGCACGCGCACATTGTAATGTAATGACATATATCAAGTAGAATTCCATGGGCTTTCTCCTCTATAAATAACCTTACAACCATCCTCAACTGCAATCACCACCTCCTCCTCCCTTCCTCCCATACTCTGTTCTGCCGTTTGCTGGCATCCGCCAATGGAACTTCCACCATGGGTGATGTGCTCAACCATCATACTAGTGATTGTTTTTCTCAGAGCCCTCGCCGGCCGCCGCCGTAAGCTGAACCTGCCGCCGGGGCCGAGGTCATGGCCCATCATCGGCAATCTCAACCTCATTGGCTCCCTGCCCCATCGCTCCCTCCACGCCCTCTCCCAGAAATATGGCCCCATCATGTACCTCCGCTTCGGCTCCTTCCCCGTCGTCGTCGGCTCCTCCGTGGAGATGGCCAAGTTCTTCCTCAAGACCCACGACGTCTCCTTCGTCTCCCGCCCCAAGACCGCCGCCGGCAAGTACACCACCTACAACTACTCCGACATCACCTGGTCGCCCTACGGCCCCTACTGGCGGCAGGCGCGCAAGATGTGCCTGTTGGAGCTGTTCAGCGCCAAGAGGCTCGAGTCCTATGAGTACATACGAGTGGAGGAGGTACGGGCGCTGCTCCGGGACCTCTTCAAGTCGTCAGGGGGGATCGTCCTCCTCAAAGACCACCTCTCCACCGTCAGCCTCAACGTCATCAGCCGCATGGTGCTGGGGAAGAAGTACCTGGACAGGACCGAGGTTGCGGCGATCGTGTCGCCTGAGGAGTTCAAGGAGATGCTGGACGAGTTGTTCCTGCTCAACGGCGTCATGAACATCGGCGACTCCATACCGTGGCTCGACGGCCTAGACCTGCAGGGCTACATCCGGAGGATGAAGAAGTTAAGCAAAAAGTTTGACCGGTTCCTGGAGCACGTGCTGGACGAGCACAACGAGCGTCGGCAGCGCGAGGGGGAGGGATTCGTCGCCAGAGACATGGTGGACGTGCTCCTGCAGCTCGCGGACGATCCCAATTTGGATGTCAAGCTCGAGAGACATGGCGTCAAGGCCTTCACCCAGGTTAGTTTGTATGTTCGCCTTTGAATCCAATCTACCTCGTAGCTTACACGGTCTTTAATCTGTACTTGGACGTAACCACCAGGACCTGATCGCTGGCGGCACCGAGAGCTCCGCCGTGACCGTGGAATGGTCCATCTCGGAGCTCCTCATGCGCCCCGAGGTGCTCGAGAAGGCGACGGAGGAGCTGGACCGCGTCGTAGGCCGGGGGCGGTGGGTGGAGGAGAGGGACGTGTCCCGCCTGCCGTACGTGGAGGCCATCGTCAAGGAGACCATGCGGCTGCACCCGGTGGCGCCCATGCTCGTCCCCCGCCTCTCGCGCGAGCACACCACCGTCGATGGCTACGACATCCCCGCCGAGACGCGGGTGCTGGTCAGCGTGTGGGCCATCGGGCGCGATCCGTCGTTGTGGGACGCGCCGGAGGAATTCTGGCCGGAGCGGTTCGTCGGCAGCCAGATCGACGTCAAGGGGCACGACTTCGAGCTGCTGCCATTCGGGGCGGGGCGGCGGATGTGCCCCGGCTACAGCCTCGGCCTCAAGGTGATCCAGCTGAGCCTGGCCAACCTGCTGCACGGCTTCGAGTGGCGCCTGCCGGCCGGGATGAAGGCAGAGGAGCTGAGCATGGAGGAGATCTTTGGGCTGTCGACGCCTAGGAAAGTGCCGCTCGAGGTCGTCGTCAAGCCAAAGCTTTCCGCCCATCTCTATGGCGCCTGATGCTGCGCAGAGTCGGTGGGAGATGAATTCCATACCTACTCTGAATCTAAATAAGCATGTCACGTGTTGGTGTGTCAGTATCTTTATGGGGAATGGATCGATCTACAATAAGAACATAGAGATGAGTTGTATGGAAAGATATAGGATGAAATGACTGTGTTGGAGATTTAGGAGAACGAAAATGGTAAAAACTGGATTCAAAGTTATATATATTAATTTGAAATAAGAAATAAATATGTTTACGAAATGAGAGTGATTTGATGAGAATATCTATAATTTGTTTATCTATGATATAATACTTTATTATTATAACTCTCTCTAGCTATGGAATCGTCATGGTCAAATGAAAAGCTCAAATAGTGACCCAACAGGTATAATTTTGATCAAATTCGATCCCGTTGAAGATAAAAGTTACTTTATAGTTAGATTCAATGGCATTCATGGTAAGAGATCATTAATGGATAGGATTTAGTTACATTAGAGATAAAAGGATCCTCATTGTTGGATCCGATAGCATTTATAGTAAGGGATGCTTAATGGCTGGATTTAGTTATACTGGAGAACAAATGATGCTTAATGATCGGATTTAATCCCACTAGAGATAAATAACACTTGATTCGACCGGAGGTAAGGGACTCTTCATGGCTAAATTCAACTTCATCACATATAAATGATGCTTCATAATCATATTCAGCTGGAGGTAAAGGATGCTTCACAATCTAATCCAACTCTATTAGAGATATGATGCTCCATAGTTAGACTCAGCCTTGTCGAATATAAAGGATGCTTTATGATTGGATTCTACTATATTGAAGATAAAAAGATACTTAATAACTGAATTTGGTCATATTAGAGGTAAGAGATGTTTCATGATTAGATTCAATCACATAGGAGGTAAGGGATACTTAATAGTTAGATTTGCTTGTATACAAGGTTTTTATAATCGGATACAATCACATCATAAGGGGAGTAGATTCGGCTATGCCATCTAGATTTTGTAGATTTCTATATGCCACTTATTGTAATTGCCTATGAGCCATTTTGATTGTCACTATGTCCAATTTTATTCAATTTATAATTATTTAAAATTATTACTCAAACATTTAATCTTCAATACCTAATCCGGGGCTTCTACGTGACCCATCAATCAAATAGATAGGAAAACTAAAGATCACGTTGTGGAGACTAAATGATGCTTGACCCTTACAAAAGGGAGCTTTGAGCATCCATTCTTTTCTAAATAAGAAATAAGAAATTACATAGAGTTATATCATAGATAAAGTATTATGGCATAATAGTTAGATCTCTTAATAATATACTTTATTATTATAACTCTATTAAGGCTCAAATAGTGACCCATGAATTATAATAATAAAGTATTATATCATAGATAAAGTATTATGCCATGAAATAGAAAATTACACCTGTTGGGATCGAAATAAGAAATAAATCCTATCCATTAATGATCTCTTACCACCACCTGATAGTCTCTCGGAGACTATGCCATGACGATTCCACCTGTTGGATCACTATTTGAGCTTTTCATTTGGCCTAATACAGCCTAAACTTGGGCCCAATTGGCCTTTAATTAAGTTGACCAAATTTCAACCTAATTATGCCTAAAACCTACTTCGATCTAGACAATTATTATAAAGCTAATCAAATGTTGTCCGGCATGTCATTGGTTTATCGATGCTTCATCTGATTCTTCGGTGCATCGTCCTCTCTTGCGGCCTATTGCCCAATCGGCCAATTGACCTCCACAACTCCGATTTTCTTGACGTAATTTTCGCTCTTCTTGGCCCGATGCTTGAACTCATGGCTCAAAGCCTTCTGCCGATACGTTGACCGATCCTCCGGCTTGACGTCCAATCTTCTAACATGTTCCACTCCGGCCCAATATGATTCCTCATGCTTTAATTATCTTTCCTAATTGAAGCTAGTCATGCGTCACTCAAAATACAGATTAGATCACAAACATATCAATTGATTTCATCATCAATATCTAAGATTCAACACCTTTTTCTTTCTCTAAAGAATGATAGTGACCCTCCTTTTAACATCAAACTATTATCATAAGATTTAGATTTTATAGAACCCCTACAAAACCTCGTCATATTCCAACACTAAGTTTATAATAGACTCAAACTCATATAAAGATTGGTTGCATAATCAAACACCTTATACAACCTGAATTTGCATTAACATATCAAAATAAAAGGATCAAGTTAAAACTCAAATGGAAAGATAAAAATAGGAAAGAGAGACAGAGGGACGAAATAGAAAAGTCAAAAATTGGAAAGAATGGTTGACTCCTATACTTATGAATAACATATTTGATCAATCGGTAAGACTAATTATTTTTTAAGTAAAGGTTATCACATCTTGAGAATTAGATCTCATTCAGGAGGAGGACTCTCTAAGTTGTCTTTCATATATCATGAGCATTACTTACAAAATAGTATTAGGGGCATGCTAGATATCATCACTATGATGCTCAAGTTAAAGATTCTTGATGGTAAGTGCTATTTTGAGTGCTTCGAGCAATGGGAGACACTTTGTCTATGAAGGCTATGTTGAGCACATCGTATACTTATGATGCACCAAGTGCGAGGAGATATGTTAAACATGAAGACTATTGTTTGTGTTGCATGATTTACCTAATTATGGTGCATTGAAAATAAGAAGATGCATTGGTCATAAACCCCTCACTAGATGCATCACATGTTTTACTCGATTAGGGCACATCAAATGTAGAGAGATACATTAGTTGTAAAGGCTGCATTGGGTGTGATGCACTTTTTACTCACTTAGAGTGCATCAAACATGTTGATTAGAGCATTTTAGCATACTCATATGGTTTATTGGATTAGAAAGTATGGGATGTAAGGAGACGCATTGGCCATAAAGGTCATAGTAGGCACACCACATAATTTGCTCAATTATGGTCCATCAAGCACAAGGAGACATGCTAGAGCATTAAAGCTAACATGATTTACCTAAGCGAGAGACATGAGATGCAAAAAGGCACATGAGAGAATTGAAGCTCAACCATGTGGTTTACTTATTTAGAGAGCATGAGACACATTAGTTATAAAAGTCATAATGGGTGACTTGGAGTGTGGGAGGACACATTAGAATGTTAAAACATACCCATATAATTTTCTAACTATGGAGTATGGGATATGGGGAAACACATTAGAGTACTATGATATGTTAGAGCATTAGAGTGTGCCCACATAGTTTACTTAGTTATGAAATACGAGTCAAGGAGACACATTAAAATATTAGAGTATGCCCGTATGCTTAACTTTGTTAGGGATCATAAGATATAAGGAAACATGTCCATTTAGAGAGCACGAGACACATTAGCCATGAAAGTCATAATAGGTGACTTGAGTGTGAGAGGACACATTAGAATATTAGAGTGTACCCATATGATTTTCTAACTAAGGAGTATGAGACATGGGGAAACATATCAGAATACTAGAGCATAGCCACATGGTTTACTCAATTACGAAACATAAGATATAGGGAGATACATTGGCCATGCAGGTGTTGTTAAGCGCATCAAGTGTAGAGGACATGTTAGAGTGTTAGAGCGTGGCCATATGGTTTACTTGGTTATGGAACATAGGTCAAGGAGACACATTAAAATATTAGAGTATGCCCATATGCTTAACTTGGTTAGGGATTATGAGATACAAGAAAATATATTGGCTATAAAGGATGCATTCTATGTATTGAACATGTGAGGACATGTTAAAATATCAGAGTATGCCCACATGGTTTATCTGATTATGAAGCATGGGATGTAAGAAGACACATTGGATGCAAAAGCTCAATCAAGCACATCACGTGATTTGCTCAGCTACGTCATATTAAGTATGGGGAGATGTGCTAGAATATCATAGCATGCCCATATGGTTTACTTGGTTAGAGAGCAAGTGGTACGGAAAGACATCTACGAGAATTGGAGTTTGTCCGTATGGTTTACCTAGTTATGGGGTATGTGACATGGTGAGATGCATTGGTCACAAATCATAATAGGTGACTCAAGCACGAGAGACACATTATAACACTAAAACATACTCACATGATTTATCTAATTAGTGATTGCATAGGACATGAGGCAACATGTTAGAACATTGGAATATGGTTATATGATTTATCCAATTCGAGAGTATAAGGTATACGGAGATGCATTGGCCACAAAGGTAGTGTTAAGTGCATCGAGCATGAAAGGACATATTAGAGCATTATTACAACGTACCCATATATTTACTCGGTTAGGGAGCATGGGACAAAGAGATGCAATAAAGCATTAGAGTATGCTTGTTTTACCTAGTTAAGCATCATGGGATCTGAGGAGATACGTTGATTACAAGTTCATATTTGATACATCAAGTATGTGAGAATACATTAGAGTTTTAGGACATGCTCATATGATTTACCCAATAAAAAAGCATGGGATATAAAGAGATACGTTGCTCGTGAAAGTCACATCAGGCACATCATATAGTTTGCAGGTTAGGGTATGTTGAGTATTAGGAGATGCATTAGAGTATCAAAGCATACTCATATAGTTTATCTAGTTGGGAAGCATGGGATATAGGTAGACTCTCATGCCTAAAATGACTCTTCTTCCTTCTGGTAGAGAAACCCTCTTAACCTTCTTCCTTTAAGCTATAGGCAATCCTTTTTCCTCCTCTGGCAAATCAAAATTTTTCTATCTCTAAGTAGTGGTGGTGATCTTCCTTCTAATATCAAATTGTTACTATTAGAATTAGTCATTGTCCTAAGTGATGAGATCAAGTTGACCTTACCAAGTTTCCAAAGGTTGTCACATCTTAAGAACTGAATTTCCAAGGAGATAGATATCTCCTTTTTCCTCTTTATATCCTTGTCGATCTTAACAATTAATATTACATTGAAAAAACTCTAATTGGCATGATTTTTTTTAAGAATAAATGATGAAGGCGAGATTTGGACCTTACGATAAACTATCATAATTTTTACTAGTTAAACTAGTTGACATCTTAAAAAATATGTTAGTTAAGATTTTGATCCCCCGGTAAGCGAGTTTGATAATTGATATGAATATGTTTAGGAAGATAAACCCTGACACTTTTCTTGCCTAGTGATGGTGATATTAATGAGATAAACAATTTTTTTTGGGATTGTTCCACTTCAATGTGAGAATCTCAAGAATATCAAGCTGTGGCTTCTTTCATATGATCTAAATGATGATCATCTTCGGGCACTGACTCATAGAACTCAGAGGTTCACAAAGAATGCTAGCTCATGAAAGATCAAACACCATGATTCAAGCATGCTCTGCTGCTGCTGCTGTTCTAAAATGAGAAGACAATCCCTGGATACAATGAATCAGTCCAGTTACATCTCAGCAGGCATTGATGGATGGAGAAGAAGGCATGCTGCTCTTTCTATGTTCCCAATCCATTCCAAGGATATCTCAACAACCATATCAGCATTGCATCAACAATGAATCTGGCACTTGCAATCCATTCCATATGAAGAGTCCCAGCAGCATCTTTTGGTGGCAAGGTGAATGAGTCCTGGAACAATGATGGTGGTATATTTCTCTGACATGTTGATCTGGTTGGATTTAGCTTTATTGGTTGTCACTTGATTTGCCAACACACTGCATCTTTCTTGTGTCTCAATCCTTCTTTTTTGTGTGATTACCTGTTCTTTATCCAATCAAATTGATTGGCAAGTACAGAAGGATCATAAAATTGATTAGAGTTTCATGTTTCTGAACTTTGCTGATCAATCTTTACAAGGACACACACACAGTCTCACTCTTGTCTCTCTGACAATGACACCTCAATTCTCCATCTTGCATGAATCCAGAACCACATAAACCTCTTTCTCTTTCTCGTCGTTAGCACAGCTCAGCTCGCAGCTTCTGCGATGCTCTGCAGAGAAGGACGCCACTGTCGGGCCCTCGCTGCCATCTGCGTGCCGCTCCTTTGCCGATCCCTCTCCTGCTTCGCCACCTGCCTCACCACGTGAACACAGAAAGCATTGAGAACAGAGCTGATGCTCCTGCTCTGTCGAATCCGAACTCGGCAAAGAACAGAAGGTAATCTACCTGATCGTTTGTTCTGTGCTGTTGGCACTTGTTAAGCTTCTCCTGCTTCCTCGCCCTCAGAGCCATGGTGACCTCTGTCCGAGAAAGAATCAGTGGACGTTCACTGTCAGGCCAAATCAGAAGGCTAAGCAAGCGAGAAGGGATTACAAGGAGCGGATTGGAACCTTGGGAGGTGACCAGCCGATACACTTGGCCGAGCAAGAGCACGTCCTTGGGCTTAAGCAGCCTCACGCGCGTCAACCGGACGACGCCGCCGCCGCCGTCCCCCCGCTCCTCGGAGACGCAGAGCGTGACGAGGGCCACGTGGTAGCCCGGGTTGCTCTTCATCACGTCCGCGGCGCTCATCGGCCAGTAAAGCTGCTCCTCCCTCCCACCCGGGTGCTGAATCACCACCGCCTCCGGTGCTTGGCAGTTCCCCATCCTTCTCCTCTCTTCACAGGAACGAAAAGAGGAAGTGGGATGATGAGAAGAGGCGAGTCTCAAAACACAGGAATATATAGTGCAGTGGCAAGCAGCACACAGAGGCATCATCTCCTGCAGGTGGCAGCAGCACACACAGGCGCGAGATTCTTCCTGTCATGAGGGGCCACATTACCAAGAAGAACATAAGACGGTGAAACACTGATAGAGAAGTAACCTCGTCGCTTTCTTCTCCTCACCAGCGCATGGAATGGGACTTGGGGTGTTCTTGAGGGGGCAAAAGCTACACCCTCCTGTTGCCTAAAGGGAGATTGCTTCCTGTCCTTGTTCTTGTTCTTTTGGTGTTGCCTCTGGGCACCAGGCAGCAGTCAGTCTCTGCTGGTTGTTGCCCTTATCACTCACTACTGTCTGCAAGAAACATAAGCTCATTACCTTCATTGTTTGTTGACGATCCAAAGGTGCCTATCTCTTCCACAAAGTTTATGTTATTCTAGGGAGCAGGATAGAGATATCCTAAACATACTTCAGATGGATTCTCCTTTTGGGGAACCCTTTAGGCATAATTGTCGTCTTGGGGAGAACAAGGTCAGTTGCCAATGTCATCTTGTTCCTCATATCTTCCAAAGTGGGCAAGAACAGAGTTCAGATCATGTTTGGGCCCACTTGAAAAAGAAGCAGGATTTTTGAATGCCACAAAGCACTGGAATGAATTGAAGGTAATTCTGTATTGAATGATCCTATAGCTGTAACAATCCGATTTGATGAGATAATTGATCTGTTAACTTCATTGAATCTAAATCATTGATCCAAGATGTCAGATCATGTTTGGGCCCACTTGAACAGAGTGTTTCTCCTTAAACACTCTGCTTGTTATGAACAAAGGAAGAGGATGGAGATCTAAGAAAAGCTGGAGTCCTTTGAATCACAAGAGTACAATTGGTGCATTGTGGAGCTCCATCTGTGGCAACCACCACTGAGAGAAATGGAGGAGATGATGTGGTTGAGAGATTATGGTGGGATGCATGCAGAAGTTTCTCCTTGGTATTAAAGACTACATTGTTATTTTGCACATGAATTGTAGCAAGAAGGCTCTTCTTTTTGACTCTGGTAAAAGTCAAACTGTGGATGGCTTCTACCCACAGAGACTTTGAACTCTGTGTTGCATCCAATATGTTCACTAGAGATTTGTTGCAGAGTTTGATAATTGAATGTTTACACTTCAAATTTTGTACATCTTTCCAAACAAAATCTAGTCAACCCACAACAGTTACTGATGACTAGTTTTGATTTAGTAGGAGAGTGAAAAATATAAACAGAGTGTTACTAAAATCACTTGGGGAAGTCAATAATGAACAATCAAAATCACTTGCCAAATGCTGTAAGATTCAGATGAAGCTTGACAGCCACAAGAAAGAAAGAAAGATCATGGAGGAGATTGGATGAAAGAAAACAGAAAAAGAGAAAAAGAAATGATGTATAGCAGACTATAATTCTGAGATTTCTTTATTTACCTCCACTTGAATCCAAAATAACAGATGATTCTGATTGATTAATCCAGAATTAGTAAGACTCCTTATTCAACTTGAAGAGTTGTGGACAGTTTAGATAGGTTTTATTAGTTCTATGATACTGAACAGTAATAGAAGACATTCAAAGTAGGTTTGCATGCCATTATATTGAAACATCTTCATGAAAGAAAAAAGAAAAGGCAAAGATTCTGATGCACAGAAACATATGAAAGACTAATTCAGCAGTTCATACATAGCAGATATGAGTAGTTATCTGTAAAATTTGGCATGAACATTCAAGATCAACTGGTATGCTGAAGAAAGCCTCACCAATAACAGACAGTGAAATTGATCTATTTTAAGAACTTGCAAAAGAAATCCACAATGCAGTAAAAAATAAAACCTGCCAATAACAACTAGTAAGACAATCTTAAGGAGAAGTACCTTCACCTCCAATTCAACATTAATCACAGTTTCAAACAAAACTAAAATATCATCATTGAGAAGCAAAACAACAAACTAGATAAATAGGAAAACATGTTTTGCAAGCCACAAATAAACAAAAATCAGATATCAACAGTAACAAGTGAATGAAACAGCCTATATCAAATGCAAACAATCCATTCTGTTTGATATATGGGATGTTCATTTTTTATGGACATGTTCTAGACATATTGGATGTATGTAATGGATTAGATCACCTTGTAACGTAGCCTGCCAAATTATGGGATCAAGAGCTTAAGAACTGCTAAAACGACCTTTTTCAGTCTAACACGATTTCCAGGGTAAACACTTGGAGAAATTCAAACTGTTTCATTAACTGAAAATGACATATCAAACTCCTTTCTACATTGTTGAAAGAACCTTATGTTACAACATTCACTTACAAGATTTGGAATTGTTATGATGAGTTGATAACCATCCAAATGAATTCATGTTTTACAACAAGCAATCACCACCAGGAATCAAGACAGGAAAGTACAACAAGCAAATCACATAACACACATGAATTTATGTGGTAATGCACCAGCTTCATGGAGCCCCTGCAAAAAGTTCTTTCACCATATTACTGAAATCTGAATACAGTGCTTGATGTAGTTTTTTTGTCCTCCAAACATGTTTTACATATTAAAAACCCAAAATCTGCAATATGGAAATGCCTTGGGCTCATAGAATTATGGTGAACATCTGACTATAAGTTACCTAACATTTGCACATTTTTCCGAAGTAGTAAAAATTCCATGGAAATCATTATTTTAACCAGCTTAAAATTAGATGTTAGAAAATTAGATAGTACTACCAAAAGCCCAAAAGGTAAACATCATGATAGAAAAGCAAACATACAAGTGATTTAATTTTAATGTGCTTGTTTTCTGACATGAAACACAAATTTCAGTCACATATCGTGACTTCCCATAGAGTCGGAGGATCACTAGACTGGATCCATGGTCATGAAACAGAGACTGCAAGCATTCCAAACCAACTAGGATACTTGACAGCATTTCAATGACCCTCCCGAGGAATATGTGAAATTAAATAAATATGATATACTATCATATGCAGATATTTTATACTCGGGTTCCCCACTTCATATGTAAGACCATGAACTTGCCATGACAATTCCTTTAACAATGATATAATCCAGTTCGATTAGAAAATGGGCTATAATGATTAGACTTTGACAAACCTGATCTAGTCGCAATTGCCATTGCAAAACAACAAATTTTGGCGAGAGAACAAATTGGGGCTTGACGATCTTGTAGTGACAATGAGGAACACCAAGAGAAGAATTGAAATAAAAGAAGGCAGCTGATTGTGAAAGTACATTGCAAAACAATAAATTTTGGCAAGGGCGCAAATTGGGGACTTGATGATCTTGTAGTGAGAATGAGGAACACCAAGAGAAGACTAGGAAAAAAAAAGGAAGATGATTGTGAAAGTATAATTTATAGCCTAAGAGGAGCATATGCCACAATTCTTTTCTTTTTCTTTCTTTTTTGTTTTCATGGAAAGAATAATTCCTAAAAATACAGCCAAAATGGTCAAACAGATTTACAATCAGAGCATGATATAGTTCCAAAAATTAATTATGAATATGCTATTTAGTATATTTCCAAAGAATGACTTGATTTTCTTTATAGAAATTAGAAATAACTTTTATGAACCTCATATTCAAGGATCTCAACATGCTTTTGTTTGTGTCCTTGAGTAGTGATTATCAATTATTTACCTTCAAAAATATAAACTATTTATTCCATAAGATGAATGATTTCATTACAATCCAATAGAGAGTTCATCAAGATGAAATTCTGCAATATGCTGCAAACACTGAAGAACACCAAGAAAACTGAAATTTGATATATGTAAGTTTCAGAATTCTTGAATTCCAGTATGCTTCATCAATCTGTGATCTTAATTCTTAACACAGCACTGTATGATCGCGTCCACCTAAAGGCCCTAAACCAATTCAAAATTATGTCAAGCACCCAAAAGACACTAACCTGAATATCATCGAAGAGTAGAGGATTGTCAAGATGAAATATTGAGAGTAAGATGAAAATCCCATACTAGTTCAATATGACAGTGAATAAAACATATAATCACTGATCTAATTTAGGCTTCAAGTTCAATAACTTCTTCTTATAATATAAAGTTAAATATTAATCAAGCATGGAGAGGTTGCGAAATTGAAATTCAGGAAGTACAATACAAAGCCCAAACAAGTTTAACATAATACTACTAACAAAAGCGAAATCACTGATCTACTTTACGCTTAAAGGTCAATAGGTTACTAGCTTGTCTCTACCACATAAAGAAAAGACTTTGACATCGCAATGCAATCGCAGACACTTACTTATGTACCTCAAGCTTCAGAACGGCTGCCGAGAGGGAAGGAGAAGATCTCCCAAAGCCGATGTCCATGGCATACCCTGAGACGGGGAGCTTGAGATCCCGGAGAACGGAGCAATGGAGCAATGGGGCACCCAGGAATAGGGCGGGAACTCCTCCGGAGGCTCCACGCCTTCCTTCCGGACCGCGTCGCATAGCTGGGAGTGGACGTGGAGGAGGGCGCCGGAGGGGGTGGGGGAGAGGAAGAGAATGCTGACGTCGGCGGCGGACGAGGAAGGGAAGGCGCCGACGGAAGAGAGGGCGAGAGGGAGGGGGTCGAGTCGGCCGCCTTCTTCATATTTAATCACATAACATGGCGTACTGCAGTCAAAAGAAACCTTATCAATAATGACAAGATCAACATTGTTCATCCATAGGATTTGAGCTTCACTAATGGAGACCTCAACAATACCTGATCGAAAGATCTCTAATCACGAGTGCACTTTGATCCGGAAATAAAGAGAAGACCGGTGAAGCAGAAGGCAGTTGGTAAGCCTTTTAACTGAGAGGAGCGCAGGCGACAGCTATATGTACACAGCCTCATCTTGGTTTCTTCCCATAGCGATCCTCATCTTTCTCCAAGACTGAAGCGGAAGTGGAGGTGAAATCCTCCCCGGGCAAGTTCTGGGACGCCATCCGTGGCTCCACCGACCTCTTCCCCAACATCTTCCCTGAGCAGTACCAGTCCATCGAAGTCGTCCAAGGCGACGGCAAGAGCGCTGGTTCCATCCGCCTCTTGAAATACGCCCAAGGTGATCTCTCTCTCTCTCTCTCTCTAGATATATTTCACGTAGAATTAATTGTCGTTGCGATTTGGCAGGAGTTCCAGTAGTTACGTTAGCGAAGGAGAAGATTAAGTGGACGGCGCGAACAAGCAGGTCTCCTACGGCGTGATCGACGGCGAGATAGCGAGCTTCTACAAGACCTTCACGGCCGCCATGAAGGTGGAGGCCAGTGGCGGCGGTGGAAGCTTGGTGAAGTGGTGCATGAAGTACGTGAAGGTGAACGAAGAGATCCCTGAACCAGACATCACCAATGAGACCGCCGTGGCCACCTTCTATGGTCGGATGCCTACCAAACAAGGAACTTAAAAGAGTAAGGAATACATGAAATCTCATCCATCCGAACCACACATCAAGACCAGTAAGTACATCAATGGAGTCGTATGTATCATTTGCTAGTTCATGAAACAAACATCCAAATTGAGCATACCACAGTTGAACCATCAAACTTTGGTTTCTTGTATGCAACCCGACATAACAGGGAGAAATCGGATGAATATTAATGAACGTAGTCAATGTTCAACAACAGCACACTTGTTGAACAACAGATTTTTCAGAACCAAAGCATCTAAGAGAAAAAAATGATCAGTACGGTTTTCCATAATACAACTTGGCATATCTCACAGACTGCATATTGTAAGGATTGATCCTCCTGGTTCTTTCATATGAATAATCATTATAATTTGTAGAATGCCGAAACCGTGGGAATTCTCTCATGCTACACTGTCGAGATCCAGCGAGTGGGTGAACGCAGCATTTGGGTCAGAACATTACAGAGATTTTAGGAGCACTGAATAGCCAAGCAGATGCATAGTGTGAGGAGTGACTGAGGCCACAATTATGCCATATGGTTCTCTTTCTCATCAGATGCTTTTCGCATCCGAACTGGTGATCTTGGTGGAATGATGCCTCTGACTTCTTTGTTGCCATTAACAGATTCACCAGCTCTGGCAGAATTCCTGTTCCCCAATGGAGGATGATTGTTCTCCGGGTGTGTAGAATCCATTGCTCGAGGTAGTCTTAGAGGTACATCCTCCCTAGACCTTGGAGCTTCATTGTCTTGTGGGAAGGAAGATTGAAGTGGTTCAGTTAGAACAAGCTGAATTGTAGATTTACGCCATTTCTTCCTCCGGCCTTGTTTGGCTGCATTTGGGTTGATCTGGTTCATAGCATATAAGTTAGTACTTGGCTATCTAAGCAACCAAATCTGCAACAAAAATAGTCATGAATGACAATCTAGGGTTCAGAGGGCATTAAGCATGACCACAAAAATTTGCAAATCACATTGCATCGACTCATAGAATCCAAAAATGGTACAAAAATTAAAAAGTTTTATTTTGTAAATGATATGTGGTGAAAGCAGGATTTGAGCCTAGAACTTTATGATAGACTATCAAAGTATTTACCAGTTAAGCTGGCTAACATCTTCAAAAATTATATCGGATAAGGTTTCGAACTCTCAACCTTTGATAAAAGAATTAGTACAAAATACAGTTTTTAGCACAATAAAATCAAATGAATTTAGACACATTTAGGCCGAGTTCAGCCAAGTAACTAGTACGAGTATTTAGAAAGCCTACAAAAACAAGTTTAAATGGAATATAAAAAAAAGTACTATCCAAGAATTTCTATTATCTGATGAAAGATAAAAAAACAAAAATCTGAAGAGTGACAAATCTTGTTATTCTCTTGTCAAGCAAAGCTCATACAACATTAAAACCAAACAAAATGTGGAATTTTCTTGTAGCAGAGATGGCAGCTACAAGTGTTAATCCTCCACATCTTAGTGTCCTGGTTATCAGACACATTGAAAGCAATTGAACAGAGAAAAATTTCCCACAACCTAACACAGGTATAGATTAATGTCAATAAACATACAGCTAGACATTTAAACTTCCAACATAATTAAATATTTAGATGCATATACTCTTAACAGAAGATAGTAGAGAACAAATGAAAGCTCATTTTTTTAACTAAGAGCAGAAATAAGCCCTTGCACAAAATAGCAAGTAGAGTAATATTAATTATATTCTAGCACTACATGGTTATTGGTTACTAGCCATCAAATTAAAAGAAAAGAAACAAAAAAGGAAATTCAGACGTACCACATTATTGCCAATATCAGACAAGGGCTTTCTTGATTTTACATTTTTCTCTTCGGTTGTATTCTTGCTCAGTGCACTTTGCAGCAGTAGTGTTCCTTCAGACACCAATTTGCTAGTGTCATCATCGACATGATCAAATGAAGAAAGACTACCACCACTTTCTGCTGCTTCCGAGTTGGATATTTCATCCATATCACTATTGATCAACCCACCTTCTCTGTTAGAACACTTTGACGGAACGCATCCACAATAGGTGCTGCACACACTACCGAGAGCTCGACACTCACATCTCTTAGTTTTACAGGATGAAACCCGAGAACAAGAACAACAATGTTCAAACCCAACCTTTTCAACCTTGATCTTTCCCTCTTCATTTGGCTTCTCTGACAAGTTCCCTACAGGAATATTATCTTCCAAAGTAGACTTTCTATTTTGATAGTTTTGAAATTGCTTCTTTCTGATCTTCTTTCGAGATTCTATCCAATCTTCATCAGCGACATCAGATTCAAACTCCTCTGATGCTTCAGCATCTGTCTCGAACACATCTGACATCTCAGTGTCTGATATATCCATATCATCCAGATTATTGACACCATGACCAGAGCACCGGATGCTTTGTGGATTCTATGCCAAATAAGATATTGATTAGGCAAAATTTATGTTCAAGAATGAATACTCGGATCAGATAGTTACGTTAAAGGTGAAAGATAGCTGAAGTAAAAGAATATGCTCTTAGGAATCATGAAATCATGTAAATCATTCTTTTGATGTCTCATGGAAATGGGACATAAGAACAAAATAGTTTTTAAGATGAAACAAAATATCTCTCAATTCCAAGTCAAAAATATTCTTTCTTCTGTTTTTCAAATAAATGTTCTTGTCTTAAGAAGTAGAAATTTCTACTAGACTGAATATGCATAAAAATAATTACAAAAATAATAGTGGAGAAAGACATGAATGTCAAATTCATTATGCAACATAAGTGGTCTTTAACTAATTTGAATTTAATTGACAACAGAATTAATAATTTTTTGAGAACCTCTCAGTACAGTAAATGGAACTTGTTAATACTAATAACAGTTGTGAACAGTAATGCCAGTCAAGTAAATTTAGACAGCTTGATCATTACCAACATTAATAAGCATCATGTCTTTTGAGAAAATTGGGAAAACATAGCAACACCATGTAGCAACTATTGATAGCTGATTTGTAGAAGGTACCTTATGTATAACATCAGAAAGCTTGTCTTCCTTGGAGACACCTATGTCAGTTCCAGAAATTCCAGTAGTTTTCTTCACATTCTTAATAGATAATATCTGTTTAAATGTTAAAATGAAAATGCCATTAGACAAAGAGACAATCCATAAAATACATAAGTCATGTGAATACAAAAAGACCATTTGCAATTAAACAACCCAAATTATAAAATGAAGAAAAAATTATTTGATGATTCAAGGTTACGTGGTCAAGATGTTGAATTAACTATGCCTAGTAAGACATCCCTGGTTTCATGATTAGAAAGTGAAGGCATGAGCAAGGTTATGACCATCGAGCTGCAGGTTCCTTGGAGAAACAATTTGGAGATGTGTAATAGAAAATAAAATAAGCATCCAGAATGCTAGTACCTTTGCCTATAAGAAGAACCCTATAAAAATTTTAACTGAAGGAAGGAAAAAAAAAACAGAATATTTTTTTTGCATATGAGTACACAACAACATTTTTGAATGCTTGCTACAGTTGTAATCAGGCTAAAGCTGATGATATCTTATGGCTAACTAATCTGCGTTTACACCATTTGTTCTTAAGCTATGGGACAAATTTGATTGGTTCCTGTCAATTGTCCCCCTTAGCTTTAAATTAGATTCAATCAAGTTCCACTGTCAAATTTCATTTATAACGACAGAGTGGCCTGGTCATATAGTGAGGAAAAAAAGTTGATTGAATCATAAAATGGCCTGGTCATACAGAAAGTAACTTCTTTGTAACTCTTCTCAAGTTAAACTGGAAATTTTAAAACTAATGGACAAAGGAAAGGAAAAAGAACCTAAATGCAAACAAGAATAATTTAATTCAGAATTATTAGTTCTCAATAGAAAACCAAAATATGAAAACTAATTAACCTGCATATTTTGGTTATGTGCTACCAGCAGTTGTTCTTCCAATTGTCTCTTCAAGATATTAAGTTTGACCACCTTGTCCTTTAGTTCAGCTATTTCAGAATCCTTCTCTCTGCAACTGACCTCCTTATCACGCAATTCACACCTACAAGATCGTAGCAATTCAAATTTTCCTCTAAGAAGAAAAAAAATTATGTTTCGAACTCTTATTATGTTATGCAGATTACAAATCAATGTGCCAGAGAACCTTGCATACCTAGAGGATGATGCCAAGTTAAACAAATAATTCATTAGATTCTTAGCATCGGCAAGTGATCTGACTTGATTCCATCGTCCTTTACCACTAAAAACACGTTCACGCTCCTCAGCTTCTGACAATTGTGAGGCCATTGAAACCAGAGCAGTAGATGAAGTTTTTAACATGTTTTCAAGTGCTACAATCCTTGAATCTCGAGCACTTGGAGACATTGTCTGCGGACTATCACTAATATTAAACAATTAGTCAGGTCAAAATTCATGTATACAAAACAAAGAAATATAAGCACAAAGCAATGAACAACTATAGAGAACAAACCTTATTATTTTCTGCTTAAGCGTTTCAGATTCTTCCTTTAGCTTTGCTACCTCTTTAGCCATGGCAGCTCTTCTGAACATAGGAAAAAGAAATAATAAATGATATAAGTGATCAAAAAGCACATCTTACGAACCCACTTTTCTGTTAGCGATCAAATTTTCTGTATAAATTTTAAAGTATACAGAGCATGTTGCACATGAACAACTCCTATAAATGATTTCTTGCAATTGAGTCGTATTGTGCTGTAGGAGATGACTCTTAAAATTTATGTCAACTGATCCTGAAGTTTTGCAGATCTTTTGTAAAGCTTCTCAGCCTTAACTCTACAGCAGATCCATGTTGATGCAAAAAGGCATTGCAAGGAAAGACCTCTTAAGGAATCTATGGTCCATTGAATGGATGTACTAGTAATTTCAGAAAGATAATATCCCATAGCTTCTTTTCATCCAATATCCCAAATAACCTACCCATCATCGAGAAAAGAATTTTTATGTAATATGCCTATTGGTGTATTCTGAGCATGGGCATCTGCCAACTGTGTACCCAGTCTGTATATTGCAAATGCTACATAGTATGCTAGCAAACCATGCAATGTCATGAGATATGGTCATCAATGCTTTATCGAAATAACTTGCAATGCTCAAATATAAGGACCACAAGCTTGGAATGTTCTCAAGTTCAAAAGTGTGGTAATGTAGCCCCACTCTTCGCTTTCAAGTTTCTTCTATCCAATTAAAAGACAACTGTTTACACAAATGTCAGGCATTCAATTACTAAGTGATAATGATTCTTTCTAGACTACCTGAATTCTATATACTAACCGGACCATTAGATGACACTAGAGTTCGGTGAGGTCTTCTTAAATGATTAGTGAGTCAACAGAGCTGGACAATTCAACTAACTGGAAAGGATATTGATTTCCTGTGAACCACTAAAAGTGTCAGTCTGTTGAACCCAGTTGCAGCACATTTTGGCTGTTTCTGTCAAACAGGCATTTATTCTGCTGGTAGTCAGTATGAGCAAACCCACTTTGTTTAGATCAGTATCTTACATATTTTTGCATCTAATTTATACAGCCCTCTAATGGGGCCCCATAATAGAATCACAAGTCCTGGTTATAGTTTTGAAACTAAAGGCAAGTAAACATTCTAAATAAATGAAGCATTGCAGTTTATCTATTCTATAGCCTAGCAATGATGCAGAGATAGAATGAACAGAAAAAAGATAAACAAGAAGAGATTAGCTCTTACTCTTTCATTTGTCTCTCATACTCCGATCTAACTTCATGTACTCTTAGGGTTACTTCAAGTTCATGCTCTATAGCATGCACCAATACCTTCAATTTAACGGGGGTTCATTAATCAAAAAGTGAATACAAAACCAAATTACTGTGATTAAGAGAGTTCACAGTGTAGTTAAAGAGATAGTCAATTTTCCATTAAAAAAAGAACTGCTAATTCCATTCTAGTACCTGAATGCCAGGGCCATTTGCATTGCCAATAGCTGAGTATAATCATGAACAGAGTTTAGTAAAAAAAAGTGGATTATGTGATTACTAATATCAATTCACATATGGTTAACTTACCAGATGCCTCACGAGTAGACTTCTTCGCTTCTAGTAGCTCCTTCAGTCTTTTGGTGGCCAAAGCAGCTTCTTCAGTCTTCCGCTGCAAGACCTTCAAGCAGAACCAAGTGATATGGTAAATTTAGATTATGTTAGAAGGAACCAAATTAAGGACCTCTTCAAAAGGTGCATTTTTACCATCTTTTGCCTCTGATTCAAAGCCAAGAGCTTGTGCATTTCATATTCATTCCTTCGGCCTTCTTTCTTGAGCTAGTTAAAGAAGGTATTCGATTTAATCAGCAAAACATTGTATGGCAGTGGATTTAGGAACGAATAAATTAACAGCACTCGATTTAGAGTGAGACCACCAAATGAAAAATAAAAAGAATATAAATAACAACAAGAGGTAGCAGTATATTATTACTGTTGTTAATCAACAAGACATAGCAACCAAATGATGCAATGTGAAAGGTAACAAAACTAGCTGATACATACTGTCAAACAAGAAGAGGATACAATATTTTTAGTTTGAGGAAATCCAAAGGCATTTTCTTTATCATCAATGAGAAAAATACAACTAAATCCATGACAACTAATCAGCATTTCCCAATGTAGGAATCACAATACAGATCATGTTTCTTGTCCTATCTAATGGGTTCACCACCAAGTAAGATGGTCTCTAATAAATATTGAAGGTACTAGAACAGCATGTGTATGGTGACTATATGTCTTCACCATTCTCATAGGATAATCGTGTAAAGTCAAATCATCATTAACCACAGCATGAGCAAGAGTGAGAACAAAATTTTGGACAATGTGCTCCAAATTTTCAGACACAAGTTCTGCCACTCATCTATGGTATTCCAATTTGATTTGAGCACTTCCTTCAGTAATCATATGATTCATATCATACATGTCCAAGTTCATCAAAAGGACCAGCAACCATCAGCTTCCTCCAGACATGTAAAATTTACTCCGTAGCTGGAATAATTAGAAACTAGATTCCAAAGTAGTAAAAAAGAGCGGTGAAAAATAGACAGTTGCTCAATTTCCTGAGCAGCAATTAATCAAGCCAATAAGGAACTTAGACATTGTACATATATTGAATTATGAGCATCTTTAATCCATTAATGGCTTAGTAACAGCTATTTGTACCCAAATAATCCAAAGATATCTTGACTCCTCATGTTTTCCATCCAGTCTATAACATCTGACAACAGAAATCAGATGACTAAGAAAAGGTAGATCTGCTCAACAACCACAAATAATTTAAAGAATTTTTTCTTTTTCCGGTTACTGAAGTACTATTCTTCACACCTTTCCATTGGCTTTTTTGCCTGCACTGAGATTGGTAAACTGGCAACTGTCATTATTCTATTCCTCTGTTGTTGCTGATAATTTCTAATGCATCAACTGCTTGTTTCCATCTTTTTATTGATGCTACATTGGATGTAGAAGCTAGATGACCTTAATGACACCTTAAGTAAAACAGCATTAAAATTTCTCATGGCTGAAGGTCTGATTCCAATTCATAAAGCTAGTGATTTACTCACAAGAATCTTGAAGCCAAAAAAGATCCAATCAGCAAAAGCAACCAAATTAACCGTTGGAATTTGATGATCAAGGTTTACAGTATAAAATTGTCAACTATTAGAATCCTTAATTAGCATGTGTGACACTAACCCAATATTTATCATACACCTTTTCTCCAATCTATATAATCCACTATAAAATATGTGATCTGAAGAGCATTTCCATCAAAGAACAAAATTATTTAGGAGTAAGAGCATATGATACACTTTCAAGAGCTGGTCATGCAGCTGCATGTAATCAATTTATGGAACAATAGTGTCAAGCTATTACCAATTAGTATACTACAGAACCAGTGATTTAAAAAGCGTTAGGCGCCAAAAGACGCCAAGGTCCACAAACGCCCGAGGCGCTAGGCGCTCGCCCAGGCGCTCGCCCGAACGAAGCGAGACACTAAATTATAAAAATATATAATATAATTATAAAAATATATAATATAATTATTTAAAATTATCTAAATTATAAAAATATATAATATAATTATAACAATAATTTCAAATAAATAAAAATTAACAACATTAAAATCAAAATAATATATTATTAATCTATTAACAGAAAATTAATCATTTCAAAATTCAAATAAACTTAATATTAAGAGTATACTGAGCCTGATGGAGAAACGAGGAAGCAGCGGTGAGCGGCGGCAGCGGCAGCAGCGGCGAGTGGCAGCGGGAAAGGGAAAGGGAGCGGAAGGCGCGAGCAGCGGGAGGGCTCGCGGGAGGCGTGAGCAGCGGGAGGGCTCGAGGGAGGCGCGAGCAGCGGGAAGGCTCGCGGGAGGGCTCGCAGGAGACGCGAGCAGCGAGAAGGCTCGCGGGAGGCGCGAGCAGTGGGAGGGCTCGCAGGAGGCGCGAGCAGCGAGAGGGCTCGCGGGAGGCGCGAGCAGCGACAGCGGCGAGCAGCGGCAGCGGGAGCAGCGGCAGCGAGCGACGAGATCGCGATCGGGATCGAGAGCGACAGCGGCAGCAGGTTAGTGTTGGGGTTATATCGGTTTAGTTGGTTCGATTAAACCAACTAACAACCGAACCAGGACCGAACCAGACCTAAAATTCTGGTTCGATCGCCTTGGTTTACCCAGGCGCTCGTCCGAAGCGCCCAGCGCCTGGGCTCGGGCGAGCGCCCAGGCGGCGCCTGTTTGAAGCACGCCGCCTAGGACATTAGCGAGGCGCTCGGGCCTCGCCTCGCCTCGCCCGAGCGCCTAGGCGAGCGCCCGAGCGCCTTTTGCAATCACTGTACAGAACCAAGATGTGCAATTGATAAGCAGGAGGATAACTGTTTTCTTTTCATCAACTGAGTAAAATACATAAAATCCTGCACAAGATACACTAGACATCTAAATATTAACCAACTAGGCCTTTTACGAGCATCTCTATATAATTTTTATTTGTAAGTTTGATAAAAAGCAGATAAAAAAAGGAAACAAGTCCAACATAAATCAAGGCATAGGAAAGAAAACTAGTGCTGATGAAGCAGATTGAAACTGATCCAGCTCTTTTATCTAATTGAACTTAACAATAGGGAGGATGTTTACCATAGATGGCAATCTAACAAAAGCAAAGCTAATTGGACATCACATGGGTTTATTCAGAGTTCACAACATGTCATTCTGCTCATGGGTGGGTAAAATTAGGCATTTGAAGAGTTACGTTGTACAACATGAAAACAAAAGTACTGCAGTTCATAACTCAAACAAAAGTCTTGCAACTATATTAAAGCAATTTATTGTAGACCATGTGTTTCTGTTTGCAGGAAGCAAATAAATTACACCAGAATAAGCTTCCTAGCAAACCAATCAAATCCAGCTCAACAAGACTAGAGATAAGATAAACATCATTGAAATTTTTGTGTGATCACAGTACTCAAAATACCTGCAGAACTTCCTTTTCACGTGAAACCTTCCAAGATCTGAATTGTTCAGATTCTTGCTTCATTTTATGTTGCAATTGAACCTATGAATAGATTAAAAGATAGCAATTAATTGACTTGGAATACTTGTGGATGGCATACTGATATGATACAGACCTTCTGAGACTTTATCCTCTGAATTTCTTCCTGTAATCGTTTAGCTGCTTCATCACTTTTTTGTTTTTGCCTCAACAATTGAGCTTGTGCCTCTTGCTTCTTCTTCAACTCAGATACCTTAAAAGGAGCAATTATATTAGTTCACGAGGCACTGACTAATAATTGTGTGTGAAACTAATTTCCCATTAACAAACCTGAGTTTCAAGCATGTTCAACTTTTGAAGATAATCTTCCCTTAGCTTCTGGGCACTCTCATCAGTAGTAGATGACATGTTTGAAAGGTTAAAACGAAGATGTTCAATCTCTTTCTGGAATTGCAAAAAGATAGTTTAGAAAAGAAAAAAAACCTCAGTGGATTAAAAAATAGAATTTTACCGTCAATAATTTCTTTTCCTGCTCGAGCTCCAGTAATTTCTTTTCATAATGCTGCTTCAGAACAGTTGTATCAACCCTTGTAAACTGCTTCATCTCCGCCTTCAATAACAAAAATGAAAGAAGTTTGAGATAAAAAGACTACCCCTAGCAACATTGCAAAGCAAACATTGAACACGATATTGTAAAATGTATTTGAATCAAAGCACCATCATAAAATGCAAATATATTTCATCATCAGTAAACTAGATTTAAAGCATAGAAGATATGAAAGGCCTTCTTGATTATGATGGTAAATTTGATCATTGTCAATTATTTTAAAGTTGGCAACTTGGTATGTAAGTAAAAGATTCTTTTCCTTGGGATGTAATGTGAAAGGTTTTAATTCTATTATTTTCATTCAAAAATATTGGCAATGAGCAAGGAGGTTTATTTCCCAGAAACTTCACTGACATTGTCTTTCTACTGAACAGGAAACTTCATCTTCCAAAGAATTTATGCTGAGCAGCATAATGGAAATATATGACGTAACATCCTGAAGTTCATGAACAAATTAAACAACCATCAACCTCAACAATTACAAGTTAGGTACCTCCTTTTGCTCAAGCCGTTTGTCCAACTCCTGAATCTCCTTGTCAAGTTGATCTTGTAACATAGAGTGTTCCCTCTCCTTTTCTTCTTCTTCTGCTTCAACTGGAGCATTTATAAATGAAATAAGTTTTATTGAATTAATAGATCTGGAACAAATAATATCAGCTAATCAATATTTTATAAGAAAATATCCTTCTATATCTCAATATTTTAATGAAGGCAATTATAACAGTTTTAAACAATTATAGCAGTTTTATAAGAAAATATTCTCCCCTCTCGGACTTCTCTCCCTCTTTCTCTTAGGTCCATGCTGACTAGTATACCAACATACTATGTGTTGGTACACCGATAAATGCCAGACCTATATTGGTTTAGCTAAGGACTGGTACGGGTCTCAGACTGAAACTTGAACTTCAGATTTTTGGTCGTAAAAGTAATTGAGCTGCTGCTTCAACAAATAATTCTAGCATTTTCTCCTCAATACATGGAATAGAAGAATACACAAAAGTAGACCTGATCCTAATGGAACTAAAATTTAAACACACAAGGAAAACAAGGATCTCATTAGTTTAATGTCATCTGAAAGCTAGAAAACATAATTGTTTCACAATCATAAAGATTGTAGCAAGGTTAGATAAATGGGCAAATATTCACTGGCTTCAAATTTTTGTATGATATCATACCAATCATAGATCCTTCCTTTAGGATACCATGATGGCAAAGGACAGGTTTTTATTTGATTAACTAGTTTAGGTGCCATGATACACATGAGAAGTATGTAGGCAATCATTATATAAGTCTTCTTGTTGGAACTTGATGCTACCATGTCTAAGATTAAAAAGAAATGTCCAAGAGTGACACTCAATTACTCACTGGAAACATCAAGAGTCTTCTCATCACAACCTGAAGCCATATCATCTATATCAGCATCAATAGTAAGATTTCTGCAGGGATGAGAAAAGCTTTGAACTCGCAGCAACTCTGCTTCCAACTCTTGAATTTTTGATATGTAACCTTTCACAAGATCCAATTCCTGTAGAAGCACATTTAACAACAAGATAGACTTGAGCAGGAGAGCAAGTGTCAATCACTCAAGGGTACTTGCATTCTGTACCTTATTTTTTTCCATTTTATCGATCTCATCCCAAGATTTTCCACCACGAGCTGATTCAATCTTCAAAGTCAGCTTGTCCTTCTCTACCTGGAAAATTGTGAACCATTCCATAAGATTGAAGAAAATCAACACCTGAACTTATAAACCTAAGAAGGTATTTGGATCATTCTATATTATCGCTCAAGACTATATAATCCTATAGGACGAGTTTAATTTGGATCTTCAGACGGCATAACATTCATATGAACTATGAAGATGCAGCTAGAACAAATTTAAGTCTTTGTTTATAGTATACAATGCATAACAATAACTGCAGCTATAGTTTTCACAAGCTTAAAATTCACGTCCTTTCGAAAAAACAGTATGAGTTATTGTAGTACGTTAATCCAATTTCTATTTACCTGAGCATCAAGAGCACTTTGTCTTAGGAGCTCGCATGTAACCTGCCGCTCCTTTAGCTCCTGGCGGAGCTCTGCATTGCTTGCCTCAAGCAATGATATTTTGTGCTGGAGAAGCTGCAGTAACAATCATTAGTGACTTAACACTATTTCTTGAACTAAGCAGCATCAATTAAATCTTGTACCTGAAGTTCCTCAAGCGGTGCACCTCCACCACGACAAAAAAGCAGTTCGGATTGCAGTTGTTCCAGTTGACTACGCATTCTTTGCATTTCAGCAGCCACCGGATCACGGTTTATCTATAATATCAGAAGTGTAGTCAGATCCATCGAAGAGGCATATTAAACTATCAACTTGTTTATGCATAAGAAATAACATACCATTGCTTTGTTCTGGATATTGCGTGCACGATTGGCATATTTAAGAGTATTAATAGTCTCTTCAGCATTTGAATCAGCAGGACTAATGCAAGCTAAACACAAATATAATCAATATCAGATTAGTCACATAAAAAAGACAAAAAGAAAACTGTTGTTGCAACCAAAAATGTGGCATGTTGGAAATTCTCACCTATCATCACTGTTTTGCTGTTACCACCAAGAGAATCCTGCAAAACAGCCAGCAGCAAAAAACCAAAAGTTGTATTTCACTTAAGGGGTATACATATACATATTTTTACATGGGTCTACATGCACTTAAATATACTAAAAGGAAAATTGGATAAAAAGCCCAATGTGTGAACTCGAATGTTGGAATGCTTGTGACTTCTAAGTTTATTGAAGTCTGTTAAGCAACATATTTTACATTTAATTATAGCAGATGTGATGGAGATGACATATCATAGGCAAACACAAACAAATGGCCTTTAATCTACTCTTCCCTAGTATTCAATTAAAGGAAGGAAAAATCTGAATTTAAAATAAATAAACCTTAGGTGAACACTTATATTGTTCACTTTGTAATCAACAGAAGTACAAAACAAAAAGTTATCATTTCATGCCTGCAAGAGACGAGTCAACTTGCTATCACGGTATGGGACGTGTCCCCCTTCTTTTCGTTTTCTTTCATCCCCAAGTGCACTAATCACGTTTCCAAGAGCTAGCAGACCCCTATTTATATGTATGCCTGTAGAGCATTGTTCATAATTAATCACTAAACGTTATTGTTTAGAAATTAGGAAAATTTTTCATCACCTTCTTTTAGTCGAAGTCCATCAGCTCCAGTTCGTTTTGCACGTTCAGAACCAGCAAGATCCACTAGGTGGAACTTTGCAAACAATATGTCATCACCAGCTGCTTCATTGTTAACCATTCCACCATGTGATTCATGACTGACATTCTTTTGTTCCATGTATATTGTGAAAATGGCATGTGAGCGACTACATAAGAAAAACACATAAAAAGATTGATAAAATAGTGAAAACAAAGTTAATATATACATTCACATGGGTACCAGGAGATGAATTCCAGAAAAATTCATATATGAGGTAACAAACAGATTGTTCTTTATGTACAAATCATTTTTGAGAAGATGCAGGCAACCATGTGATAAATTTCAAAAATAAATAAATATTTTCTTTCTTGCTTAAGTGGAATCATGTCCCCAATTTAACCAATCTTGAACCTTCAGCCATGAAAATTGTCATTTTCTCCCCCTTATAATGTGATCAATAATTGAAATTCTAGTCCCTACAACACCAGGTATCATGACAATAGATTACAATATTGGCTGTACAAAAATAGTGATTTTTTGCTAAACATTTAAACTTCATGTGTCTTGGACTATTGGACATGCAATGTCTCATGCCAAATTGCCAACAGTAGGGAGAAATTCTAAGACAAGTATTATGCAGTAGTTAAACCTCATGATGTTTTAGAGCTAATTAGTTATATCAAGCATCAAATACTCACAACAAGAGAATGATATGATCATTTTAGTGCACGTAGCAACACCAAACATTTACGAAGCATGAAGGAAAACTCATTGACAATTATAAATTTCAGAAGGATCAATGAAGCAGTACTTAAGTATATTCATCAATTCATAATTAAATATTAGAATTCTTGATAGCATTTATATTTGTCATTCTAGAGTTATGGCACACTAGTTTGTGTGGTTTCAAGAGATATCTGACAATCTAATAGAATATTAGATGCAGCAACAAATATTCACTTAAATGTTAAAAGCATGTTTTTCTCTACCATCAATTCATACTCGTATATCTGACATTGGTATGGGGTCTTATACCCTGCCTTGTGTGTACAAAATAACACTCTGTCTTCTTCACGCCAGTAAAACCAAAGACTGCTAATGAAATCATACAAGTTGGAACCAATGCACAAAATGACAATACTTGGTTAGAAGGTTAGCTGATGAAATCCAACCTTGATTGACTATTCATATTCGTACTTCCAGTAGCACGAGAAATGGATCCACGAGTTAAATATGATGCCATCTCCTCCTTTGATCTGACTTCAGCTTCGGTAACACCTGCAAGTGTTATCCCACCAGCTGCTGTCTCTCTGATTTGAATGGGAGCTCTAGACAAGGTTGGCTTGGCTATTGATGCAACCTCAGTTCTCATAGCAGCATGAGATTGTGGGTCTAACAAATCAAAGACTTCCTCCTTAAAAATCTGCCCATGTAAAACCAAGTTCAAGAAACAATTTAGTGACACAAAAAATACTTTATTTTCTAGTTCAAGGGAGAATCTAATGAGGTGCAACAAATCCCAATATCAAAATAAGGAAGATAAAAGGAATAAGCTGCAGTTTGTAATTAGTAGACAAACCCTTGGACTTTAAAGGTTACATAAACTTAGTTATGGAAGAAAACTATTATGGTAAAGAAAAAGATTCTCTGACACACCTCAATAAAAGATACTCTAACTAGAAATTCTGTTCTGTCCTTCAGAGCATCAATTTTTGTAAATATCGTGTCCATTACTTCTGGTATAATCCCCCCACAGTTACCTTCGCCCGTATAGTTAGTTCCCATCGTGTAGGTCTTCCCTGAACCCGTCTGTAAATGAAACAATGGGCTTATATATCAGAAGAGAGAACAAAAGTAAACAATAGTAGTAATGGAAAACGAGTGATGGCAGCATTAAGATAAGAATGAAGTACCTGCCCATATGCAAGGACGGTGGCGTTGTATCCATGAAATAGGGCATCAATCAAAGGAAGAACACATTCCTTGAAAATGGAGTAGGGAGACCCTGAACTCCCATAAACATGATCAAACGTAAATGCATGAGATCCAATTTGAACCTGTAACCCACAGGGAGAATAACCAGCAATTTGTGATGTTATCATAACCAAAAATCTATAAATTATATCTTAAACAGACTAAAATTACTCTCGTCGATAGAATCCCAAAGGAAAATCCAGAATAAGGATTTACATAAGTAGCAGCGGAAACCACCATTTCAAAGGAAAAAGGCTAAAACATTCCAAGAAGAGCAACAGCAACAGCAGACCCATGAGAAGGATGACGAAAAGGAGATCTCCTATAGAGACGATTCAGGGCAAACAGAGAATTATCACGAAACCCCTCAAACGCGAATAAAACTTGCGAACCAACACGTGGTACCTGTTCCATTCGTGCGATGAGAAAGAACAACAAAACAAAAACCGGAGCCCGAGAACGTAAAGCTCAAAGTTCGCCAGATCAAAACCTGGGGCTCCCCGGGAACGACGGTGACGCAGTCGGTACACCCTATGAGGAGCTCCGTCGTGATAAGCGGCCGCACATTGACGGCCACCTTGACGCATTCCTTGTTCGGCGCCTTGGCCTCCTCCGGGCTCTCCATCACCAGCTCTCTCGGCAGCACCACGAGCCCAGAAACCGCAGCAATCCTCGACACTCAAAGGAGAAACGATTGGGAGGATTCGATCATAGATCGGAAGGAGGGGGGAAGGGATCACCACCTTTGGAGGAATATGCGGGAAGAATGGATCGAAACTAGGGTTGGAGTTTCGCCGATTCGCCGCTCTTCTCTTCGCTCGTCTTCGCGATGGGAGAAAGCGAAATGGAATAGCGCCCGCTCGGGGAATTCGAAAAATAGGGTGTCACGTGACCAGAGCCCCCGATCTGAGAGGGTCTCACGTGAGATCCCGACCCCTATTTATTGATGTGTCGAAGCGTTGAATGACAACAATGCCCCTAACATGAACAAGGCCTCTATTTGTCGATCCGATGAAACCGGTAAAGTGACGAGGTTGCCCTTATCCCGAACTAAATGTATCATGTGCTTTTTGTCTTTATCTACGAGATAACGGGCATTGTCCTCCTCGGATTCAAATTCAAACTGCGTGAACTGACAATAACGCCCCTAAAGTAGGCCGATCCGCCGAAATATAGTCTTGCATCAAAATTCGTGCTCGTCAACGAATTAGATGACTCGATGCATGAATTAAAAGAACGGGCACGAATCTTGAGACGAGCGTTGTGATCTGTCCATGGGCCGACCAATAATTGCAACACAATATTGTTATAGGTGTCATGTAATGCAATAATTTGGTCGATGTACGTCTATGGGTGTAAGAAATAATGGAAATTATAATGAAATCATCACGTCCACATATTTATTTTTCGAGCATTAGACCCAAAAATATTATTTTTGAGATCTTTTTCAATAATCTTGATAGATCAATGTAAGATCAAGTCCTTTCATCACTTCCTATTATATATATATATATATATATATATATATATATATATATATAGCAAATTTAGGATCAGTCAAACTATTGATGAGGATAATAACTGCGATAAGACTCGCATGACGTCAATCGTCCCAAATGACGCCTCACAACACCAGGTCAACGCCGACTGAGACACATTAACACCATTTTCAAGCTCGGTCCCTCACACCACGCCAAACGGTAATGTCATACGCTACCAGTCTGCCCCCTGCAAGCGGGCACATCAGGAAACAGTAAGCTTCTCTATAAATACCCTCGCATTCTGAACGGTAGAGAGGAAGAAAAAACAGACACACACAAAAAACTTCTTCATATGAACCCCCCCTTCACACCAACTAACTTGATCGTCGGAGGGGTCAGGTCGAGCACTCTGACCCGCCCTTTGTGCAGGTGCGAAGTCGAAGGTCCCCACCGGACGTGCAGGTGGGAAGCTCTTGCCCAGAGGAAACGACGACCCCGTCATCTAGACCCGAACCGAGCTGCGTCGGCCCCGAGGCCACGGCTCAATGTTGCTTACCACAACAACTATTACCATCATTTTATATGATGTTATCATTGATGTCACTTTTTATCGACTAGATTGATACATAGGAATGTTGTCTATTTATGCTTTTCCCGATAAATACATTATCCCTCTTCAAAGTCATCCTATGCACTGAAATGTCCTTTTAGGATCAATATTAATGCTACGAAATTATTGCATAAGATAGTCTACATGATGGTAGTCTATTAAACTACTCGTAGAATCTAATGTGCATGATTATTTACCTCTCTTGTTATTGGAGTTGAGGAGTTCGAGCGGGGGCACTGTTCAGAAGCCGCAAAAGCTGAGCAATGGTTGGACCCCGAAAACCTTCTTCGCACCTTCGCGACCGTTCGATCTACCGTTCATTCAGAAACAAACGGCTAATTATACATATAAATGAATGCACACAATATGTAGCAACTTACACGATTTTTTGTAGCTAATTCTCGCAATCAATTTGATACAACCAATCAACAGCTAATAATACTAAATATTATATATATATATATATATATATATATCTTTTTACTCGAGAAAAGGACAAATAGATCCCACCACTGACGAATGCTAATAATACTATATATAAATATATATATATATATATATATAATGTCTTTTTACTGGAGAAAAGGACAAGTGGAGCCCACCACTGCGTGCGCCGCCCGATCGGCGGCGACAGAGGCGAAGAGGAGAGGTCCGAGATCTACGGACGATTAGGCCGACGCCGGCGGGGCGGCGAACCGGGCGGAGAAGTCGCGGTAGCCCGCGTAGTCCCCTTCTGGGCTCCCGCCGTGGCCCTCGTCGAAGTTGAGGGCGTAGCTGAGGGGGTCGTACTGGAACTTCGCCGACCCCATCCTCCAGCTTCCGCCGCCGCCACCGCTGTGCCGGTTGCGGTTGAAGCGGCGGATGAAGGTCTTCCACCGCGGACCCGCCACCAGCTCCGACCACTCCCGCACCTTCATCACCGCCCCCACCACCCGTCTCCACCACCGGCGGTCGTCTCCCGCGCCACCTCCGCCGCCGCCAGCGTGGATCCGCTGCCACGACTCAGATGAGGAGGAGGAGGAGGGGCGGGGCGCGGACCAGATGCAGCAGCAGCAGAAGCGTCGGCGGGAGAACATCGCGTCCACGGAGGTCGATTGGTCGTCGGTGGCCTCCAGAGGGATCGCCGTCGACTCCATGGACGATCAGATCAGATCAGATCGACTGGATTTACCAAGTGTCGGTGGAGAGGAACCGATCAACGGGAATTAAGGATGGGATTCGAAGGGCATGAGAGGAAGAGGAAGAAGGAGAGGTAGGTTCTCTTGATGGAGAAGCCCTAACCATTAGCTTCTCTTCTTCGTCATCAGCCACCTCGTGATGAGAGCGACAAAGGTAGGGTGGGTTGAACTTTATTAATAATGTTTCCATATTAACTTTAATGATAATAACAATGAAGTATAATTAGTAATAATTACAATTAATTATTCTGCCATCTCTGTCCAGGAGACCATAACAGCTCATTCTTGGGAATCCGACTGCACCAGATCCACATCACCCCTGGCGGCTTCCAGGGTTGATTCGGTAGGCATAGCAGCAACTGTACTGGCAGAAAGCAGGGAACACGTGTCCAGATACAAGAAGAGACCATAGGGACACATCATCCAGAAAGGTTTCGAGGGTGATTCATCATCCTAGACAGTCCAGTCCAATACATGAGATTGTCATGGAATGACAGCCTTCTTCTTCAAGTTATAAGTACATTGTTTAAGATGCCACAAAAATATATTTCACTTGATGCTGAAGAAAGTAAGAGGCAATTATTGTTGTGTCAAGGTCACAGCAAACCCAGCAACCACATTCCAGCTGCCAGGTTTGCAGCAACAGTTCAGAAACAGATTAGAACATCTGGATAGATGCAGGTATCACTGCACTGCTGCTCTGCAACATTGTTCACAGTTGGGGAAGATACAGCTCCCCAAAATTATGTTCAATGTGGGCCAACTTTTGACACCTTTGGCATTTGTTTCATGACAACTTTGTCCATGACCATGGATAACACTGATGTCTTTCTTTTAAGGTTGCTTTCAAGCAACTGCTATTAGCAAACACAACCAATGGAACTAAAACTATATGGATTGAGTGCTTCTGAGGCAACAGCAGTGTCTGGCTGCCTGTTGCTTGATTCCCACAGGATTCCAACCACTCTCCTGCAAGCAGACCTCTTCAAGGGGAAGGGAAACCAAATATATTCCAACTTATGGAGTAGCAGCAAATTCCTTTCCATGCTTTTGGTTGCACGTCACCAAATATATTGACTGTCTCTCCTCCCTCCCTTTCTCTCAGATTAATATATTCCAACAAATTGATACATCAGAAACTCCAGCTCTAATTGCTCTTCCATACCAATCCGATATTGCTTGTAATTTCTACCAAAGAGGGACAAATATCATGGAAATCACATTTGCTTGTTCTTTAAGAACCACTGATAGAGAAGGCTTTTTTATTACAGATCCATCAATCTGACCTCCCTTCACGTAGGGTTGTTATTATACAACTGTTAGCTGATTTCTTCCCATTAAAATCACGCTTTCCTCCCATTAAAAATGTCTAGAACTACTATAATTGCATCAGGAACCTTCATATCAGCGGAAACGCTGATAAAGTGTTCGGAGATCCCTGCAGTGGATGCAGGTCCATGGAGACACTGGAGGGTCCAAGCAGTAAGAGTGTACCCACTGAGATTGGCAGATGCAGCAGCAAAGAAGAAGATCTTCTGGTTCACGGTTGTGGCATTCAGAACAAGCAGGATCCATGGGCATCTGAATCAACAAGAGAATGGTTGATTAAATATAAGAAATCTTATCAAGGTAAAATGAACTGAAAATTTATCTGCTGATATATCAATTTCAGAATGAAGTGCATCACAGTGTACTGTGTAGGCTTGGAAGAACAGTGCGATGAAAATGATCACTCAATGTTATGGATTGTCATGCAGAAAGAAGAAAAGTGAAAAACAAAGCTTACTGAGGCTCTGGCACTGTCATTTCCATTGTTGGAGACCATAATAATGTCTATGTTCGAAGATTCAGATGGGATGGTTTGAGAATATATCTTCTGATCAGTAGAGGTGTCCATCTTTCTCATGCTTGTAAAACTGGACTTGCATAGAGGGCATGACGAAATCTTGCCTCTTGAAGCCTAAAACACAATAATTATGAGACCGAAAACACACCATCCACATAGAAACCAAAATAAAGACATACTACCAAACAATGCATATTAACCATATATCATGGCGCATTTTATTTCTCATTATAACAAATTTATCAGTTAGTCCTAGAAAAGTATGCACTAGCAGCATTAATTGAAAGAAAGTGATCCATGTTTTGTCTTTATTGGTGCAAACATGGAGGATTGCGAGGAATTATTCATTTTGGATGAGCCCCACACAATTTTGCCCTTCGGATGGGCCCAAAAGATGATGTTGAAGGCAGAGGTGACTTTGTCCTCTATGTTTGTCAAAACTCAAAAAGTATAAAAAAAGTTAGTAAAGAAACTGCTTTAATAAATATTATTTCTTTAGACATCCAAACACATCCAAAAGGACCACAACCAAAAAAAGGTTGATTGCTAGGTGTAGCAAATCAAGGGTTACTTGTGGTTGTAGAAACACGATATATGCAATTATTATGATAAATGTGCAAGAAAATTTTAAATGCTTAGAAAAGTTTACAACTACATACCAAACAGTCAACCCATCCTTGAATGCAGGAGTAGCAGAAGCGATGCCCACAAGGTAAAACAGCCCTTGTCGTGCTAAACTCTGTCCAGCATATAACACACGATAACTCTGCTTGCTTGTAGGCACCTGCTTCATAAAGATTTTCACCTTCTTTATGGCATTCATTATCATTCCTTGCATTTTCTGAAGAACCAAGCATTTTACCTATACATTCAAAGTTCTCATTATCTGAAAATATTCCATTGTCAGATAGAATATTGTCATTCCTAAGCTCTTCTACACCATCCTGTTCAAGCCCTTCTATTCCACTTCCCTCATGATCAGAAAGCATAAAGTCCATAGTTTTTCCTTGAGATGACGATCCAAGCCTCCTTCTCGAAGTATTTTCACAGGTTGAATCAAGATCAATGATTTCAACCTGACTGCTAAATTTCTTTACAGAAGTTCCTTGCTTCTGGCCCAAACTCACATAATTCAAAAGATTACAGTATGCTTTCTTCTTAAGGCGATTACTTCTTCGAGTTGGTTTACAAGTAACATCTTGAGTAGCATCAAACAGGTTTCTCTTCTTGCTAGATGAGCACACTTTTGGGAATGTACTAGACTCCCTACACTGCATGTAATCGGATAAACATGGTTATGTCAAGACAAAATAGAATTGTTGTAATTCATGACAATTGACATAACCAAATTTTGTTTAAATAGAAAGAAGTTGAAACTAACAAGGAAACAAAAAAACTAAGAGAAATAAGTGCACACAACTACAACTTAGTTTAGGGAATGTAAATGCAAACATAAGCTACTAAAAGGATCATAGAGCACTAGCTAAGTCAAGTTTATCCATATTTAGGACATTTCTGATAATGCACCTATTAATGACAAGCTGTAGAAGCATATTCTGAACTTTTGTAAAATTCTTATCAGCCACTAGCAATGGCTCATATTTAAAGATGTTGAGAAATTGTTACAATATTTGATTGGAAGATATTGTAGCAATTGTTGCCCTTTCAGACAACAGTAGGAACAGCTTTATGTATTCATTCCAGAAGCAAGGGGTTGTGTCCATGCCTAATAACTGGGAGCACTGTACACATGTATTTTAGAGTAAACCACTCTCTTATCATTTGTGGCAGGCAGCAAATTGCCAACATAAGGTATAGGTTGTTTGACTACTTATACTGTCCACCAAATTTATTTTGAGTGTGTATACAATGCATCATTTATTTTTTTTAAACAAAAGTTCTGTGTATCCTCTTATTTGATTATGTAGATATCACATAGTCTTATCAGTAAAGGAATTTCTTCGAAATTCTTTGAGTTCTACAGTATCTTTAAAAAAGTGAATTAGAATTCTGGAGTAAAGCAAAATACAAAGAAACTATAAATGTATTTCATGTGATGACAACTCAACAACAGAGGTACACCATCATAAACGCATAGAACACTACTTGGACAAAGATTGAGTTACTAGGACCATGCAAATGCACAAGTTCACAACTTACTTTGTGTAATAATTGTGAGTCAGACCAATCCAGATAACTTGCATCAATTTCTACTATGTTTCTGCAATTCAATGCACTGAAATTATCAGATAACATGCATCGTTCTGTGGATATGATGCTTTTTCCTTTTCCAGAAGTATCCAAAGCGGCAGGCATTTCCCAAGTTATGGGTCCAGTTTCTTGTCCACTGCAAAGAACCAAGTGACAGAAAAATAAGTATACAATTGATGTTAAATGCCTGAGACACATTGTAGATATACGGAGTGAAAAAGAATGTCCAAAGTGAAAACCATTCAAATCCAATTAAATCTACAGATAAGTGAAAAAAGATTAATTATTCATATCATTCTAAAAAATCAATTGAAGAAACAATTCAAAGAGATTTAGAACTTAAAAAAAAGAAACAGGGTACAAAATATTTTTCAGTTATATGATATCAATCCCGATGCTTGCTCCATGTTCAGGCTACCCTACATCACATATAGTGTTGGAATGGCAGAAACATTGGTAATGGATATGTGTCATATATTTTGTCCATGCAGAATATCAGGCACAAGTATAGGCATGTAACGAACATTGGAATTGACAAGAATTGAATGCCATAATCAATGAAGCATATAGCAGATATTATTGTGCCAATCCTCGATCAACACCCAACTAAGGCAATCCTTAGTTGATCGTCTAATACAGAACATGAACCATGTTACACAATTGATAATTTCATAAATTAAAACCTCATTACGTAAAGTTGTATGTTGTTGAACTCCAAAGACAAGAACATATGGAATATTTCTTGTCTCTAAGTCTCATTTAGCACAGGGAGAATGTACAATTTTATATGGAAGCCCGTAAACTATTTGTCACAATTTCTCATCATCCTGACTTAAAAATCAATTTATAATTCACTAGAGATCTATACTATTTCATACTTTGCAAGTCAATTGTCTATACTGGATTATCAAGAACAAAGAATAGTGGGATACTCCACAGAATGCAACTCAAGGTTCTATTAAGTACATCTTACGGATAATATGGCCGGCGATGGCCCTACATAGTGGAAATTAGTACACACCAGATTAATCCACATAACATGGCAAAGCAAAAAGATAAACAAAAGGCACCTCTGTGCGGCATAGGGATCTTCAGGAAGACGCTTCCTTTCCTTTAAGCAATCCTCAAACCAACGGTGACTAATTATATGTGCTCCAGTTCTTCTCGCCATGTCATACTTCTTACCTTCGAACTGCCAACACACCTACATTCATATCGAAGTACTGTCCACATATCATTCTCCAATCAAACAATTTGCAATCACCAGCACGATTAACATAAGAATCCACAAAAAAACAGGTGGAGATACACACCAGATGTGTAGTTGATTTCGTCATAGCTCCGGTGTAACTAGCTCCAGTTTGGGCTATAAGCTTGATGAGCTTAAACCGCTCCGTCCCGTGGTATCCACTGACTGTGGCGACAACCGATTCCATACCTTGAATCGGCCGAATCCCATTACCTGAAAACAAAGAAACCCTTGCAACGATCACAAAAGAAGGGAAAAATCATCAAAAATCGAACGAGATCAGATCGCAGATGAAAAACTGGAAATGTGGCCAAAAGGGTTTCTCATCGGATCTCTCAACAAAGGAATGGAGAACACATCGAGGACCTTGGAATCGACCGGAAAAATCGTCTTCTCGGGGTCCGCCGGATTCCATGGCGCTCTCTTTCGGCCTCGACGACGAGGGAAGGGTTTCAATTTTGGGCGTTCGAAATGTTGGTGCGGGCGCTTCTGCTGCTCCGCGGCATATAATACCGCCCCTTCCCCAAGCGCGGCAATGGAAGTCTTATAACGCGGTTCGAAATAACGTTCCGTCATATGCTCGTAACAGAATCCCACCCGTTACGTTATATTCTCGTAACAGAAAAGGATCCTTGAAGCCCATGAACTGATGCTGGGCCAATATGGGCCGTTGAGTTTGTTGGAGTGAATTGGGCCCAATAGCCTCAGCCGATGATTTGATCTCAACCGTCCAATATATAGATCAGTATCGAAAAAGGAAAAAAAAATATAGATCTTTATCAATCTGTATTTAACTTTTTATTTTTATTTTTATGATATTATATAATACAAGTCAGCATGTACCAATGCATCTATCCATCGTAAAAACTTGTATCGGATCATTTATATTTTTCTTGGATACTCTACACGAGAATCTATAGATTGCGGAGAAACATCAATTTTCCCATGCAACAAAAATAAAAATTGCTTGTTCTTTTTGCAGATCAACATCCAATCTTGAAACACAAGATGACATAAATTTAAGGAGCAACCCAAAAAAACCAAATCAACACACATTTTGAAAATTGTTGACTGTTGAATAAAATACAGAATTCAGAATGCATCAACTCTGCTGGTTGACCAAAATATGAAGGCCTACCAAAATAATAATAATGTCTATGTGCGGGTGACCCCATCTGTTCTTGACATAAAACATACAGATGCCCTCCAGTAGTAAGGAGATATCTCCAATGACAACTACTCACCAAATGGGGGAAGAATCATGCTGGAGATCTGTTTTCATCTTGTGAATCTTACATGTCAATCAACCTAAAAAGAGAGAACAGGATTTTCTCTAAAATTTGTACACCAATTTGAATACTAGTAGCTGGCACCGTAAAAGCAAAAGAGAAATGAAGATCTTCCCATGACTCTGATGTTCATATATCGGCATGGTCAGAAAATATCAGCAGTCAATCTTCGTGTTCCTCTTCACCTTCAGAATCTATAATGAAAAGAAAAATTCAAGAAACATCATACAGCGGCAGTGATGGGGTTGTATAATGCAGTTAAATAAATTTGAGTTCTATTAAAGATGGCAGGTAATCAGTATGCCGAACAACAGAAATTTTGTAATTGCAGTACCAAAATCTTTAAGCCTAACATCTATCTTGGATAGACCACTAGAAGTTTCACATTGCAGTAGAAACATGTTGGCCATCCATATGCAGAAGTTGGACAATACTTACCAGATCGAACATCGTCCCCAACATGGCCTCTAGACTGGATTTGTTTTACAAGCATCCGATAGATCAATACCCACCAATAGATGTGAAGAACAAGCAGCGAGAATAGAAGGGTGTTGAACACATAATAATATATAGGTCCTTCAAATTTGTGCTTTGCCTTGTCCAAAGTCAAGAGGACTTCGTAACTGCCAGATAGAAGGTAAAAGAATCACCAAGTTATATTTTAGTATTCCAACTCAAGTGAACAACCCTACAAAAACAGAACTGATGCATTAAACTTAGTCTTGTGCTTAGTTTCTTTTTGCTCATTATGGTTCCAGAATTCTGCAATCTGCTAGTAAGCATGCAAAAGCAATTTATAAGCTATTGGCTTTAATTTGTTCATAGATTTATAACACAGACTGTAAAACTATTTACCTTATTCAGCAAAATTAACATGATTGAAATATAAAAGTGAATATAGAACTGTGATGCCAAAACATGGCTCTGCCAGAAAATACATGCTTCACCTTCACAAATGTTTGAGAGATGTATTGGAAGTTGGAAAACCATGCGATTTCACTTAGATGATATGACTACTGATCCTACTCTCAAAAGGAAGAGAAAGGGGGATAATAATAACCTAAAGGACCTTCCAAATATATTAATCATCTAAAATTGCATGTTGTCTATTTCTTGTCAACCTGCGTCCCCAAATCTCTGTGGTATGACCAAAGTACAACTTTATGACATGTTCATTTAAAGTTCAATTCCACATGAAAGAACCATTATAAGCAAAATAGCCAATGCTACAATCCATGGATGATATATTTCAATACTGTGGTGTTTGGAAGTCCAACTGGATCAACAGTGAATTTAGATTAAATTTATAAATTACCATTAGTCATACACCAGATATGAAACTTCAGCCTTTTAAAACTTTCTTTCATCACTGTTTTCAAGATCTTCAAAGTGAACACTCAGCTTTTATAAAGAAATTTAGCAGAGGATCCAAAAGAAACCCCCCAAAAAAGTCAAATTTGTTTCAACATGAAGTTCTGGATTCATGACATCTAAAATCTTCCTATTAGAAGATTCTAGAAATGCTTCTAATTTCTTCCAGGATGGAAAAACAAAGAATATACATTTCTATCATCAATGTTTATTGTGATGAAAAAGAGAAATGCTCAACAATATGGCAACTCATGGTCTCTATAGACAAGGTTTTCAAATATCAGCAGACAGCAGCATAGAGGATTTCAGTCTGTTGCTGGAATGGTATGATTGCCATGCCTCTGTGCAGGCCAAAACATGTCAAAAGAATTGGCCTGACACAGTAAAGAGAACCCATGCCTGCAAGCATGGCATGACACTGAGGACAACCTCCTGTGCCAACTGAAACTTCAATCCTATTCATCAATGATACCTTGCAAAACAATGTATAAGCCTGAACAATTTCAGCTACATGTAATTCTCTACTATGTATGGATGGGACACTCAAATCTTTAATATTTCAGTCATGTGCTTAAACTAAAGTTCAGCAAGCTAAGATGTAGCATGAATTAAATGATTACAAGAACCATCATAATCTTAGTTTTCCTCTAACACAGGTCGGACTCCTGATATAAAGCAAGTGAAACAAATACACGATTGACAACTAGGGAAACCAACATAGATGTTCTATAATGTAATTACAAAGTCATAATGCAACAATATTCAGAATAATTGATAATAATAATAAGCCAACCAAAGACTTGAATTCAGCATAAGATACTTACCTCGTACTTCGGAGTATCCAGAATGGGAAGTATGTAAGACGAAGTAAGACCCATGATGCAACAAACAGAAGAAATGAAGCATTAGCAAGCCATTCAGAACCGCTATACTTAGACATCTTCCCTACTTCCAGAAACACATCACTTGCATCATGTATGGCTAAAACAATTGAACCAACACGAGCAAACCTGTTTAAAAAGAAAAACAAAAGATAGAGGAAACATGTAGTTAGATACCTCAGTTGTCAAATGGATTCGCTGTAGGAAAATTATCATCCAAACATGTGCCCCAATGGGTTTTTTTTTTATAATGGAGAATTACTAAAAATCTACACAGAGTTGCCGATTGAATTGCCAATTTCAGAGGTTTAACAGACTTTGTAATTCAAAGTACAAACTCAGGAGTTCCTAGAGATTTTGATGGCATTTTGAACTCTGACTGCTTGAGAGCTTCTTGTAATCTTGCTGTTTTCTTTTCCAAAAAGAATCGTAACTTTTTTTCTAACCCTGATACAACCTCTAGATTTTGTGATAAATTCTAAACTATGACAAGCTTAGCAAGATGGAATTGATTAAGGGCTGTAATCAGTGAGTAGAAAATCTACCTTAGCAACTGCAGATTAACCTCATCAACTAGGGAACAACCCAACAACATTTGCATGGACCTAATAGAAGACTGGAATAAGTAAATGACAAGCTCTGATCTCGGGAGCAAGATCATCTCAATGGCACAAGTAAGCCAATGAACCAACCAAATGCAGCTCCCAATCAATGAATAAATATAAAGAAGAGGTAACATTTTAGGGCTTAATAGTCACACCTAGGAGAAACCATTCTATAGAATAGTAGTTTACTTTATGATGTGATTTGTGGCTTTGATTCATTTATTTATAAAACTCAACCTCATATAAGAGTTGGTACAGAAAATACCATGCCTCCACTAGTTTTGATGCTCTGAAAGAAAGAAAAAAAAAAACTAGCTCATACTGTTGGGCTTTCAAGTTTGGAACAAAAACTGTCATCAGTGGAATTTAAGAATTGAAAATAATAGTCACAGAAAAATCCAGTATAGACACAACATAAATGCAAATTAAACAAAAAAAATGGATTTTTCCAAAATCATCTAGCACTCTCTAAGTGCTGCACCATCTTAATTCTAGGATGCTATCAACTTTCTCCAATTAACAAAACTTGAATCTAATCAGCAAGAGTAATTTTTTTACTAAAATTTTGGGGAAATCTCACCTGATATAGCAAGTTATTAGAGTTCACATGGTAGTACGAATATAGGATCAACCATATCATCAGAACAATTACTATGGTTGAATTAAATGAAACAAATTGTGTTCAGCCTATCATGGCCAAACATTCCTAGCTTTACTCCGCTTTAATTCCATCTATTTTCTAAATTTCTTCTTTAATTGGTATTTCATAACTCGATAGTTATATTGTCGAGCTGATTGATGTACATATAAATGATTGATTGAACTCTTTTATCTTTATTTTCTTAATTTTGTTAGTCTAATAACTTGATAGTGTATCAAGCTATGATTACGACTGGCATTTTTACATTCTTTGCCATAATCCTGTTGGTATAACTTTCATTGGTCTTTGGAATGGGTCCACTATCACTTTCCTTTTACTTCTTACCAATATTTTGTCAATGACTGCATTCAATCACAAGTACTTTGACCATTCAGGCCGCCAGCATTACCTTATGGCTTATATAATGCTTGCTTGCAAGAACTGGTTGTTGATAACTTGATGCAACAATCATGAAGTAATTATAATGCTGGTCAGATTCTTTATCTTCTATATGTAGTGTCTGGTTGCCCGCCAAGGCTAATGTCTGATAATTATAATGCTGCTCAGATTCTTTATCTTCTATATGTAATGTCTGGTTGCCCGCCAACCATACATGAATTAATGCATTAAGAGCTGAGCTCATGCTAGCATGTGCTAGTTTACAAGCCAGATCTCAACATATTTTATGCATGCCAGTGCACACAGGTGCATGTCACACCCCAGCAATTATATCATGCACCAGCATGAATCCGTATGCACTAACAGTCGAACATATATGAAATTCACATTAAAGGGATAAGATGGATGAAGTGAACTAGTGAGCAGGAATTATAATATAAATGCAAATATCCTTTGTATAATATAAATGCATTCATGCACTTTAAAGTTTATATTTTAGTTACATTTGTTATGGTATATATTCTAGTTAGGTGAACTCCTATAATGGCAAACCCATGCACACATGAGGAAGGAGTACAAGTCTATTGAGGAAGCTTGCCACTAGAGGTATGGTACATATCAAGGGACGTCCGTAGCAAGTTTCTTGAAGCACATGATGTCCCAAATTCTTGTTGTGTATGCTACCTCAGAGGTGGATATTGAAGAAGCTTGCCACTAGAGGTATGGTACATATCCAGGGACATCTGCAGCAAGTTTGTTGAAGCATATGATGTCCCAAATACTTGTTGTGTATGCAACCTCAGAGATATCCCAAGCTACTTCAGAGTGGACATGTCAAGTATGAAATGCTATGTCACACAAAGTAAATAATGTTAAGAACATTGCCACACTAAGAACATATGGATATCATCAAGATAACAAGTTCATATTAGTATGGTTCTGCATGCATGAAGGCATGTAAACTATAAGAAAAATGCTTATAGTGAATACATGCATAAGTGAAAACGTGTATGATGCTCAATACTACTAATATCAAATTATAAATGCTTATGTTCTTTTAGCATCTGAGTTTTTAATTCTATGATTATCAATGCTTATTTATAATTATTTAATGATCGACCTAATCATTCCTACTTTGAGTTGCTTACCCTTACTATTTCATATACTCATTGACCACCTGCCCAGAAGTGATGACTGAAGTAGGTCATATTATTCCAGATGAAACAGTTGGTTGAAGTAGGTCATATTATTCCAGTTGGTTGAGGTTGAGACTCCAGTTGACGATAAGGTTGAGGATGCACATTGAGACACTTACTACATGGATTTGATATCATTATGGGTGATGTATTAGATGAAGTAATTTATTCTTCTTGGACTATACTATAGTGATGGACCTCATGCCACACTTATATTGTCATGTGATGATAGATGGCTTTCACTATGTTTTAGATACTGATATTATCTAGATCATAGATTTTAATTACTTTACAAGTACTTGATAATAATGTTTAAGCTTCTACACTGACCATATATATATATATATATATACATATATATACATATATATATACATATATATACATATATATATACATATATATACATATATATACATACATATATATATACATATATATATATATATATGTTTGGTCATCATTAGTGCGACCTCATAGGCTTACGAGAAATTGTCCACTTTAGGCATACCTGCACGATTTTATTCTTTTGGGGCTTACGTGAGCCCCAAAAGACGTCTCTGAGGGTAAGAGTGACACGGCGGACTTATGAGCCCTTGGTTTCCCTGCTCCTCAACCAATGTGGGACTAAATGTCCTTATCAGTGCTCCCTTCCGTAGGGGAGCCAAGGGACTAGGGCCCTCCTTTTAGCGTCAATCTGATAAGTCAACATTTAGTTAGTCCGCCATTGGTATGGCCCTGTAGGCACACGAGGAATTATCCGCTTTGGGCGATGGGTGTATCTGCACGATTTTGCCCTTTCGGAGCTCATGAGCTCCAAAAGGCACCTCTCTTAAGGGAGCCAAGGGCCCAAGGCCCTCCTTCTACGCTCATTACCCAAAGCGGACAATTTCTCGAACGCCTACATGGTCGCACCAATGGCGGACCGACCAAATATTGACTTATCAAATTAGTACTAGAAGGAGGACCCTAGGCCCTTGGCTCCCCTATGGGAGGGAGCACTGATAAAGACATTTAGTCCCACATTGGTTGAGAAATAAGGGAACCAAGGGCTCATAAGCCCGCTAGGTTACTCTTACCCTCAAAGGTGCCTTTTGGAGCTCATGAACTCCAAAAGGGCAAAATCATAGGGGTACGCCCATTGCCCAAAGCAAACAATTCCTCGCGCGCCAACGGGGTTGCACCAATGACAATCAAATGTTGACTTATCAGAATAACGTTAGAAGGAGGGCCCTGAGCCCTTAGCTCCCCTACGGGAGGGAACACTGATAAGGACATTTAGTCCCACATTGGTTGAGAAGGGCTCATAAGTTCGTCGGGTTATCCTTACCCTCAAAGACACCTTTTGGGGCTCACGAGCCTCGAAAAGATAAAACCATGCGAGCACGTCCAAAGCGGACAATTCCTCGCGAGCCTACAGGATCGCACCAATGACAACCAAATGTTGACTTATCATATATGTATGTATGTATGTATGTATGTATGTATGCATATACATACACATATATACACACACACAAATATATATATATATATATATATATATATATATATATATATATATATATCTGCAGCTATCTATCATGCATGTATCATAATAGGGTGTGATCATATGAGTTAGTTCTATAAGATTTGTGATCATGTCCAACTGTGAGTTTTGGTGGAGATTTTGGATCATATCCTTTATCTTGGGTGTGACCAGAGGACTATTGGATAAAACATATTTATTCATCTGAGGCAAATTAAAAGTAAAGCAAAGTTTACAAGAAAGTACATGCTGACCAGCATGAACTGCCAGCTAGTAACAAATTTGTCTATGGTAGATTGGTAGGTTTCTGTTAGCATGATGGTTGGCATAAAACTATCCAGCAGAAAGACTAACCTGAATATGTAAGACAGCGCAATGAGAATCGCAGTTGCTACATGATGAGACATTGACACTCCGAAGTCGGACCGTCTCGTTTCCCAGAATATAAGGGCAAATATAGAATATGTGTAGAAACCAGCAACATACATGTAAACAGCCTTAAGTTTCAACCTGGATGAAAGAAATACTCAATACTGATATTTGTATCCAATTAGGATGCCATTAAAAAGCCGGTTAATAGGAGAAGACTGCATCAAAAAAATATTAAATCTTACTTTATTTTCTGATCAGGCCACACTTGATCTCCTGGTCCTACCCAAAAATACCTAGTACTCGTGAACCATGGTTCATTGTATGTGACAGACAGAGCCAGCAGCTCTCCCGAAAGAAAATAAACACATTTCCATGCTGATTCCTTAAATTTGTTGATCTTTCTTCTCCTTTCATTTTCAGCACCGAAATCTTTAGGCACCGTTTGAGGTATAAGTCGCATAGCCAATTTCTATAGAGATCCAAGAAAGGCATTAGATTTATATATGTATCAGATGCCTTCGTACAAAACATTGCTGATGTAAATTGAACTCAATAATGATAACAGGGGTTGCCTTATATTGATACAGACATACGGATCAGATACAGATGCATGTCAAACAAGCCAAGGATGAATACAGAGGTAAGCAAAAGAACAACAGTTTTGATAATAAATGGTACTCATATTTTCTTGTGATCAGATGTGAAATATCACAAGTTATTCAAAGGCCTCAGAAACAAGAAAAAAAATCATCATGTGCTGTAATAATACAAGTAGATATCTAGAATATAACATAAGTTTGATGAATGCTAACCCATAGATGGTAATCACCTACCAATCCATATAGATTCTCTACTAAGATCATGTTCTTGAATATGATCTACAAGATAGTCATACCACTTAATCCATAATTGAAATGGCAGTGTGAAACATGGTACCACAGAAAGGATATCAAGGAGTGCAGCACGAATTACACTTTAAATTCCATGGTATTTTAGTAACCGTACTCAAAGGAACTATAGTGTTCACCAAACAATGGACACAAATTACTAGGTTGAATTTAGTTCCACAAATTCTGTTCAGTTCTTTTTTGACAAATCGATTTCAGCAAAGTAGACTAATATTTGTTTCAGTAGACCATCTGCCTCTGACATAATCCTGAAGACCCAACCATCATCTAAATATGATCTACATTACTTAATGCCATCAGAACCATGAAATCTCAAGGAATAACATCTTTTATATTCAGTAACAACAAAAGAAGAACATTTACTTGAACCTCCAAAAATTTTACCCAACACTGAGATATAAAGGACTTCTAACAAAACCAAGCAGAAACTTAACTTTTTCATGTTGCATCAGACTTATCTTTTTTCAGTTACCACAGATCCATTGTTGTAGGACAGGACAAAATAACCTGCTCTAGGAACTTTTTTATAAAAATATATATCATTTTTCCCTAAGCAGCAAACTGTTAAACTAGAGTTGATAAAACTTAACTATACTAATTATTCTCTAACATATGACCAAACAAGGATTGATCTTAACCACATCGATGCTTCCATAATAAGGCATTTAACTCAATATAGCACAAAACCTCAAATGGATTGTAGCAGAGTCATGCCAATGCAAGGTTTGGGGAGGGAACTCAAAACTGCTCATAGCTGAAATATATTTATTGCCATTCAAGTCTAGATTGCAACAATCAGGACAGTGGAATCTCTTTGGATGCATTGGTCGATCTGGTTGGACTATTGCTTGTCATAACCCATACTTTCCAGCACAATTTTATCCTAGATACAACAAAACAGCTTTCTGGAGATAAATATTTTGCTCATTCTTCCTTTTATTCATTTATTTAATTATTAGTGTACACAGGCTATGTCTGTAGCAGCTTAGACATTAGCAATGATGCCAACTGATTAAAGGTAAATTTAATAAATTAGCATCCAACTTCACTGGGATCCCAATACCCAAAGTATAACTTCATTCATGATGGATCAAAAACCCACAAAAGAAAGTATTTTGTCATTAATAAGATCAAGAGCACATATAAAGCCCACATTTTGTTTTCTTTTCATTACATGAAACTACCTCAAGAGGCATAGCCAAAAAGGATCCCAGATGTGAGAATCTTGGTCTTACACAAACACATATTGGAACTCTTCTTTCTCACACCACAACATTGCCGAAGATAGGTTTCCTTTCGGCGGAGCAAGAAGATCCACTACTAGGAACCGAGCTATTCGCCCAGACGAAAGCTCTCTAATCAAGCTAATCACAGCAAGATCGGATCTTTGGGATAAATTGCATCCAAAAGTATAAAAACCAAAACTTTTATGCCAACTCAGGACAGCTCAACACAAACAAGAGACACAATCCATCAAATCACGTACCTCGAAGACGAACCTATCCAGGAAGCATCTGATTGTGGGGAAGAACAGCGCGAAGAAGGGCAGCGCCAGGAAGTCCTCGTACGCGGGGTACGACTCCTGCTCCCAACTCATCGATCGGAAGGCTTCTATGACATCCATGTCTCCCCAGATTAGGGAGCCCGCGAGATCCAAAGAGAGGCGATTCCAGAAGCTAATCGCCGGGTCGAATCGAAACAAACAAAAGCAAGCAAACGCTCGAATAATAGTTATAGGGGATGTCAAATTTGGGAGGAGGCGCATTTAAGTGGGCAGCACCTGCGAACGCAAGTGCTTTCGGGTGGCTGCGGTCTCGCAAATCCAACGGTTGAAACATGCGAGGCCGGCAAACCTTCGCATCAACCTGCGACCGCAACAGCCTGGATTCGCTCAATTTAGTGCCGCAGCCTGGATTGATGTAAATGAACGGTGAAGATTGCGTGTGGATAAACTAACTCGAATTCGAACAAAAATATAAAGAAAAATAAGAGAATAACAGGAAAAAAAAAAAAAGAGAGAGAGAGAGAAATGTGGATATCAGCTGAAAATTTTCAGAGCTTGATTGATCCAAAAAAAGACTCAGAGCAGCCTCAAAGTCAAACATGACATGAAAGAAGACTCAATTTGCTAAGGTGGAAAGAGAACACAGAAAAAGCCTACAACTTTGGAAATTATATGAAATATAATTTCTTTCCCTCTCATGGCAGATATCTTCAAAGGATCAACTCTACAGCTTCAGATTCTATAGTTCAAGATCAAGTGAGTGAGTGAGAGAGAGAGAAAGTTTCAGGTGCTAATCTTTAGTTCTCAGCTGAAACTAATCAACAGAAAGTAATGTATATATATGGATTATGAATGCTTAAGAGTTTGGAAGAGAAATCTCAATGTAGAGTGGCATTGAAATCTCCTTTATGAGCTAATCTGACTGGACAATATGGCATTGAGATTTCCATTTGTACCATATACATATTTACAAGGATTAAATGACTGATTTCGTTTCTTTGGTGGATCTGCTGAAACCATAATCTCACTGAAACATCACTTTGATTAAGTGTTGAACCTGTATTCAACTCTTAGTTTGTTTCCTGTGAAGTGATCAGAATGTTCATAGTTCACTGCAACTGATGGTTTCAAGATTTATTAGGGTGAGAATTCCTTGTAAATTGCACTTCTGCTGTTACAGGCAAAATTGTTCAGACTGATTTCTTTTCTCCTGTGAAGTGATCATACTGATTTCTTTTCTTTGGTGGATCTGCTGAAACCATAATCTCACTGAAACATCACTTTGAATGCTTGAAATCTTTTTATCACTGTCACTCCATCTGATAGTTTGAGCCTGCATTCAACTCTTAATTTGTTTCCTGTGAAGTGATCAGAAAGTTCATAGTTCACTGCAAATGATGGTTTCAAGATTTATTAGGGTGAGAATTCCTTATAAATTGCACTTCTGCTGTCACAGGAAAAATTGTTCATTGTGGTTTGCAGGTCATGAGACTCATGATTTATGACCTATTAAATCACCCATTCCACTGAAGCACTTAATTAATTGGGGATCCATGAGTGAAATGTTGACTTTATCTCATGATTGAGGGAACTATAAGTCAATCTCTAAAAATAAGGGCTACTGACATTATAAAAAAAACAAGTCAACAAGAAAATTGCAATCCATTTTAGTCAACTCAGAGGCTGCTAGTAAACTTATTTTTGTGCTGCTGTCACTAATTTTGCACATTGTAATCTCTTATCGGCTTATCACATCTTACACAAGTTCCTGCAAAACCCATCCATGAAGCTACACTGTTCTACATCATTTTACTCCTATTTGAATGCTTGAATAATTTGGAGATCAGACTGGGCTTGAATAATCATCAGCTGAGCCACTCTTGGCCCAGTCCTTAAAATGCATAACCTACTCTAAAACTTCAATATCTACACCAACAGCAGTATAATTATAGTTCAGAATTATATTTAGATCACACTCTGTCTTTATGAAGAATCATTCAGACATAAGTTTGAGGAGGAATGTTTCAGCTGCAATTTCTTGCTCAGGAGATGAACATTGGAGATATTGAGATGTTTCCACAGTTACCAGTGCCAGCAGTATGCTAATCCATTAAAACTTGCAGACTAGAATTATGTTTCTGATTGTGAGGTGTGTTACCAAATGAAAGAAAGCTAGTCATTTCATGTGTGCTTGAAGCTGTTCATTGTTTCATAAGCTTCCAAAATGAGAAGAACTCATCTACTGCCCAGATTGATCAGATCAGGCTCAAGGTGTGGAATTTGGAATAGGACACACATATCTACAGTTAAGAAAAGAAGAGGAGAAATGAAAAAGGAAAACCAAAGGAAAACAGGTCACAATTATTTTGGTTTCAGTCATACTGGAAAAGGATTTTGTATTGGAAAAATTCCATATATATATATATATATATATATATATATATAGAACAGGAAAAGGTACATGATCATTCACAAACATACAATGTGTGAAAAGCCTCCCCAGCTGATAGGATGAACAACAAAAGAGACAGAAACATTGAGCCTAAATTTTACTGATCAAAAGCTTAATTTAGTAAATCATTGAGTTGTTTCCATGGTCCCTCCACTGCTGCTATTTCAACATCAGGTTTTATCCCCAGTAGAAGGTGAAAGGAACAACTCATTGCTGTCATGATTCATGGACTGACAGGGAGACATGAGAACCCCATGGCTGTGAATTGATCCTCAAGGAACAATCACATGCAAAAGCATTGTTTTGGATGATGCATTTGGCTGACATCCTGGATGAGTCTGGACCCTATCACTGGACTTGTGTCATCCTAATGGTGACTGCAATCCCAACTTGAGTCAGTGCTCCCACTGTACCTCTGAAATGAAGGCATGGGATATGACCCAGAGGGCAGTTGCAGCCATTTGTACATGTGTTCTGCTTGCAGAAGAAAGGGATTGTTGTGTATCACTTTCTTGTGTCACTCTCATCAGAGCTGAGTGGTGTGGCTGCACATGATTCACAAATATCAGATCTGAAACATGAGTACATGATTCACAAGCAGATCTGGAAGTGTGTTGCATGGCACATGAACTGTTGATGGAGGAGCTGTTGTTGGTTGTGTTATCAATTAAATAATAATGAACATGAGTAATTAATAAGTCACATTTTGTAGTCATTGATGCGATGGGCTCACGAGAAATTATCCATTTTTAGTGATGGTGCACCCACATGATTTTACCCTTTCGAATTCAGTAAATTTCAAAATATATTTTTGAGGATAAAGATGATCTAACGAACTTATGTACCCACATGAGTTCTCATACTCCTCAATCAATATGAAACTAAATGTCAGGACGCTTCTTCTGACGCTATTATGATAAATCATATTTTATCATCATTGATGTGATGGACGAATAATTCCTAAAGTTTAATACAATACTATATTTTTAAATATGTTAAAGTTTAGTACAATATTATATTTTTAAATATGTTACGATTTAAAAACTATATTACTATAGTTTAGTACTATATTTTTAAATATGTTACTATATTACTATATTTTTAAATATGTTACGATTTAAAAACTATATTACTATATTTTTAAATATGTTACGATTTAAAAATATGTTAAAGTTTAGTACAATACTATATTAAACTAAATGTCAGGACCGTTCTTCTGACGCTATTACGATTTATCAGGTAGAAAACTATTGCTAAAGTTTAGTACAATACTATATTTTTAAATATGTTAAAAGATGTTATATGTTAAAAAGCTAAGCTTATTAGGTTGTAAATCAAACTCAATATTTTAATCTTCAGAAATACAAGACTATTTTTAATTCATCTTTCTCATCTCATACACATCAATATCTCCATTCTGCTCACATAATATCTTGCAAAATGAGATATGAAACATGAGAAAATTATGAGTAGATCTAGGAATGATCCCCCAAAGGAACCATTTCACCCTTCTGCTAAAGAGACAACCTACTCGATCAAATTGGTTTTTGGCTGTCTAATATAAGAAGCTAAGCCTCCTTGATGTCCTCCTATGATTTCTCATGCTCAACATACTACAGCATGAAACATGGAGTGGGAGAGGTGAGGATGTAAGGGTGAAGGAGACATCCACCAAAGTCTGCAGCTCAGCAACAACCGGAGGGAGGACAATGGCATGAGCTACTCTGGGATCACCACCATGACAGGTGGTGGTGGTGGTGGAAATGGAGGACCTCTGTGAAATGGACATGCAGAAGGCACACACTGCCGATTGTGTTCTTCGCCACTGCCTACCCTTTTCAAAGACGGCTCTCTCTTCGACAGCCTTCCTTCCACCTCTCAAGTTCTCCACCGTCCCATGTGCTGCCCCATGCGGCATGACAACTCCCCATACCTCTTCAACAGTGCAACCCGTTGTCCCCCCCCGCCCCCCCCCCCCTCTCTATCTATGTACTTGATCTGATGTATCAATTGACAATGGCTTGTCTCATCAGATTTCTCGGGGTTTACATATTATTATTTATATTTTGATCCTAATAAAATCATAATTTATATACTTAAAAAGTTTATATTAGAATCTTTATAATTTTAAAAATAAAAATAAATAATCTCATTTATCCTTACATCATCAGTTGTGTTGTCGATCAATACGTGGAATGTTGAAACTATTATTTTACCGGTAAAATCGTTGAAACGAAAAGGACGTTAAAATTATCTTTTTGTCTATCACTATCACGTCGATTCAACATGTGGTATTATGTGTTATATTATTCTTTATCATTGCAGCCGATGACATTAAAAAAAAAGATTATTTTTTTATTTTCAGAACTATAAGGATCTAAGTATAGATAGTAACATGTAATTAGTCTCCACTAAAGAAATGAATGTGACAATGACAAACAATTGATGTTTGTGACAAAGATAATAGTGTTGTGATCCCCAACCTAGTTATCAATTAATTCCGGCCTGGATCATTTTTTTTTCTATTTTTTCCTTCCATAATTATTTCATGTGTTGTTGACTTTTGTATTTTGGCCAACTAATTTATTGGAGTTCAGATTTCTAATATAGTCAAATTTTATGGATGCATTCTATAAAATCTCATATTTGAAACTATTTGATTTTAAGGGTCTTAGAAGAATTAGAAATCTTAATATTACTATGTAAGGCTTATGGATTTATGATAAGTGAGGTTGTGGAAGAGATTAATGAACAGAAATTAAAGGTGATGAGTCTATCACTTCTTTCAATCATTTTCTAACACCACCAAAGATAGTCTATAGACATTGAGATTGATAAATATTTTTAGTTGGGTAATCAACAATACAAAAGCTTAAAACTATATAAAAAAATAATATTACTTCTAATTTAGCATTATCACTAACAATTCTGAGTCCCCATCAATAACATGACATCAATCCAAAATAGATAATTGAAAGAAATATTTAAATTCATTATAAAAATTATTGCTTGAATTCAATGGGACTGATTCGGTCATCCCAGACATCAATTTAGTAAGCTTGGTATGATTCATGCACGGAGGAAGGTGAGCGGCCCACTCCGGTGGTGGTGGATGTGGTGGGACATTCACTGTCCTCCTCTGCCTTCAGCCCTGTCTTGCTGTGGGTGGCCGTACGAGAAGGAGCCATCTACCCACTGACGCGCAATCATTCTCCAAGGGGGCCACCACAAAGCCGAGGCAAGCGAGGCACTCAGAGAAGAAGCAGCGGAAGGGGCACAGCAGAGAGAGAGAGAGAGAGAGAGAGAGAGAGAGAGAGAGACATGGCCGACAAAATGAAGAACGACGACGGCGATCGGACGGACCGCATGCGCCCTGCCACCGCCGTACGTCTCTTCCTCTTCTTCCCCTTCCCCCCCCCCCCCCCCCCCCCCCCCCCCCCGACGTCGTCTAGTGGTGGCAAAGCAAGCAAGCAGTAGCAGTAACCCGTGAAAGGAATAATGAGACGAACTCTTGTACTATTTGTTCGGTAGTGTGTAGTGTGTGTACTGTATACTGTGCAGATATAAGTATGCATGCGGTCTTTGGGTCGGACTCATTTGGGTGTCAGTGGGCTTTTCTGAGTCTTAAAATCAATATAATATGTTTTTATATAGGAAAAATATTAATTTATTTCGGTATCGCCGTGGGGGTATGATGGTAAATTCGGATAAAAAAAAAGGAGAGAGAGAGAGAGAGAGAGAGAGAGCCTGTGATGGTATAAGATGAGATCACAGGGAGGAGTGAAGAGCTCCTTCCTCGCTTTCCTCTCCCGGCGGAGATCCCCGGGTGGCATCACCCGCCTGCCCACGGAAGAAGATTCGGGAATCTTCTAGAAGAGCTCCGGGAAATGCAGGACTTCCAGCCGGTGACCGGCGGCATCTTCGGTGGCGGGGTTGAGCACCGCCGCGTCGTGGGCTACCCGGCGGAGGTGGCGCGGCAGCAGCAGCAGCAGCAGGCGGTGAAGTGCCCGCGTTGCAACTCCGCTAACACCAAGTTCTGCTACTACAACAACTACAACCACTCGCAGCCCCGCCACTTCTGCAAGTCGTGCCGCCGTTACTGGACCATGGGCGGCGTTCTCCGCAACGTCCCCATCGGCGGCGGCTGCCGCAAGTCCAAGCGCCCCCCTTCCTCCTCCTCCTCCTCCTCCTCTAAACCCTCGTCCAGGCCGTCCTCCGATGCGACCGATGAAGACCACCACCATCGCCGCCGCCGCCGCCCCTCCTCCGCCTCCCGATGCAGCAGCGACAGCCCCAGCCTCAGGGCCGTCACCACCGCCACTACCTCGACCCTACTCACCTCCCACATGTCCATCTCCGACAATAACCCTCCCTTCGAACCACTACCAGTGGATCCCCCACCGTGCCCGGCGCCAGACGTCTTCCAAGATCCAGCGGCCGTAAGCTTCACGGATGCGGCCTCGATCCTAGCGTTCAACTTCCCGGACCAGTCGCACCCACAAGAGGAGGCAGCAGCAGCGGCGGCGGCGGAGGTGATCAGGCCAGGGCTCATAGATCAGACGGTACCCTTGGATCCCGGACCAGGCGGCGGCGATCTCCCGGCGCTGGATTGGCCAGAACCGGCGGACTCTGCACTCTTCGATCTCACCAGCGCCGTCGATCCTGTGGCGTACTGGAATCAGAGCCACTGGTTGGACGCCGACCCCTCCCTCTACCTCCCGTAGTCGATTAATCCACTCATTAACGTTCCTCTTAATAATATATAAATATAATGGAAGTTTTATTTGGGCTCTCTTATACAAGGAAATGGAAATTATTACTATTTTTCCTTTGGAAATTAATTTTTTTATGAGGCAAATAATAATTTGCATGCTTTTGCTTAACTATGGTAGAAGGGTGGTTGGGAGTTGAGGGAGACAGGTGGTAGGTGACGTCAGCGGATATCTAATTCCGTCTCTTAATCCACCACTTAAACCTAATCACGGGTAAGCCATGGGTTTGGGTTTCGGAAGGACCGCGGTTCGCCACGTCGGCCACCAACTGCGATGGAATTGACGTGGCGGAGACCACGGACACGGACGGTGAGCCACACCACGTCGTGACGCGACGTGGCCTCCATGGTTTTGCTCGTTTATGTGATGGCATGATCGTGACTGAGGTGATGGGAAAGCGTGATCCAACTCCGCTTGCATGTCATGGGATCCACCAAGCATGACTTCCCCAGTCTCTATTATTGTCAACCATCATCCATTTGGCAACCAAAGAGTGGATTCGGATCTTTTATAGGTTCTGTCAATATCTACGACCTATAATGATATCGAGACAAAATAGATAATCATGACAAGCATAACATATAAAAGCCAGAATTAAAATTAATTTTATCTTGTTCCAAAATTAATTTTAATGGGAATGTTTTTTTTTATTTACTTCCAGTATAACAGTTTATGTAATTTAAATGCATGCAGTTACACTCCATAGCAAGATCTTGAACCCTGAGGTTAAAGAAAGAGAGCTTTGATAATGCCATAACATTCTGTCAATTTCGGAACCTAATTACTTGTTTGTCGCTATCATAAGGATGGATCGCTATGTCCACATAAAATTTAATATCCTTACTTGCTACATGAACGAGAGGAACAAACTTCTTACACGAGCTTATAGGCCGATGAAATAGTTCGAAGTTGAAGCTGCTTGAGGATTTAGTCCTTGATCTCATACTCACACAAGTTCAGCTCTGAAAATCTGCACAAAGGATAATTTCGTTCACTTGATTTGAAGAGAACTTTCTGATTTCAATCACTTCAAGTTATACAACCTGGAATTCCAAATGGAAAAGAAAGAACACAAGACTGACGTTTTTATGATTTAGAAAGGGTAAATTGCTTCTGCTGCCACTTACCTGTTTATGTTCTACATAAAATTGGAAGGAACTCCATATCCAAGCTTCCACTTTAGGTTGTTGCGCAGCACCTTCATGTTCATGTACAAGAAAGAGATAGTTTAGAGAGATATCACTATCATGAAAAAGATTAACCTATTTCAGAGTCTCACTCTTTCCTCTCGACAGTTGTTCATGTTGTGTATGTGAGGTGCTCATGCCAATCAGTGCTGATTCTTCAGTAAGAAGTGAGCAGTTAACTCCTACTAACTCAAGAAACATGGGAGATTCCCTCCAGTTGACAGGATTGATTATGATCATCTACATGAATTTTTGTGGAAATCTTAATGTAGATAAAATAATTGCATGAAAAGGAAACTGTGGTCATGTTGTTTGTGATATAACAACTTATCATATGTAGATCATGCTCGTAAAAGAGTAGGGCAGTAAAGAAGAGGTGGAAATATATAAGAATGAATTTCTCTTTTATGAAATGATATTTTATCTGCTAAATTCCATGCAGTAAGCCTGGAACGTCAGCATATTTCCTGCAAATTACCACTGTAGGGTTGTTCTGAACTATTTCGTAGTTATTAAAAATGATCATATTGACTAACCTTAATCTGGATCCTAAAGCTACAGTTTTAGCAAATAAATTGAAAATAGTGCAGGATGCAGTCAAGCGTTTAAGGTATTGGGACAAAGTAATGAAGATACTAAAGTCAGACCTTTTGTATCTTTTCCCAGATCCGCATGGGCAGAGAGCATTCCTACTTATTTGCCCACTCTTCGCCAAATTAGACCTCCCGAGATCCAACGGTGTTGATCTCATTAGCTTTTGAACCTATAAAAACAATGGATTAAGATTTTACAGATCATGCCACTTCATTTGAAACAATAAAAATATATACTAAGGAAAGTCCCTAGAATGATCATTCCATGTATGCTGATCTAAAAATTTCAATAAAAAGTTCTTTAAAACACATTTCCTATCAGATCTTCAATGACTATAGCTTAGCACATTTAGCTCATATTTTCACCGAAGTCATAAAACCAAAAAACCTCCATAGTAGTCACACATAAAATAAGTATAATAATAGCAATTAACATAAAAATAGAGAAATGCTACTAGCCTTTATCTTGTTTGGACATATCTAGATAACTGGAGATCGAAGTTTTCATTCCGAACCAACGATTGAGCATGGTGGGTAAACAGATTTTGCATATGCTGTTATGGCAATGTGAGTTAAATTCATGTAGTAAAAGTGGAAACAAGACTTGATATCAAGATAGAATCACAAGTGACACCGAATTGAAATCACAAGGCCAATGTTATCTGTGACAATACTTAATGCAGGCGATGAAGTTTACAGTATCTTTTGTCTTTTCCTTTTCTTGATAAAAGTAGCAGGTGCTTGCACTGTGCAAACATGGGGGACCCTGAGTTGGTCTAAAGAGTGCTAGCCTACAAGGTCAACTCAACACAAGGCACAGAACATCAAAAGCATATGATCGTGCATCTAAGTTATTTCCCGCACAATTGTGACTCACATATGTCTCATGACGAAATAAAATTCACAAAATAACACAAAATCTCACCAAAATATTGGCTATTGCTTTAAAAAGAAAGACATTAGGGGCATGAACTTCACTTCGCAAAATATGACAGCAACTATCTTTGATTATCATATCATGATGCACCTTAGGCTCATAGTGGACAACATATACATGCAAAGTAAGTCTTTGCTTCTTTGTATGCAAAATCATTCTGATAGCTGTCGGTTAACGGAACTCTTCTTATAAAATTCCAATCAGTACAAAGGTATGTACCTCACCAAAGGTCTTTGGCATGGGTTTCCCTTCTTCTTTTAACTTATCCAACTTCTTTTGTGCTTCTATGGCCCATTGGAACTTTGCTAATATATGTTCAACATCAGCTATTGTACAGTTACAGTGCTTTGCTGCATCCTGTTTGTGGCTGTTTTGGAGGTTCTACAGGAGAAAACAAACATCATATGAAAAGTAAGGCCATGCAAAATTTTTAGGCATCAGATCAAGCTGCATATGCCAAACTGATAAATTGAACTCAAATTTCCACAAAAAAGGGCACTGCTTGTCATCATATTATTGACTTTGAAGTAATTGGACGGCAACAAGAATTTATAAGTACATATTAGGTATAACGAATGTGCATGAAAATATCGAAACAAAATTCTCAACGTGGAAAAGCAAGAAGCAAAGGATAAGGATACACATGAACTAAAACTCAGATGATCACCCATATTTTATCATAAATTAAGGTGCTAGCTAGTTTATTCTGTAACTATCACCTACAAAGCATGCCATGTTAGTGATGAATCATCAAGGTAGATGCATTTGTAATATGTTGTGGCCATACATGTGGAAACGGCCAACTGTGCCACAAAAACCTTGTAATAATGTGATTCACTCCACAAGGTTTCCCTTTATATAGGAAACCATTTTGTTATAGGTTTCAAACTCACTATCTTAGCCTGTAATCAAATTTTTTAAATGTTTTGGTCAAGCTTTGAACTCATAGTCCTGTCACAATGGGGTAGATGTCAGTGCATCCTGAAATTGCTTAAAATGCCAGGTTAGGTTGCTCTTTGTAGAATCCTAACCATGCCAACCTCATGTATGTTATAAAGCAGCCTACTCCAGAACTTGAACAAAAGTAATTCACCAAAGAATTATAATGACAATAATTTGGCCAGCATCATCCAATCACTAATCGATAGCACAAAACTTCAGCACACCAGAGCTCTTCAAGGTAGATAAAAATATGACATTTCGAACATTAAAAAAAGTTGTAATAATTATTTCCTAAGAACACAAAAACCAAAAACCTTCATGCACCACATTTTGGTATAGTACTGAAACTATTCATCTCTGAAATGTTTCTATCAGATTGGAAGATAATCAATTTGACAAACATATTACACTAAGAAAAAAATCTAGACTGTTGTGCATAAAATTGTTCAACCTCACTCACCACAAAACACTACATTAAACTTTGAGCTAATGCCTTCAAGTATGACCACTATCTATCTTACTGGAACCTGCAGAGCTTTTCTTACTTCAAAATCCACAAGTCCTCAACTTCCGTGACTCAAAATCATCATAGAACAAGGAAAGGAATATCCACAGAATTATTCTTCATTCGGAAACTGGTGCACGAAAAAAGGAAAACGAAAGACACCACCATAAGCGACCAAATCAAACCTCTCCGAAAGGGTCGATGGCCGCAAGGTACTGCAGGATGGCAGAGTGCTTCTTAAAACCGTCAGAAACGGTGGCCGCGCTACAGCGACCCACGTCGAACTTCTTGAACGAGCGCAGTCTCCTCGCCTTGTCCAATTTATCAGCGAAATCTACAGAAATAAAATCAACCAACACAATCTAACACGGGAAAGAAGAGGGATCAGGAACAAAAACGTTGCCTTTGTTCCTAACCGGTGAGGGAGAAAGGCTTGGAGTCGGAGGAGGGTTTCCCGGTGAAGACGCCCTTGATCTTGTCGAACCACCCGACGCTCTGGAGGCGGGCGGCGGAGGTCGCTATGGATCGGGCGGCGAGGCGAGCGGCAAAGCAACGGAGAAAGGCTTCAGATTGTCTCGCCGTCGTCATTTCGGATTTGGAAAACCGAAGCGGGGATAGGGCGAGTTCATACACAGTGGGTTTAGTAGCGTTTCGTAGCTTAGTTGGGGCCCACTCGTCTTCCAATTATCAAAGAGGTAATTCAGTGGGTAGAGATTGAAAATATTGCTCTCTATGTAATTTCTTGCGTCAAATGCCAATTTTGCCCCCCTCTACTCCGTTAACACTATCCTCCCCGTCCAAGCGCAAGATGGACCAACGCCCGGCCTCCTCCAAACCCTAGCTGTCGCCTCCAGTGATAGCTTTACCCACCGGGATCCGCAGCAACTCCTTCCATTATGAGCCGCAGACTCTCTCCAAGATCCCCAACCCCAGCCCTGTCCCAGGTGCCGTCTCCTAACCCCACGCTGCCGCCTCTCCCTGTTTTCCGAGTCCTAACCCTAGTAGGATGAGAGGAAGAAAACCGAGGTATGCGTCTCCATATCTATTAGGATGTGCGTGCAGGGAGATTGGTTAGAACATGAAACAGTTGTTGAAGAAAACAAGTTCTTAGTAAGACCAATCGTCTACCACAGGTATGCATTCAAATTTTGTCTTCTTTGAACACTTTAGTTACACATTAGATGGCATTGCAGTAGTCTTTGCTACTTGGAAGAGAATTGCTTGAGAACAATTAGATTAAAGAAGTTGATCTTAGATTCCAAAAAGGTTTTTTTTAGTTTTAGTTACTATTAGGAGTGTGTAAAGTATAAGGATTTTACCAACATCGTTGTGTTCTAATGAAATAAGACCATCCTATTGCAATCATCTCTTCTCTCCCTCCGTCTACCCCATAAGAGCCATCCTATTGCACTTATTGCAGCAATGAATCTCAAGTTATCTGAGAAAAAAATCCATTTTGAAGTACACCTCACTGTTCATGTTTGCATCAGACTAAAAAAAAGTTATGTGTCATTCCATGAACTTAATCTGAGAAAACCTAGTTTGAAAGTTATCCATCTCTTCTTAGGTAGGAGAAGTGCAAAGAAAGAAAAAGAGAGTCAGTTGATGAGAAAAATATAGATTTCACTTGCAAGGCATCATTTATATCATCAATCCTATCTTTCACTTGGAGGGACAATGAACTCATCCCAGCTTCTCACTCACAAGCCCTTCAACTGATCCAATCAAAGCAAGCAAGCTCACGAGCAAGCATCCAGCACTGAAGACCCTTAGAACCATCCATTTCTTTGTCCAACGTCCTATCTTCTTCTGTGCAAAGTACATCTCCACGGGGAAGTAGATGGCCAGGGGCCAGAAGTTGAGGGATCCCAACACTCCCAGGACCTGGTTGAAGTAGGGAAAGACCATGGCAAGCCCTGTGGTAGTTGCGACATAAGCTGTTCTAAAGCACAGCCTGAATAGATTCAATCTGTATGGTGGTAAGAATGGCAACTGGATCATGTAGAACTCGTTGACAAATCTGCTGTTAGGAAACTTCCCTGCAACCCATCTGTCTGCAAAGGAAAACACTGGCTGGCTGTAGACCTAACAAATCAAATCCAGAAACTTCACTGTCAGATGTTATCATTATTGCAAGCATAGAGAGGCAAGTAGAAGGATTCACCTGATAGCCTCCCACTAGATGGAGGACAATACAAGCGTTGGCGAAATCGATAAGCCAGTATGGTTCGTAGAAGCCGAACCCCGTCAAGAGGTTTCCCGGCGTGCCATCTCCGAAGGCAGCATAGCCGAAGCACCCGCAGCAGAGGTAGAAGAAGGTGGTGATGAAGATGGAGATCATTGAAGCTTTCTTCATCGTCTGGTTCTCTGGTGGTGGTGACCTCAGTGTGTCCTTTGAACATGATGAATTGGCTTCAGTTCTCTCAAGTTCAAAAGTGTTTGATACAATGGCACAATGACTCAGCAAACAAGAACCGCATGATCAAGTTAGAGATGTGTTGTCACCTCTATTTCTAAGAGAATCAAGGAGTATGGGTAGGCAAATGCTATGTCTCCCAGTGCTTCAGAAACTCGCCAGACTTTCTGTGCCCTGGATCTCATGTGGATGCCTCCAACTCCCCCCTTTATTGTTCCATTTCCTGTAGACCACATCATACAGAAATCACAGTTATCAGTAGACAAGGATTAGCAAGCATGTGGATGAATCACTATGCACTGAATCTTTTGCTTGTGAGATGTGATAAAAACTATGTTTTGTTTTTTCTGCTAATTAGGACTGGTGAAATGCATAGTGGCCTGTAATTACTCAGATATATGACATGAACAATGGAGCTCTTTTTTCTCAATGCATGACATCAGAGTTCATTCATGTTATGAATAGAAATGAATCTTGGTTCCTTTCCCTAGTGTTTGATAACAAATTAGATAGTCTTTGTTTGGTTTTAGTGACTTTTTTTCTGCCTGAAAAATATTAGTATAATGATGGTGTATCTGATTGACTTACCTGAAGTTTGGGTTTGTAACCTCATCCTAAAATTTTTACATTATATTAATTTGTTAGCGATATATCTTCTAGATTACATTTTGAAACATCATTCTAGAAATATCGTCTTTGAGTCAAAATCCGTCTTGTCCATCTGTTTTTGGCACACAAAAAAAGTAAATAAATAAATAAATATCTGATTTTATTTTGGCTATGTCTAATCACAATGCAAATGTTTGATTCTATGATCTAGAATTTGTTCTCAGAGCAAAACAGATCACTCATGAAATGATCAGCTAGTGAGATGGAAGCACACGATACCAATCACTTTTGCAACGCCAAGAGCAAATCCAATGGAGGAGTAGGCAAAGGACATGATAGCTGCAAGAACAGAGAGCCATGCCATGTCATGGAAATCTGGAATCTGGGAGACCACTATCTGAACAACCCCAAACATCAGCATGTAGAAGCTATCTCCATACGAGCACGGAGCTCTGCGTCCCTCTCTATGGTAACAGTCTGACCTCTGAATCGCCCTGCGCGCACACACACACACACACATCAAAGCATAACAGATTGAGACTACCGCCATACTGCAAGTTCATCATACTGTATCAGTGTCTGTGGATGCACCTCATGCTGATCGAAGTAGTGATAGTGTACGCTATCCCAGTTCCATACATGCTAAAGTACTGCAGGAACCCACAAATCCATGTCTGCTTCTCACCTGCACCACGAGCAAATCGTCGAACACTGGGTTCCATGGAAGGAGTTTGGCTATGGGAGACTACCTAGGGTGACTCTGACAGCATCCATGTAAGAGTAGTTTCTGGTTCCTGTGACAGGGTGGGGCGACCTGTAGCAGTCCGAGAGGAGGAAGGCGGAGACGAAGGTGACGATGGCGAAGCAGAGCATGGACACAGGGCCGGCGATCCAACCCAGCTGGGCAGTGCTCCACGCGAGGGAGAGCACGCCGGAGCCGATGACGGCCGTTATGATGTGCGCGACGCAGGTCCATATCGTCCCTGATCCAGTCGTCTCGCCATAGTCGGATCGAGGTCAGAAAACAAGGATTTCGATTACGGAAGCAGGTAAAAAGGAAATGGAAGGTTAAGATTACCGGTTCTTCTCTGGTGGCCGTCGTCGTCGCAGGAAGCAGCAGCAGCTATTTCGAGGGACTCTTCGACTGCCATTGCTAAGCGCAGTTGAGGCTGTGACAGCTCTGGCGGCGCAGACGCGAGGCCGAGGGAGATTGGCTTGCCAAAGATGGTTACAAGAGTGTAGTGTGCAAGCTTTAATGACTTAATTATATCGTTCATTGATGTTGAAATACCAACCATTGTTTTACACCATTTCATATATATATTATTTATGATGTGGACCAGATATGATCTTTGGAAGTTTCTACGCATTAATTGGCATGTCTTATGCACATATGCTGGCATGAATTTTAATATTTATGGTCTTGTAAAGATGTTTTGGATATTGGATTTATGGTGACAATTGGATAGGTGCAAATCTAATGTGTTGCCCTAACAATATAGGTCCGGATGATGGAGGATCTTCCTGGGATGACCCTTGAGACTACTGAAGTAGCCGATTGCGGTGGTCCGATCGGGACGGGATCACTGTTTCCTCCGGGAGGGGGCTCCTCGCTTAGGCATTTAGTGTGAGGCCTCCGTCTTCGCACATGCACATAGGTCAGGTCGGGAGAGCTCGGCCCGACCCCTCCGACGATCAAGTTAGTGAATAGTCGCATGGGGTTTTATGTTGTCCTCCCTCCTCCCATTTCCTCGAAGCGCGAGGGTTTTTATAGTGAGGGTTATCGTTGCCTAATGTGCCTACCCGTAAGGAGTAGGATCATACTTCTGGTAGCGTTTGACATTGACGTTGGCGTGGCATGAGGGATCGAGCCTATGCAGGATGTTAATGTGCCTCGGTCGGCGTTCTGGTCCGTGTTGATCAGGTGCTGTCAGGTCAACAGAGGCGCGAGGCGTCATCTGGGGCAGTTGACGCCACCCGAGTCTTAT